>NC_134421.1:45379674-45689415 GCF_030867145.1 Opisthocomus hoazin | reverse complement strand
CACAATTTGTTTATCTGTCTCCTCTTTCCTATGGGCTTTTTGGCGCTAGTGATAAAGACATCTAACCTAGCTATAAACCAATTCTCTGCAAAACCAAGGATGTGATCCAGGCAGCGTGTAACCTTTTGTGTGTTTAACTTGTGAGATTCTTACTCTGCAGTATCTTTTACTGGCAACAGATAGCAAAAAAGACAGCCCGTTTCAGTAAGAAAAGTGTACGATGGCTACAGGTGATGTTCTACTTATTGCCTCCGTGTTTTGCATATGTTAACAACACAATTAAAAATGCACCATCTGAAAATAAACCAGTCCCTTCTCCTGCTCCCTGAAAGATGAAATTGCTAAAACTAACCAGCAATAGAGATGTTCTGACTGATCTGATCTCATTTCTTTGAAGTCCCTGGAAATCTGTCCATTTATTTCAATGACCTTTACTTCAATTAATACTCAGCAGTATTTAGAAAAGGAAGATTGAGAAGCAACACAGGCAGTGCTAGACCGTAGAGGGAAAAGCATGGTTACAATGACATCGTACTGCTCACAGGGCTTCAGTTAGGGATCAGCTAATTGGTGTGCATCCATACAGTTACACCAGATTTGGGAGAATCTCATTAGTTTTGAAAGAAAACGATAAAGAAAAAGGTTTCAGTCCGGTGTCCATCCTCTGAAGCGCAGCCTCACGTTATCTGTTCTTAGCTCAGTTCCCCGTGCACCTGCCTGGGCTGAACAGCCAGCGCCCGAGCTGTTATCAGTGGGACAGCCTGTGCTATTCTAAAGCTAACAAATGGATTGTCACTAACATAAAAAGGAGAAACAGATGTTTCCTTTCCACTTTGACCATGTCAATGCCGTTTTATTTTAGGTCAGCTGTGTGAGACAACTACACTGCAGCAGGGCTTTGGTAATCCTCGGATACTCCCTTCACTGTGCTTGCAATGACGTATATAGAATGCACCATGAGCAACTTCTCAGAGGCTTGAAGCACCTTCAAGGTGCAGGAACTGGTGCAAAAGAAAATATGACCTTCTTATTCATGATCCTGTTTTTCTTATAACTTTTTCTCGCTTGTCCAAAAGGAGCTGGTCCTCCACGCTCTGTTAAAAGCGTCTGGCATAAGTACGTTGGTGTGGCACATTTTAGAAAGCTGACAGCACTGGAAAAAGCAATTCAAAAGTGTAAAGGAGAGTCTGTTGGGGTGATCTATCTGGCAAGAGAACTGGAACACACCGGGAAGAGTATTGGCATGTGCTTCCCAGCCCTGACGTGTTTCAAGATAGGGAGCCGATGAGCAAATGCTATCACTTGTCCAAGAACACAAACACATAGTTAGAAAAATGAATTGCAAGGGCATGTTTAAGTTGAACTTCCAAATGAAGACACAGAATGATTTCTATTTCTATTCATTGGGAGTAGTGCATCCCCAACTGACTAAGGGGCTCAGTTCAGTCCCAGGAACTACAGGCCTGTCAGTCTGATCTCAGTGCCCGGGAAGTTTATGGAGCAGATCATCTTGAGTGCCACCATGCGGCACACACTGGACAACCAGGGGATCAGGCCCAGCCAGCATGGGTTTATGAAGGGCAGGTCCTGCTTGAACAACCTGATCTCCTTCTGTGACAAGGTGACCCGCTTAGTGGATGAGGGAATGGCTGTGGATGTTGTCTACCCAGAGTTTAGCAAAGCCTGCAACACCGTTCCATAGCACTCTCCTAGAGAAACTGGCTGCTCGTGGCTTGGATGGATGTACGCTTCACTGGGTAAAAAAACTGGCTGGCTAGCCAGGCCCAAGGAGTTGAGACGAATGGAGTTAAACCCAGTTGGTGGCCGGTCATGAGTGGTGTTCCCCAGGGCTCAGTATTGGGACCAGTTCTGTTTGACATCTTTATCAAAGATCTGGACAAGAGGATCGAGTGCACCCTCAGTAAGTTTGCAGATGACACCAAGTTGGGCAGGAGTGTTGATGTGCTCAAGGGTAGGAAGGCTCTGCAGAGGGATCTGGGCAGGCTGGGTCATGGGCTGAGATCAGCTGTATGAGGTTCAACAAGGCCAAATGCCGGGTCCTGCATTTCGGTCACAACAACCCCATGCAATGCTACAGGCTTGGGGAGGAGTGGCTGGAAGCTGCCCGGCAGAAAAGGACCTTGGGGCGTTGGTCAACAGCCGGCTGAACACGAGCCAGCAGTGTGCCCAGGTGGCCAAGCAGGCCAACGGCATCCTGGCTTGTATCAGGAATAGTGTGGCCAGCAGGAGTAGGGAGGAGATCGTGCCCCTGTACTCGGCACTGGAGAGGCCGCACCTCGAGTACTGTGTTCAGTTTTGGGCCCCTCACTACAAGAAGGACAATGAGTTGCTGGAGCGTGTCCAAAGAAGGGCAACGAGGCTGGTGAAGGGTCCGGAGAATAGGTCTTATGAGGAGCGGCTGAGGGATCTGGGACTGTTTAGTCTGGAGAAGAGGCGGCTGAGGGGAGACCTTATCGCTCTCTACAGCTACCTGAAAGGAGGTTGTAGCGAGGTGGGTGTCAGTCTCTTTTCCCAAGTAACAGGCAACAGGACAAGGGGAAATGGCCTCAAGTTGTGCTAGGCGAGGTTTAGATTGGATATTAGGAAAAATTTCTTTACTGAAAGAGTTGTAAAGCATTGGAACAGGCTGCCCAGGGAAGTGGTCAAGGCACCATCCCTGGAGGTATTTAAAAGACGCATAGATGTGGTGCTTAGGCACATGGTTTAGTGGTGGAATTCACAGTGTTAAGTTAATGGTTGGACTCTTCACAGTCTCCTCCAACCTAAATGATTCTATGATTCTATGAGTTTGATTGCGACGTGTTCAGAGCCTAAGAAATGATTTATCTTAACTACAGGCAGCAAAATGGAGTCCAAAGACCAGAATGGCCTAGGTACCTAGCTCCTATTTAATTTCAATAAGATGAAGATATTTAATTATCCCTGTGAATCTGGATCTAACCACCTTTTTAAAACCTGCAGAATCAAAAATGGGTCTACTATGCATTTCTGTAGGACCACACTATACTATATGGTGCCACCAGTGGATTTGCTCTTTGTCCTCTGCTGCGCTCATTCACACCTTTTGGAGTGGATAGAAAATGCAAACGTCATTGTGAGGCTCCAGAGACTTCTGACTTAGCAGGGCTTACTCATGAGTAAATGATTTCACAAGGAGCAAGACAGTGGAAAGGAATTAATTTAATGCTTAAGAACACACGAGACAAAGATCTCTAGACCTGAGCTTCGCAGTGGCGGGTGTCAGGTACCCTCCCGCTGCAGTACCTCAGTACCTCAGTCTGAGTCTCCCTGTAGGGTGATATGCAAAAAAGAGCCTTAGATGACTCCACCCCACCCAACTGTCTTACAGACCAGTGATCCAAAGGCAAAATATCAGTGCAACAGCCCGCTGGGGTAATGTGCAACTGCAGTTCCCGTAGACCTCTGCTTGCTGGAAGGCAGCCTGGCTGCAAATGCCAGGGGCAGCTCGGGGAAGGGGTTGTGCCTGAGGCACAATTCCCTGTGGCTGTTTTGTCCCATGAAGTCACTCTGACATAATCCATCTTTCACTTCTGTCTTCTCAGGGCTTAAAAAGCACACAGTGAGCAGGGACAAGCGGCGCTGACCGGGGGACTGGGCTTTGGAGAAAGCATGCCCGTGATGGTTGTTCCGCCTCTCTGGAAACCAGATTAAATATCACAATTGCTACTTAGAACTGTGGGCTCCAAGATTTGATCATCACTGTGCTTTATGGCTATTTATTAATTATCCAGGCATTTATTAACCTGCAAGCTAAACAAGTACTTTCTGTTTTTTTTGCAAGAGAGTCAACAATGGTACTAGACGACATTTCAGCCCGCTGCTGAAGGTTGCAAAAGTCCCTTGCAAAGACAGAAATAGAAGTCCCGAGCTATAAATCCTAATCTCTAACCACTGAGCTACCTGGGGTGGTTCTCCATTTGTATGGAAACACAGTTCGTAACCAAATTAGTTTCCACTAATTGCTCTGTGTATCACAGGTGCTTTCTTTTCTCTATTTATTGACTAAGCAAAGGGAAGTCCTTTGTTTAACTTGACAGTGGTTTTCTCCTTATTTGTCTTTCTGGTTGTAACCAAACACTGCAACTGAGCGATTCTGAAATCTGAATGATACAGGCACCGGTTAACTGGGTTGCTTGAGAACAGAGAGAAATATGGATGGGGTTAGTGCATCTGAAGTCTCGATTGCCACGGGTCTGTGTCCCCGTTGTGCAAGCCCCAGCGCCTTTGTGATCATGTGGGAAGCTGGCACATGAATCAGGAATCCAGCAAAAATTAATCACTCGGAAGAACAAAAGATTAGTTCACAAGCAGATCAGCTCTTCCAATCCATCTGCCCTGCAGTAACATGAGTGCTAGTGCCTGCAAAAGGACGAGGTCAGAGACAGAGGAGGAGGGTGGGCTTGCAGCAGCCGAGATTTACGTTAGTTTAAACCAAGGAGGCATTTCACCCTCTGGAAAGCAGTAGAGGAACTGGGAGAAGATGGTGTGGATCGCAGCGCTGCTCCTCACCTTAGCCTTGCCTCTCTTCCTAGTGGTGTTGAAACACATTAAATCCCTGAATGAGTGCCTCTGGATGTACAAAACCAAGAAATCATTTCAGGGACGGAAAGCTGAACGGCCTTTATGATTTAATGCTCACGTCCCTTAAACGGATACAACTGCAGTAGCCCTCGGTGCATTCACTCAGCTCACACAACAAAAGCAAAGGCTTCCCAGCACATACTGTAGAGGACTTTTCTAGCATAGCTTGTCATGAACTGCTTCAGGCAAAGCACAGTGGCAAAACCCAAACCCAACATGGTACACATGCCACTTTGGCACAGCAGATTTGTTTGTATAACTGGAAACAAAGCTGAAGATATTCAAAAGTCAGATATTTGCAAAGTGAGGAATGTGCTGTATTTTATATTCATATGTTCACTGGTATTGCATTTAGTTGTCTTAAAATGGTCTGATAAGCATAACTGTTTCTTGATATTCTTCTCAGTACATTTTAAACGCAATTCCCCCCACTTATTTTGACAGCAGACATGTTGCATTTGTCTTGTCGTAAAATCACTCTGATCATGATACTTCCAGGATTATTTTTGAACCAACTGCTAGAAAGTTTCCAGAAGTCTCAGTCCAATTCCTGTGACTCAGGTGCAGCCTTTTTTTTCCTTCAGTTGGCTGTTTGTGTTTACAAAGGTCATAGCAGCCAGATCATTGGAAATAGAAAATCTGCCTATTTAAAAGCACAGGGACAAATCCTGCCTCCAGCCATGTGTGCACCTGGTGAGCAGGGGAAGGGTGTGACTGTGCTAACACATGTGTGAGCACGCTTGAAGAAACACAGTCCTGATTTGGCCTACTTTTGAAGGACATAAGCTTCACTAGAGATAGTCGGATGCCTAAAGTTGAGCACATACCGACGTCTGGTGATGCTGAGTGCCACGAGCATTTGCAGGCTGGTTTACGCGATTGTGCTCGTCGTTGCAGGTCAGGATGCAGGTCCGCAGTGTGCCATTTGCACGAGTATTAACGTTGGTGAGCTCCTGCAAGTTGAAAGGGAACCATCACCTTCAGATTTCTCCTTTGTCTGAAAGCATCTCAGAATGCTGCTGCGTAAGGTAATGCTGCTGTAAGCGCTACCTCAGAGGAGTGAAATGGAGAGATTTGGAAAAAAATCTCTGCTCACTCCTTGCATTTATAGCACTTTGCCTGTTATCAGGTTAACTCAAAGATTTTTCCTCAATAATTTTTTCAACATATGAGAGAGAGGAAAACATTTTAAAAACCAGAAATTATCACTGTAAAACTTCCCCAAAACACCAAGGAGTACAGGAAAAAATAGGTCCTGCATCGACCTACACTTTCTTGGCAAAATGTTGACCAGGCGTCAAGTGGAAAGAAAGGAGAGGCATTCCAGAACATGTTTGGTAATGAAATCAGTTGCATATATAAGTGTTTGCAGACTTGGGACCTTTCATCTTAGCTCTCCATAACTACCAAAGTGGAGGTCTTTGACAAAACCTCAGACTGAGGTAGTTTATAGCGGGAATTTGCCTGGCATGCTTAGTTTGGGAGACCTGTGTCTAGGTTTCATCACCGTCATCATTTCACCAGCTCTAGGGGCTTATACACAGAATTACTTATTGATTTGGAAAACTAGGTCCTTTACACACATACGAATCTATCAAATTTGTCTTCTACATGACTGTTAAGAGGAACACAGTTCTAAGAACTCGTAGTGGCTTTTTACTTAATGTCGCTAAATATAAGCTATTTCCCAGACGTGGTTTAGAATGTGTTGCATTTTATGTACAATACCTATTTTGACACATTTTCAAAAATAAAGAAATGTGTTCTGTGACCATGCCAATTTATGGTAAGTCAGGCCTGGATTTGGTTCTTTATCATTAAAGAATGTACATTTTAAAGTTGACTTTAGAATAATATCGTTGATTCTGTAATGATGTAAGTATATGGTATTTGCCAAAAGCTGTATTTCATAAGTCTGGTTTAGGATACAGCCCAACTCATAAGAATCTTGATAGGAGATTATTCCTTTCAATAACTTGCATATTTTAATTAGACACATGTGCTGATTATGAATCTAATACTATGGAGAATTAAGTCAATGTTAAAATCCCATTATTTTAAATTAGACAGGAGCACACCCATAATGTGTAGCCAGCAAATACTTGTACCCTTAACAATACATCTATACTAATAGCAATATATTACTTTGCAAGGAAAAAAAAAAAGGCAAAAATCAGAGTATCCTTGTACTATTATTAAAATAATACCTTTTTTATTCCTTCAGGAGCTAGTAACACTGCTGTGTAATGCCCAGAGAGAAGGCACGTTAAATATACCGGCAAGGACTCAGGTGAGTTTAAAGTTTAACTTTGAATTTGGGAACATTTTCACATCAAATGAAATGAAGAGTTTCTAGGTAATACTGAGCCAAAATAAAAGTTGTTACTTCAGCACTGTAATTTTATGTTTCACTTCCCTCTATCTGTTATCAAAGCGTTTTTAACACGTGGTCTCAAGGCAAAATTCAAAGTTAAAATGTGGGTTTTGTAAGAACACCCTCCTGATTTTGGTCACTTTCATAGGTTTAATTTTATCTGTAAGAAGGAACAAAAGCATCCCACCAAGAACTGGACAGCAGGGAAGAGGGGACCCGTAGGACAAAACCCGTCCAGCTCAGGAGATTTAACCGTATAATGAGTACATCAGAAGAGAGGAACTGGACGGTGATGTTTTTTTCCAAATTAAATTGCAGTACTTGCCCTGCCTACCTGCCCAGCCCGCTTTCGGAGGGCCGGGGAAGGCTCAGGCATTGTGCGCTGCTCTTCACCCAGCTCGGTGGTAGCTGTGCATCTGTGCCAGTCCCTCATAGATATGGTGACTGTGTCTGCCCTCGGTTTGGCAGGGGTGTTTTTAATAGCATGCTCATTATACAGAAATATTTTCATTTGACAGACAATTTAAATGATCCTATAAAAGCTGCAATTACCATCAGGACAAATCCAGCTCTGATTGACTCCCACGTTAGCTCCCAAAGTTTGACTCCCAGCTAAGAGACAAGAAAGATTTCATCCTTTCTTTCTTTTTTCTTACATACGCTCTTCTCCCTTATAGCTGTCTCCCGTGTTAACGTATTGAAGAACATCTCAAACACCTGCTGTCTCAATCCTCCCCAAAAAACACTGTTGAGAAACGCTATTAGCTTCGTTTTGCTGACAAGGGACTGAGGAACAGAGAAAACCACTGTCTTGTCTAAGGTAAGACAAGAAGGAAAGCTCTGGAGAAGCAAAAAGAGGAAAGTAGGTCTAACACAGAATTACTTTTCTGAAGGTCCAAAAATCCTAAGGGAAATATTTTTTTTTATGTCTAAATAGGTCAGGGAGGTAAGCCTCATGTGAAAGTGCAATTAAAAAGACACTTTGAAATTGGGACCTTGAGTGAGGAAGCTAATTCTGAAAATATTCCTTTTGCCAATATTGTGTTGTTAACCTATACATGAGATACTTATTTGCATAGCCGGCTGCTCCCATACCTGCTTGCTTGTGAAATCTGGGAATTTTTGTCTGCAAACACTGCTTGAGAAACAAGGAAGCAATCAGCCATTTGGGTCATCTTCCTTGAGCATCCTGAGCACCAGATGAAGCAGATCACCTCAGTTGCCTTGGTCAAGTCAGCTTGTGAGGTCAGCTGGCCAGTCTGAGGCATCCAGGTCACTTCAGCCTGTCTGCTCAGTCGCCTGAGAAATAATGCATAGTTCTGTGAAACTCTCAGAAGTTACTCTGAAGGCAATGCAGGAAGATTGGCCTTTCGTTGGAGGTTTTCAATTTCCTCTCAATGTGCAAGCCTAGACAGATCTTCTACATCTTAAAGTAGTTTTTAATGCTTTTCTCAGAGCTGAAATGTATGCTGAACATTTTGCTGGTATGTGTTATTGCTCTTTAATTACAATAATGATGTAATAACTGTTAACATTATCTGAGAATGCTGCGATATGTCTCATTGCACACATCCTATTGGCATTAATCAGGGAATAGGCCTAATCTCAACCCAAACATGTCAGGGGAGTGGCTGGGGTGGAGGTGTGCCTGGAGACAAAAAGGAAAGGCTGCTTCTTTTTTAGGAAGGAAAGGAACGTCTCCAGCTCCATCACCCTGCTGTGGGGTGACCTCTGTGTTAGGGGTGGGTTCACCTCTGCTCCCAGGCTCGTCCCTCACCTGAGCAAGACCCAGCTCACTTCACATGTCTTTTGAGATGCCCAGGCTGGGGATCTTGTCAGTCTCATCTCCTTTTATAGTAAACAGAAGCCCAGAGAAAAATGCCTGAAAATGTAATTCAGTACATCTAAAATATGAATAATTTTAGTTTTCTTCATATACCACACACAAGATGCAGGACGTCTAATGCTTCTTGTCTGGGTCTCAGTTACAGATGGCAGGTCAGACAAGAAGAACTCAGCCTTTCTGCCTATCAGGAAAGCACCAAGGCAAATGCAAGAGATGGAAGTTTCAAAACCAATTACTTTAGATCCAGTTTCAGTGGTTATACTCCAGCAAAGTTTTGTTATCTCCAGTGTTGTCCAAGAGATTCTGAAGCAGATAATTTTTGTTTTGAGAGAGAAAGCAGACAAAGTCCACAGATGAAAACACAAACCCAATGCTTACACAGCTCCAAAATTTCTCGGCTCAAGATTGATGATATTTTTTCTCATTATTAAAGGTAATATTAGACCTCCTTGTAGAGTTGTCTCTCTCTGTTTTTTTTAAGATTAAAGAGGCAGCAAAGTATGCAGGGATAAATTCACCAGCTGTGATAATTAACAGTTTCATTTAAGTTTCATTAAAGGTATGGCTAATGAGATACACTTAGACTACGAATCTACTTCTGCCACAGTAGTTTTGGAGATAGCTCTTACGTGGGCACCAAGAGACAGCAGAGATTTTGGCTCATGGACCACGTCGTTTCTCCTCTGCTGTTCATATCCTTGCAGTTCCAACTGTCTGATCAAAGTTACTTTATGTGGAGCAGGTTGCCATTTTTAAATTTGAAAGTTTCCAGTAAGGGATTTCCTAATCAAACCTTGATGTTTTTTCACCGGCTTGAGTGTAAACTGCACATACCTCTTCCCTGGATGGGAAGCAGCCTCCATGCCTTTTGCAGGGATTCAGAGCTGGTTCTGCCTGTTGTGATACCACTGCCCTGTCTTAGAGCTGAGCACCACTGGTCTGAGTGCCTGGGTTTGAAAGGCTATGGAGGTCTTGCTCAGACAGAACCGACAATCTAGAGACAGGCCAGGTGTGAGCATCTGGAGGTAGGTCTGAGGTGGCAGTGTGCCCCGGGCTTGCAGCAGGACACAGTTGACAAAGATTTGAGGCAGGCTGAAAGCTGTGTCTGAACCACGTTTGACCTGAGTTGCTGGAGATGGGAAATGTTCGCAGAGAAGCTGAAAGGCTGACTCGGACAGAGGGGTGAAGTGTGTCTTGCAGATGATGAGACTGATTTTAGATGTCTGCATGTTTCCTCAAATAGCTGATAGTATCAATTACACCTCCACGCAGTGTGGCCTGAGTATCCATCTCACACGCAGACACCTGCAATAGGCACTTCCAGGCAGGTGCCTTCTTCACCAAGCTGAGCCCTGCCCACCAAGTCTGGAACAGCATGAGAGCTGGGACCAGAGCTGAAATGTTCATGTGTGGGCGAGATTACACTGGGAGAGAGACCAGAGAAGGGGATTAAGAGGCAGAGCCATGTGGAGAGCTCCAAGCAGAGGACAGTAGCTGCCGCGGAGCTAGCTGGTGATTTCGGAAGGAGCTGACAGGTCAAGCTAGCAGATGGTGCAGCTCTTGCTCCAAGAGGTGGCAAGGAAATCCCAGCACTGGCTCTGCTGAGAACAACTTCATTTGCCATTCCATGGCCTCACATCCCTGGCGTTTACTGCAGGGCTTGCTAGAATAACGGAGGAAAGCTGACATTGGATGTACAAAAATTTGGAATTGATATACTGTGTTTAAATAAGATTACATTAATTAATCAGCCTCCTGGGAATCCGACAGATCCCGGCAGATGCGATTTATCCAGCTGCATTAATCTTCTCAAAGCGATGGCAACTCCGTGCGGGCCGCCCGGCTCCACCTCGGCACAGAGTCAGCAGCCAGGCCAGGATGGTGGCCACAACCCCAGCCCTCGGGACAGAGCAAAACAGCCGGCGAGCAGCCTTACGGCGGGTGCGAAGGCAACGGCAGCCAGGGAATTCAAATGAAACCTCTTGTTAATTTCTGCATGACCTTTTCCTTCATTTGCAATAGGGATGTTGCGTTTCCTTGGGAAGACTAGAACAGGGCAAGGGTATCTCTCCCTTCAGATATTTTTAGTAGTTCTGCATTCTCAGTGGTTTTAAAAATATAATGCAGATATTTTTTTTCAGGAACATAGGGTCACATTTTGTATTCCACTTTCTGAATAAGGAGCTTTTTATTACAGAGATTTGATAAAAGATAACATAGTCTTAACATTCAGTATCTTTGTTAAATAACAGGGTCAAGGCTTTCTAAATAAATCTGAAATAGGGAGAAATTGCCATCAGTTTTTTGTTTTACTACTGTAAATTAACGTGGTTTTTGAGGACTGGCTGATTTCAGGGTGTGATGTTCTGGTTTCTCTGCAGGCTATGGTCACATCTGAATTCAGCATCCTTCACAAGCCTCCTTAGGCACCGCAGCACTGAAGACCCAGGAACATGACAGACACCTCGCAGGAAGCTGGCTCCTCGTCTTTACACAACAGTTTCTGCTTTTCTTAGGAAAATAGTTTTTCGTTGTCAGGCTTTGGAAATGAAGGAGATGTCTCAAATACTTCCCCAAATTTTTCAGAATTAAGGTGATAAATATCGCAATGAAATTTAGATATTTTAAAGCAAAATTAATGTTTTGGGGTGTGATACTAAGAAAACTATGACACTGCCACCTCGTGGATTCTGAGATAATATCTAGATCATATTTTACTATTATTTACATAGTGACAAAAACGTGTGTCGCACTTCATGGCCAAATTACAGCTCATTTCTTGCCAGAAGAAATTTGGAATATAGAATCCATATTTTTGTAAATATTTAAGCTTCTAATGATATAGACAAGTGTCATACTGTGATTTATGTGAGCAACTGCTTAAACGAAGTTCCTAACACTTCCTTTCTTTTTGAAAATTAGGAGGCATATGCTTACATAAGAAGTGCTTTAAAAGCAGTGTTAGTCTAAACTTGCCACTTAGTTCCTCTATAGCATCCACAAAAGCTACTGCTACCTTGAGATGCAGTGATTCTTGTAAATTGTGCCTGGGATTTAATTCTTCTAAAATTGTTGAATGCTGCTAATGTAAGGAATAAAGACTTCTCCATGTGTAATTGCTCATTGTACTACAGTATGAATTTCATAATTCACCTCTGAGAAATTCTGGGGTATGCACATCTGAGGGATCCTTTCACCTCTGGTGTTCTGATGTACAAATAACGTAGACTGAAAAGTGCTCTGTTCCGTTGGACCAACTGAATAAAGAAAAAGGGAAAAAAGCAGAAGAGTCTCTTTTTCTGAAGGATCTGAACCATTCCTTCAGCACATTATCAGTGACTGCCTAATGAATCAAGGCATGAGGAAAAAAAAAACCACACTATGGCAACTTCAGCGCTGTTTTTCCTTTTTGAGTTTATGAAGAACAGCATCAGGACGCCCACACCCCATATGTGTGGGAGCCAGCATCCGAAGCAGAGCTTCTTGTAAAACACTGCTGCAGCTTGATGTGCAGCATGAATCCGTTCTGGGACCAAACTATTGGAAGCTGTAATAAACCAGTGATATCAATATTTGTGTCAAGAGAGCTCTTCCCTTTAGGGGAAGGAAAAATAGCACTTCTGCATATTTAAAAGTCAGCTATGAAGACATTTGTGGAAGAAGAGTTGTTGTGCTGTACAAAGACAAAACAGAAGCTAGGGGAAGGGCCTTAAACCCCTTCAATAAACAATGTCTGAAGACTGCTTTAGTACAAAAATGGGAAAACAGACACCATCACTGAAATAAACTCCATTATGGTTCATATTTAAGGCTAGACAGTGATTCACACTGTTTCACTAGACTCAGCATGCTGCAAAAGGCACTTGAAATAATTAACACTTCGAATTAAACTACTTAGATTTCACATCATCAAACATTTAACTTTCTGTAATTCCTTCTGCAGCTGTGATTTATTTGCATTTATTATTTTCTCTATTTACCAGCTCTCAGTTGCTTTTTAAGTTGCTTATACTTCCTTCTTCTGTAAGTCTGAACACTGGCTTATTGTTTTGGTTTTAGCTCTTGCATCTTACTCATAATCATACTTCTGCTGGCTTGTTAAAAAAATGCTTTGCATCAAATATGGTCCTCAAACTGCTGAAAGGACTTTTCTGTTTATTTATTTTAATCATTGCTTTCGCCTTACTTGGTATTCATAACATGTTTACTCATTACTGCACTTTGATTGTTTAATATTGGCAAGAATATCACTAAATATATTTTTCCTATTTCTCTCACAAAAAAAAGATTCATTTTGTTTTGATTAGATTTAAGAAAGAACACATGTGAAGAGGAAGTCTCATTACATCCCAAAGCTTGTATCAAGAAATATAGATCAGAGTCCTCAATATGACAAAGTTAGTAAATTTGTGGAGACAAAGGCCCAATAGATAACTTGAGAAGAACAGACTTGGGAAATATTAGAAAATTCACCAGCTTTGACAAAATGCACTTTGAAGGTATGGTTACAGTGAGAAACTTCAGCAAGTCTTGATAATGACGGCAGAGGCCCAGGGAGAGACACTGACTACGTAAGTATGTAAAAATTACTACTTTGAATTGGGACAAAGGTTCAAAAAACCCATCAAATTTCTGACAGTTACCCACAACACAGGTTTGGAGAAGAAGCATAAGACCAGGCAAACACACAGGGATGTTTTCTCTAGTTTTCCTGCCCAGTTTCCAACACTCTGTGGCTGCAGAACTTCCTGAGCCAGCTACTGATTCCTCAGCGGTTTGTTTCATTGTTCTTGATGGACATTTCTTCCATCCATTTTTCCTTTCACGTTTTGTACTCGTATATACTTCTGGCCTTAGGTGTACTCTGCCAACAAGTTTCACCATTTAACTAGAATCTGTTTGTTAAAAACCCCACACACTTGCTCGTGTCTGTTTTAACCCCTCTGCCCTGTGATTTTTTCTGATTCCTGTATTTTTAGAAATACTGAATAATTTTCCTTACTATTTTTTTCCCTGTGATGCTTCTACTTCTCCGTACCTCTTACATTTCCCCCTTGTTGTCCCTTTTCCAGGCTGGCAAATCCCCATCAATTTAGTCTCTTTTTTGAACATCATCCTTGCTCTGCTTTCAAACCTTTTCTTGTTCTACTGAGTTTTAATGTCCCAGAAGGCTATGAAAACAAATCTTTTCAGAACAAATATTCTTTCCTTAATAATATTATAACCATTCAGATTTTGAGGATATACATCTTTCTTTTACACTGTATTTTCACTGAAAGTTAGCCCGGGAGTTTTTCACTCAGGTCTCAGAAGCCAAATTAATGCAAGCTGGGTGTGAACTGCACACCCACATGTATACAATTGTTTCTTCATTGTTTTTACAATTTATTGCAGTAGCTGGCTATGAAATTCCCAGCCCTTGTGCTTTCTCAGTCAATTTGGGGAGAATCTGTTTACCCCTCAAGGGAAATTGTGGGAAAGTACTGGCAGGCTATCAGCTTTCAGCTGAGTTAGTCAGCATCCTTGCTGCAAAATACCAGGTTAAAAAAAATATGGGTCTAACTGCAGTCTGCAATGAGATAATTTACTTACTCTCAAGGTACATCCAAGGGAGGGTAAAATTTTTGGGGTGTGCAGGTGGACTTTAGGGTTAAAATTTGAATAAGACATGGAGTTTACACTGCTATGTCTTCACAGGCTATTTTGGTGAAGATTTTTGCTAACCTTTGGAAAACACTGCTATTATTATCCTTCCTGTGGTAGGTATTTGAAATAGTGATAGTGAGAAGATTGCCCAGAGCGTGCTTGGATTAAAACCTGGAGTAAAGACAAAAGGTGCTGGTCAACACCTATGAACAGAGCAGGCAGCTTGGAAGAAACCAAGTGCTTGGATCTGCCTCCTGCTGATACCCACTAGAGCTGTTAAGCTGACATAGGCCTCCGAATTTTTTTGATGAGCTGCTTTTCATCACCTCAGAATTCAAAACATAAAGCTCAAGCTCCTGTAATTGCTGAAAATGAGATTCACTGCACCTGGTTTTGAGAGTGCGAAAGCCTGGTGTGTAATGTAAACTAATGAAATCCTATCTGGAGTCAATGAAAAGAGATGGATCCGTTCTGCCTACTTTAGACTTCACTGTTAGCGTGCCCTTCGCAGCCCAGACAACTGTACAGCTGACTTCTTGGAAAGTTAGTTGTGATGTGAGGTGATGCCCATCCTGAGAACCAGTGTGGACTAATACTCAAACGGAAAACAAATTTACTTGTAAAGGGACAAGATTACAGCAAATGAGAAACCTAAGGGAGAACTTAAGACATAACCTAGTCAGGCACATTATTCTCCTCAAGGGAGCTAGGGTGAGCTCGAAGGGTAAAGTCTAGGAGTGGAAGGATGGTCATAAGTCAAAGTCCTAAAAAAAAGGTACAACACAGAAAGATGTAAATTAAAAAGATTAACCAGCAATAATTCTCGGAGAACAGATATCAGACACCATACCCAGCTGTCTTGCAGCTTCACGTTTCCTTTGGCATTTTTCAAAACCAGTAGATATTTACTCCCCAGTAGCTCTGTGAGTGGATGTGTGGACATCTGCTCTGGTGTGACTGAGTTCAGAAGCAGCATCCTCAGAAGGCTCCAGCTTTTTCCTGCACTACCTTCCCCAGGGGCACACCTTACCTGTCATGGAGCAGGTTTGGTCCAGGGCACGTAGAGGCTGTGCTGCAAGATGAGGCTTCACGATACATGAAGCAGTCTTTGTGGGGCTAACTTCTCCTTAGGGCAGCGGCACTTGTATCGAGGCTGACCCCCAGCACTGCAGGACAGAAACACGCTGTTTAACGCAACACGTGACATACACTGAAGAAACTACCATAATACTTCAGAGTGGAAAGATACTAGAAAAGTGTGTTTGGAGGCAGGATGACACCATCAATTCCAGAAAGAACATTATAGGGCAAAAACAAAGAAAGAAACTAAGAAAACAAACAAAACACTGAAGGCAAAACTGAAAGCCAAACCAAACTGTAAAAACTGCGAGAATATTTTGAATCTTACGACTGTAATTAACTATTTGGAGAGGCACAGTGTTTTTGATGAAAGCAGTGAGGACTTGTGTGACTACGCAAACATAAAACTAGTTTGTTGCAGACTTTGATAACAAATAAAATTTCTCGTGATCGATAACTGGGCTTTAGACAGTATTTTGGAGAAATCTGAGAGTTGAAAATAATTTTGGAAGTGCATTAGAGATTTCGTCATCTTTCTCCATGGAATTCAGCTGCATGGTTCTTTCGTTATACATTGCAATATTTCATTTTAGAAAGGAAGGTTTGTAAATTTGAATAAATGGAATCTTTTTGAGCAGTGAGTTTTGAGGAATGACATAGCAATTTTTTGTGACTTACCTTTTCATACAGAAATAACTTTTCTGGAGGAAGATACATCATTTCCCAAGTAAACTTTCCTGATTTCCTATAAAGATTAATGTGTTCTGCAAGGATGATGCCAATGTTAGAAAGATGGATACCCTGAGCTTATCACTGATGATGTTTTAATTAGTCTAAATAATAGGTGATTTTTTGTTATTTGAAATAAACCTTAGAGTATGAGAACAAGAGTAATTACTGTCATCTCATCATTTGGGGCGACCGGTTGAGGGATCAGGGGCGCAGGTAGTGTTTTCCTCCATCCCATCAGTGGCAGGGGACAGCACTGAAAGGGGCAGGAAAACTCACCTGGTTAACAGGTGGCTCAGGGACTGGTGCCATCGGTCAAATTTTGGCTTCTTTGATCATGGTGAGGTGTACACAGCACCGGGCCTGCTGGCAACAAGTGGAACTCAGCTTTCACAAAGGGGAAAAAGAATTCTTGGCCATGAGCTGGCGGGGCTCATTGAGAGGGCTTTAAACTAGGTTCGAAGGGGGAAGGGGATATTGCCCAGCTCACTAGGGATGAGCCTAGGCTTGGCGTGCCAAGGCCAGGGGTGAGATTGACAGCCCAGCTCAAGTGTGTTTACACCAATGCACGTAGCATGGGCAATAAACAGGAGGAGCTGGAAGCCATTATACAGCAGGATGGCTATGACTTGGTCGCCATCACAGAAACGTGGTGGGACAACTCGCATGACTGGCATGCTGTCATAGATGGCTACAGACTCTTTAGGAAAGACAGACCAACAAGGAGAGGTGGGGGAGTTGCTCTATATGTGAGGGAGCAACTGGAATGCATTGAGCTTGGCCTGGGGGCAAATGAGGAACGAGTTGAAAGCTTGTGGGTTAGAATTAAGGGACAGGCTCACACGGGTGACATTATGGTGGGTGTATACTACAGGCCACCTGACCAGGAGGAGGAGGTTGATGAGGCCTTCTACAGGCAGCTGCAAGCAGCCTCACAGTCACAGGCCCTGGTTCTCATGGGGGACTTCAACCACCCTGACATCAGCTGGGAAGACCATACAGCTAGGCAGGCGCAATCCAGGAGGTTCCTACAGAGCATCGATGATAACTTTCTGATGCAAGTGGTGGAGGAACCAACAAGGAAAGGCGCGCCGCTGGACCTTGTGTTAACAAACAAGGAGGGACTGGTGGAGGATGTGAAGGTTGGAGGTAGACTCGGCTGCAGTGACCATGAAATGGTGGAGTTCAGGATCCTGCGTGGAGGAAGCAGGGCGATAAGCAGGATCAAAACCCTGGACCTCAGGAGGGCTGACTTTGCCCTCTTCAAGGAGCTACTGGGAGGAATCCCGTGGGCCAGGGCTCTCGAAGGCAGGGGGGTCCATGAGTGCTGGTCGCTCTTTAAACAACACTTCTTCCATGCACAGGAGCAATGCATCCCCCTTAGAAAGAAATTTAGCAAAGGAGGCAGGAGACCTGCATGGTTAAACAAGGAGCTTCTAGCGGAGATCAGGCAGAAGAGAAAGGTCCATGGAATGTGGAAAGAGGGACAGGCCACTTGGGAAGAGTACAGGAATGTGGTCAGAGCATGCAGGGATGCGACGAGGAAGGCCAAGGCTCACCTGGAATTGAAGCTGGCAAGGGATGTCAAAAACAACAAGAAGGGCTTCTTCAACTACATCAGCAGCAAAAGGAAGGCTAGGGACAACGTGGGGCCGCTGCTGAATGAGGCGGGTGTCCTGGTGACGGAGGATGCGGAGAAGGCAGAGCTAATGAATGCCTTCTTTGCTTCAGTCTTCAGTGCTAAGACTGGCCCTCAGGAATCCCAGGCCCCGGAGGTAAGAGAAGAAGCCTATAAAGAGGACGACTTTCCCTTGGTCGAGGAGGACTGTGTGAGGGATTGCTTAAGCAATCTGGACGTCCACAAATCCATGGGCCCCGATGGAATGCACCCACGAGTGCTGAGAGAGCTGGCGGATGTCATTGCTGAGCCACTGTCCATCATCTTTGAGAGGTCTTGGAGGACTGGAGAGGTGCCCGAGGACTGGAGAAAGGCCAATGTCACTCCAATCTTCAAAAAGGGCAAGAAGGAGGACCCAGGGAACTACAGGCCGGTCAGCCTCACCTCCATCCCGGGAAAGGTGATGGAGCAGCTTATCCTGGAGGCCATCATGAAGCAAGTGGAAGAAAAGAAGGTTATCAGGAGTAGTCAGCATGGATTCACCAAGGGGAAATCATGCCTGACCAATCTGATAGATTTCTACGATGACATGACTGGCTGGGTAGACGAAGGGAGAGCCGTGGATGTTGTCTACCTTGACTTCAGCAAGGCTTTGGACACAGTCTCCCATGATATCCTCCTAGGGAAGCTGAGGAAGTGTGGGCTGGATGAGTGGTCGGTGAAGTGGATAGAGAACTGGCTGAATGGCAGAACTCAGAGGGTTGTCATCAGCGGCGCTGAGTCTAGTTGGAGGCTGGTGACAAGTGGTGTCCCCCAGGGGTCAGTACTGGGCCCAGTCTTGTTTAACTTCTTCATCAACGACCTGGATGAAGAGTTAGAATGTACCCTCAGCAAGTTTGCTGACGACACCAAACTGGGAGGTGTGGTAGATATACCAGAAGGCTGTGCTGCCATTCAGCGTGACCTGGATAGGCTGGAAAGCTGGGCAGAGAGGAACCTGATGAGGTTCAACAAGGGCAAGTGCAGGGTCCTGCACCTGGGGAGGAACAACCTCATGCACCAGTACAGGCTTGGGGTGGACCTGCTGGAGAGCAGCTCTGCGGAGAGGGACCTGGGTGTCCTGGTGGACGGCAGGTTAACCATGAGCCAGCAGTGTGACCTGGCTGCCAAGAAAGCCAATGGGATCCTGGGGTGCATCAAGAAGAGTGTGGGCAGCAGGTCGAGGGAGGTTCTCCTTCCCCTCTACACTGCCCTGGTGAGGCCTCATCTGGAGTACTCTGTCCCGTTCTGGGCTCCACACTTCAAGAAAGATGAAGAGCTACTGGAGAGAGTCCAGCGGAGGGCTACAAGGATGGTGAGGGGACTGGAGCATCTCCCCTACGAGGAGAGGTTGAGGGAGCTGGGCTTGTTCAGCCTGAAGAAGAGAAGGCTGCGAGGGGACCTTATAAATGCCTACAAATATCTGAAGGGTGGGTGTCAGGAGAATGGGGCCAAGCTCTTTTCAGTGGTGCCCAGTGACAGGACAAGGGGCAATGGGCACAAACTGAAGCACAGGAAGTTCCGTCTGAACATGAGGAAGAACTTCTTCCCTCTGAGGGTGACGGAGCACTGGAACAGGCTGCCCAGGGAGGTGGTGGAGTCCCCCTGTCTGGAGATATTCAAGATCCGCCTGGACAAGGTCCTGTGCAACCTGCTGTAGGTGACCCTGCTTCGGCAGGGGGGTTGGACTAGATGACCCACAGAGGTCCCTTCCAACCCCTACTATTCTGTGATATTCTGTGATATCTCAAGTCTGATCTTGCCATCTTGATGTTCTGTTTTAGAAAGAAGTTCCAGGTAATAATTATGCATTTATAACTGACACCTTCCATGATACATTCTAACTTGTGCTCCAGAAAACACACGGAAACACACACAGAATTAAATTATGCAGTATGAGCTGTATCTGATCTATACAATCAGACAGGACTACCTGCCGGTCTTCTTTTTCAAGGCACCTGCACGAAGAGCCACCACTATACTCATCACTGAATCTAATCTTTTCTTTGTCACAGGAAAGATGCCCACTTTAAAAAGAAGGTCTTTTTTTTGTCTTCTGAGTTCCTCTGAAACAGCGCCAAGAGACTTGCACAAAGGTATTCCACGAAAAGGTTCACAGAGGTTGTTGTAAGACACAGTTTGGGACTAGAGGGATTGTCATCAGCACATATACATGCCAGAGTTTCTTTATCTGAAATTACCTTTACGCTTAGTTCTCCAAATACACACACACACACACACACACACGTATATACATATATGTAAGTACACTCTTTTTCCCCCGATGAAGGGAATGAATTTCACCAGATGGTGGCTTATAGTAATCTGGCTTTGTTTGAATGTGAAGACCAGAGAACCTCTTACGTTACATAGGTACATAATCTAACTCTGCCATTATTATTTATTGGGTTATTGTATAGCTAAAGTTCTGATTATATTTCAGCTGTAAGGATGCAATTAAGTTCATGGTTAAGACTTTGCTACTGGCTATCTTGTCTTGCTTTTCACAGAAGTATTGTTCTTGTTACTTTAAGAAATATGGGAGATGAACATATATTATCTCAGGCGGTACTAACACAAAAAGTTTAGAGATTTGTGTTATTTATAGTCTTGAAAAAGGGAGGGGTTGTTTAAAATTTACTCCCTGAAGCAATGTCATTGTAAGTCTGAATTTTTCTTTCTTTCTGAAGAATACAATTACATTTTCCCTAATGCTGCTGCACCAATGAACTGCGGTGCTGTGACAGAGGAACTATTTCTCAGAGCAAAAGGATGGCCTGTCTGGGAGTGCTCAAGAGAGATGTGGTTAAGGTACAAGATGTTATGGTGTTTCTGTGGTCTGAACATATTCACCTGAATCTGAGCTAAGACTCTTGAAATGGTTTCAGAAGACAGCAGTTGATGAATGGTTATACCCAGGACCAAACCTCTTCTACAGGTTTTATACGACGCAACTTAATGATCAGTGTTCTCAGTAATAAGGAGCTGCCCTTCTTGTAATGAGCTTCATTACAAACAGTAAAAATGCCGGGAACCTTAAGTATTTTGACCTGTTGTAGTCCATGCCACCTTAGCTCTCTTGTCATCGGTACTCAGCATAACTCAGCTAAAGCTAGCTTGGAAACACCTCTCAGGACGGGAAACATTCACAGTGAGTATAGCAGAGATGTATCCTGCAGTTATAGCATCCCCAAGACATTCAGAATTCATATCGTCTTTCTCAGAATGTTTTTTTTAGCTTGATCACATGCATATCCAAGGAGTTTTAGGAGGACAGCACAGTTTGGTTTTCTACTGTGATGGTATAAATACACTATTCTGTGTCATATTCATCATAACATGATCCTCTGTTCTTGCTGGTATAGCTCTGCTTTGGATAATCCTCAGTAGAAAGGGTAAGACCCTTTCAATCAATCATATCATAAGGAGACAGATTGTAGAGTATCCTCCAGAAACTCCTGACACAGGAGCTGGCAGAGACGTAGCCAGCACTGTACAGCCACTTTCCAGATTATCCCATCCCTGGCTGCCAGGCTTCTTGCCTGCTCCTCCAAACTTCTGCAATGCACCCAAGGCTGAGGTACAAGCCATGCACACTCACTGCTTCCCTACATTCTGGGAGTAGAGAATGGAGATGGTGGGGCCAGTGCACCTGCTCTTCAGAAGTGGCCAGCACACCTGGTTAGGGGTCTTGCACACCACTAACACATCTCTGTGAATAGGGGAGGCAGAAGTGAGTTGACTACCTTCTTTGAGATTGTTTGACTTTACTACTATAACCTCTGCCTACAATGCACGTGGGTATCATTTTTTTGTGTGGGATGTGCATTATATTGAAAAAGGACTAGCTTGATTTCAAGCAAAAATGGAAATGCAAATTGCGCTGCTATAGATCTTACTATTTATGTGATAAAAAGACCCCAAATGTGCTGAGATGAAATAAAATGGAAGAGTGCAGATGTTCAACAGTATGTAGTAAAACTATCGAGTACTTGGAGTTTACATTCTGAAGCTGGGAGTAGTCTTGAAGATGGATAAAACAATACCATGACATATTCCTGTTTATTCCAGTCAAGACAACTTCTTCTTATTATCTGTAGTCTATTTTAAAATGTACCTTTATTTTTTCTCTACTACCAGCTTTATTCAAATGTAAATCTATTGACTTTAGCTGAGTTCTGATATTTATTTCCTCAGTGTATTTTCCAGTCTTATGCATGACTTCTCTCTCCCGAAAAACCCAATGAAGAAAAACCCACCAAGGTCTATTATATGCAAACTGAAGCTCAGTATCTGCAAATTGTTGGAGTAATTGTTGGAGTTGGGGGTATTACTGGGTGCTGACCCTGTTTTGATACTCTTTCATATGCCTCTGAGGTTAGCTTGCTGTCAGATAGAGTACTGGGGTGGGTGGACATCTCTGTCTGACATGGTACAGCCTTTATTGTATTCTTCTGGTTGCTACTCTACTGTTAAATTATTTGAATCCTCTCTTAGGGAGACTAATATAGTAAGCTAATTTTAGAGTCTGAAAATGCTAACACAGTAAAAAACTCAGCATATTTAATAATTCTGGGGTTTTTTCCCCAGTAAAAGACCAACGACCAAAACAGAAAAAACCCACCAAACTCCCTTCCTCCTTACTCTACAATGATATATGGCTAAATAGAAGAAAGAGAAATGGTCAGTCTTTTTACAAGTGACAAGAGAGTTCCTACTGGATTTATCACAGCAATACTAGTTTGATGAGCCAGAAATCTTGGAGGCATCCTAGGGAAGAATTTTTTTTTCTAGAGAAAATGGTTAAGGTCACTGGGAAAACAAAGACGAAAGCTTGTATTCATGCTGCTGCTGCTAGAGCCTCAGGTTAACTTTTGGGGCTTTAATTTGAGCAGTGTCAAATACCATAGTACTTAGAAGCAGAAGGACAAATATTTGCACTTGGTATTAAGGTTTTTATTCTTTTACCAAAGCGTATGTGCTTCTACATTTTTAAACCTAGACTCATATTTGAGATAAACTTGGCAGCCTAGGACACTAAAAGATAAGAAGGTACCATGTCCAGGGTATGACCCTGTGGTCTGGGAGCCCAGAAATCTTGGGTCTCTTAGGAGCTGGGGTCCCCCCATCTCATTTCTCATAACCAATCTGGAGAGCTTTCCTTTTCTTTTTGTTTAGTAGCTTGGCATTCTGGGGACTTACCTGAGGTGAGAGGGATCAGAACTCAGATTCTTCCACTGCCTGGTGGGATGGGGTTCCAGATGTCTCATTTCCAAGGTGTTTCTGGCCATTCTTTCTTGTGCTTTTTCTTCTGTTTGGCATTGCATAAATATTGAGCATTGAAAGAGCGGCAGTCAGAGATTTCACACAGTCTGTAGGAGAGGCAGCCTCTGCCTCCTCTGAATATTTTATGCACATGATCAGAAGCATCCTCAGCTGGGAATAACTGAGGACGCCTTTATTTAGATGACCCAGCAGTCCAGTTGATAGAGTTGGAAGGTCAGATGCTGACACTGCTGGGGAGGTTACCGGTGGCACTGGACCGTTGATCTGGCTGCATGTGGCTTTCTGTCAGTTTTACTTCAGTTGACAGGAAAGCACCTCTGCCATCCCAAATAGGTGCAAGTAGGTACTTAATAAGAAATTAACTAGTATACCAGCATCTTCATCACAGCGTGATTTCTATGGGTTTAAATGCATTCCTAGTTATCAAGTCAGTTCTCAAAGGATGGGCAAGGACCACAATATTGTGGTACTAGCTATGGAGCAGTGCTATGAGGATTGAAATGAAAGACATGTGTTCAAACAGTTCAAAGGTGCCGAAATGTAGGTGGTTCTGCTATACTCATATGCAGAAATGTAGAAAGTCAGGAGTGGTTTTTGTGTGTATCTTTAGCGTTAAATGGAGGTTTGAAGGATGTTAATTGGGACTTCAGGAGTCAGTTAGGGAACTTGGTCCCTGTTGTGCAGACAGTAATTGGGGGCGAAGAGCTTTCCCACGCTGCAGAAGTCAGATTAAGCACCCGGTTGCTTGGGCTGTGTGAACGCCTGTTTCACATAACGCAGAGCATCCTCGCAATTGTACCTGCTCAGCTGTGGGCACCAAATGTTAAAGAATAGCTGTCTGACAGCCTGCTTGGCCTTAAGCTATGTTTCTAAGCCTGCAAGGCAAATTTGGCCAGCGCACAGTGGAAGAGCAGCTACACCCAAGTAAACAGTCTGATTCAGAGTTTCTTTCCTTTGCCTAAAAGACGTGTGCATAGGAGGGACTCGGCAACCCCAGTTTGGAGAGCACAGGCTTCACAAACAGCAGCTTACCACAGAAATACGCTGTGCTGGTGAGGAAGCCTTTTTTTCATCCAAGTTATAATGATCTTTCCCAAAGCATGATGTTTGTTCACCCTTTTTGGGCTGGCAATGCTGGCATGCCTGGTTTCCAAAGCTGTTCCAAGGCATAGCTCTCTCATCGCCTCGACGGCTGTGGCCTCTCCCAAGCCCCGTGGATTATCCAAGGTACACAGCACAACGGGGTCTCCCAGGGAACACAGCACAGCATCCTTCAAACCACCCCCTGTCGCCACCGGCCCAGGCCGAGGGTACTTCTGCAGAACAATAGGCTGAGCCGTATTTCCCTGTCAGTGCAGTGACAAATGGTGGCCCGCCGGGACTCTGAGACATATGTAACTTGGCTGGCAATCAATGGCAAAGGTCATGAGTTGTCGTCTTACATCTTAAAGCTCAATGGACAGTTTTGTGCTGTATTAGTCTCTGTGTATTAAGTTTCAGAAAAGAGGGGGAAGGGGAGGAGGGAAGAGATTTTTATCTGGAGTTCGATGATGTTAAATGTTCTGAATAATTAGATAAGGTTGTGTGTGTCAAACTCTGTAAAAAACAGATCATGTTTTCTGATAAAGTGTCTCTGATTCCCTCTGCCTCCCTGCCCTCCAGTAGATACATGCATGCACACAGGCACACATGCACTTTTCAAGTGGTTTCAGGGCTCATTAAATAAGCTGGGCTGATAGCTCTAGAAAATGTCATTCTTTCTCAGCAGAGCGATGACTCTATGCTCTGCACATTTTTGGAAGTCTCAAAAAGTAGCCAAAGTAGGTGAAAATTCACTTTCCGTGGCTGATCATTTTATTCTCAGCATGGAGATTTTAAAGCCTGACTAAGCACCCATTGCCTGGGCAGTGTCCCAGAGCTTACACCACAACAACTGTCACCGCTTCAGCTTGGTTTATTTTCAAAACTCCTATTGAATTTCCAAAGAGGTGTGCAAAGCTTACCAGGAACAGGCATATAAGGATACCCACAATGGACTCCTGGCCCCATTCGAAAAGAGCCTTGACCAAATCTGAGCCATGCTGGAGAAATCTGATGTGAGGATGTGATTATGCAGGGGTGTCCCAGTGGGCTGCAGCTCCTTCTAAGACTGCAGGAGAAGACAAGAAGGAGGAGGACTAGCCTTACGCCTTCTGCCCAAAGCCAAGTCCACCTTCACCCCAGGATTTAGCTTCTCCTAATGGAAAGAAGACATCTTCCTGAGCAAAGTGGCATTTTGAACATTTGTTTTATTCATATCCTCTCACTTCCCTGGCTGCTGTCACATCAATGTTATTAAATTGGGATCTGTGGTAGTTTATCAGGCAAGAATGCCTGAAAGCTCTGGGAAGCAAACATATGACAGAGGTAGAAACACCAGGGAAATCACAAGAAAATCATGAAGGTGAAGAATGTTTTAAAGACAGTACCTCCACTCCAGAGGTCTACCAGCCTGGGAGGACCGCAGCTAAGCTTTTTTTAGTTCATTACAACCCATTAAATCTGGTGACAGTAGAAAGTTTATCTAGGGATGGACTTGCTGTCACTCTTTCCAGACAGATATCTTCTACAGCCGTACAAGTTTGTCTTCTCCACCCCGCTCCCTGCAGAGGGAAACACAAGGAGCATCACTTCCCGTCTGCAGATTGCAGAGGAGCTGTTGTGTGGAATGATAACCTGAGCATCCTGCTTCCGCGGTGTGGGCGACAGGTCCAAGCAGGGAGGCTGTATACCCCTGTCCCACAGATGTGTTGGCTGACGGCTCCCACGTGTGATGGGGGCACAAGAGTCTCTCGTGTGGTCTCACTGCAGTTTACTCCTCACGTATCTGCTTGGCAATAGTTTTCCTTGCTCTGCGGCCTGATTACTATGGAGAAAGATGGGGTGTGGGAGTTTAGCTCAGCTGTGGGCTGTGGTGGGCTGTGACAGGAGCCCCAGGATGCATGTGGATGAGTGCTCCCCACAGCTGGTGCTCCATTATGGCTGATCCGTGGTACCCATGGAGCAGCTGCACTATGGCTGGTTGTGGTACGTTGTGTGAGCTGAGACAGCCACAATCCAACAAAAACTGATGAAGAAGGGAAAAAATGAAAGCAGCCATCCATATTCCCTTCCACATTTGTTTTTCCAGTGCAAATACTTTATGAGTACTGATAGATGAATGTTAGGCATGCCATTGCTATTCACTCTTTCAAGCACATACTTGTCTGTGAATCACCAAGCAGTTAGATTAAGAGCCATACGTGCTGAACAAATGCTGTGCCCGATGGATGTGCATGGGTGTGCAAGGCCCCGGGTCAGGGCAGGGCTCTGCAGGGTGCGTGGCAAAGGCTGTGAGCCCTCAGGTAAGCCGAGGCTCACGTACAGCACTCATCTGTAAGCAATTCTTGTAACATGTTGAAAAGGAATAATGTCAACCCCTGCTCTTTCCTGATAGGAATTTTACACTTTGTATTGATGCACATTTGAGGAAATAAATACTGTTTGGAAGTATCTATAGGCACACGATTAGAGCTGCTAGGGGAGCAGAGGGAGGACGCAGAGGCGAGTGCGTGCTCTCCCTCCCCCCGGCTGCTGTGCAGTGAGATGACGTGAACAAACAAAGCCCATGCTTACAGCCTTACCCAAGGACAGTTTAAAATAAAGAGAAAGATAATACTTTTGAAACCAGGGCCATAATTACTATTTATTTCAACAGCAATTTGCCTTATTATGGTGCACAGCATTTGTTACCTAGGCAACAGGTTTCTGTAGAAGCCTGGCTCAAATTAAAGTAAATCAGGCAAGATCTAAAGTCAATATCAATATTATATTTTAAAACCAAAAGATTAGGGAGTCAGCAATTTCACCTGTGTTGTATTTTTTTTTTGTTGTCATAGGCAGATAGAAGCAGCACAGTTTGCACGCAGGTAATACTTTTCTCTACTATGCCTGGCTGATCTTCTTCGTATACATTTACAAATAAAGTGAATTTTACAGAGTCCTGATCTTTCCTGAAGAAATAATTGTGGGCATGAACGAGTGACATGCAATACACTGCTGTAGCCATGTGTAGAAGAAGCACCACTGATGTGTCTAACCTTCTATTTTAGTTTCAAGCCCTTGCTCGAGCCCAGCCTTCTGGTGATGCTCTTCAGGGCTGTGCCATTTCCTTTTATCCTGCCTCTCACACAGTCTCTGAGAATGCTAAAAAGTCATTGAGAGAGAAGAAAAATCTTAACTGTTAGAGCCATTGGACAGCAAATTTTTTGCTGGAAAATCTTCATTAAGTTGGTGCAACATGACCCTAAGGTAGTGCCCACTTTCTGAGAGCCTTTACAAGTTCACAGCTGCCAAAAAATCCCACCGTAGGAAGCAGCCCCAGCTACCTGATGTTGAGGGAACAAGAGCTTTTTTGCGATCTTAAAGTACTTTGACTTGCTGTGCTGCACTCATTTGGGTTTTCAAACATGCACTTGGGGAAGTTGCTCCAGTTTGTGCTGAAAGTGTCTGATGCTTTTCTTGCTAATATGCATCTTGCCTGTTGATTCAGTATTTCTGATAATACCAGCAATCAAATGTAGGAAAGACTGTTCCATCTTAATACGGATGGAGAAAGAGGTACACATGTTGAATCGTTTGCTTGTTGGCAAAAGTAAGGAGTTTTACTCAGCTTTGGCAAAAATAGGCATTTACTAGTTGCTAAGTTTCCCCTGAATCCTTCCTAATTCCCTTCTTCACAGGGTCTTAGGGAGGTGCAGAACTTTGGAGGTAACAGGTTTTGGATGAGGTGTTATATCACTGGCATCTGTGAGTGACTGTTAATGATTATCAAAGGTCCTCTGGTTCTTTTTTTCCGAGAATATCCTGGCCATGCCCCAATTTCATAACATGCAAATTCCCCACTTCAGTTTTAATAAGCTATTGAACTGTGTATGCCACTGGACTATTGTTTTTGGAACTGCTCAGAAATTATTTTTCTTAATGAAAATTATGCCTTATGATGAAAAATGAAGCTCATGTTTTCAGTTGAAAATGATTTTATTTTGATACCTCAAGCATCTCATGGGAGCAGTAGTCTGCATGCTTCATACTCCAAAGCTTTCAGCTGTGTGGGCTTCTTAAACAAACTGCTCCTCCCTTGACCTGCCGTATGAGTTCCTGGCTGCAGGACTTGTTATACGATATCTGGTTCAGCTAGAAAACCTGGGCAGCAGAGGGGACTGGAGACAGCTACAGCTTTCATGAACCACCACAGGGACAATCCTGAAATGTTTTGCGTTTTTAGGGGGGAAGAAAAAAAAACAACCAGATTTAGAGTTCTGGTAATCTGCTTTAAGGAAAAAAAAAAAAAAGGTTAATTTAGATTTCTGGTAATCTGCTTTTTTAAAAACAAGCAGTTTTGCCTGGCAAATGGCTAGTTCTCACCAAGAAGTTATTTTAGCTGAAAACTTCTCAGAAAACAGTGTGATAAAAAGAGTTTGCATATCATTAGCTGGTTTCTTTTTTAAGGAATAATTCTAATTCTGTCAGAGAGTTGGTCTGTGCTGCACCAGAGGAAGGTTTGTAAGACTTATGCTTGATGAAATTATAAATGGCCGCACTTGAGCTATACATAAACAAAGTACTGAACACAACGGAAACTGGAAAATGTGAACTGACCACCTGCCCTTGGGTGATCGAACTCTGCTGCTGCGTAACAAACCTGTAGGATAAGCACTTTACTGCCTGAAAACACTGAGTGTGTTACATTAGCCACAACTGCTGTCAAACAGCTTCAGGCTGATTTTCCAGGTGTTTGGACCAGAAAGTCTTTCACGGGAGGTTTTTTTAAACTTGCTTGGGTACTATTTTGTTAAGGTGTGGCATGACTGCCTCTTCAACATCATCTGTTTTCCTGTCTCTGTTCTCACTCTTGCTGGATGATCTTGGATTTTTTTTTTTTTTTTTAATATACTGCCTGTTTAACTCAGAACTTGGTGTGTTGTTTGGGCTACCCTACGGCAGCACCAGGTCCTGATGTTAGGTTTTCAAACACCTTCCTCTCCTCGTTTCAGCTGGCTCTTCAGGTCCCTCACATTGCTGTTTGCACAAGTGGGGCTTTCTCATGCTTTTGTGCACTTTGTCACAGGTCTCTGAATTGCCTGAGTTAATCTGCCAGGATTTTTCTCCTCTGTTTATTGCAATGGGCTACTTCAGCCAGGTTTTGCAATGCTGAAAAGAACAAGTTGTGGAGAAGTTTCCTTCTATCCAAACTGTGGATTTAAAATCCATTGGTTTATGATATGCTCAGTGCCAACTTTTCTTTCTTCGTGAGGATCAAAGATTTTCCACCTATAATAAAATTATTTGCTGGGCCTTATGGCTTTGTCTAACATGCTTCATGCTTTTATGAACTCTGTTAGTTTTTCATGTCAGCTCAAGTTCTTGGTGAGGTATTCTCATTTCCTAACTTCCCTGTGTTCATTTCTTTCTACACCCATTTCCCCTACAGCTTTCAAGCACACAGCAGCACAGAAGTGGAAGTCAGGTATTTTCAGAGTTTCAGGCCAATTAAGGACTTCGTACTACTTTAAAAGTAACAAGCACTGAGGAACAATGAATTCACAGAAAATTGATGGGATTTAGGCATGTTAGTTGATTTTACCCTGAAAACAAACTGTTGTGTCTTCCAAGATATCTGATGTCTTTTGTCTCTCCCTTCTGCTCCTGTGAGACTGGT
The DNA here is from genome assembly GCF_030867145.1 of Opisthocomus hoazin. NCBI lineage: Eukaryota > Metazoa > Chordata > Aves > Opisthocomiformes > Opisthocomidae > Opisthocomus > Opisthocomus hoazin. The sequence continues at coordinate 45,659,435 of NC_134421.1, read as the reverse complement.
GGAGCAGACACGGTTCACTGACTGACTCCTTTGATATCAATGGGATGAAATCCACAGCTAAACTGGGCTATGGGTTTTCAAGATGACTCAGTGTATTATTTTCTGATTGCCTTAATAAGGCTCCTGTAGGAAATCTACAGCTGCCAGGATAATTTTAATACAACAATTGTCTTTTCTTATCGTGGTATTATGTAATTATATTGTGCCCAGGAAAAAAATAACCCTGCCATGCCTTCAGGATATTTCTGGAGGCTGATCTTTTACAATATTAATTTTGATTGTTAATCTGATAGGTAAACCTGCTAGTTTACCTATCACACAGTGAGTCTGGCTTCCTTTATTACACGTGATTATATGGTGTAAGATCTACCTTTGATTCAAAAGCTATAACTGGCGCAGGGGAGATAACCAAACCGGCAGTCCTCCTCAGAAGTGTGAGTATCCGAACCACAGTGTTAGCTCCCATGTTTGCTAACTCTTTGGGAGGTGACCAAATCTCGAGTTCAAAGGTGCTGGTTATTTAAAGACCTGGAGGTGTTTCATCTGCATGGGCAAGTCAAGTTTGCTCCTCCCTGACTCACGGATTCTGCCTGTGTAACCCATCTGGCAATGCTGCAGCTCCTGCATCACCAGGAGCAGATGCAGTTGGGTGTCCCTGTAGGTGCCTATAATGGTTCTGCAGAAGCATGCGGAGTAAAGAGTAGCAAATGTGTACTGTGATCAGAAAATAAGAAGGTATCCATCTACTAAATGGGCCACAGCGCCTTCCGAATAAAAACCGTATCTGCTGCACAGACACAGTTTGGAGAACAAATGAACATTTCAGATGGTTTTCATTTATTAGTCTGTTCTGTCCAACATTGAGATGAATGTTGATTTTTGCTTCCCACAAAGAGGACTGCAGAGATTGCAGACCTCTAGGTATTTTGCGTGTTTATTTCATCTTCTCCAAACAATTACCGAAAGTTCCTTGAAGATTAAGATTAATCAATTCATGTTTAACTGAACTGTGTTTTAAAAATCATGACATGTATCATCACTCCTGAGGCAGATTTAAAAATAACTGGAAAACATAACGACTGAGACTATAAAATTGAACCGTATTTATCTGTTTAATCGCTTGCCGGTTATGTTCTAGGCTTAGCATCTGTGATGGAATATTCAACAAAATATCAGCAAGACTTTCTTACTAGACTCCTACTTCAGTGCCTGAAACATAAATTAATTCTTACTTTCAGCTGCTAGTAATCCAGCCAGTACTCAGTATTTAGTATGCTGGATCTGTGATAGAAACAGGTCCCCACACAGGCAACTGTCTTTGACTTCAGTATAGTATTAAATAGCTAACGTTGTGACAATCTTTCAGCAATGTCATCACTCCTGCTTGTCAAATGACTCTTCAACACTTTTACAAACTGGCCGATAGCAACACGGCTTGTTAGCTCAACTTAAATAGTGGGTCTGAAGATATAACTTCATTTATGGGTCAGAAGAGACTTTAAATTTCTGTCAGGGTGGTTTTACAAACCATTAAGCAAGCTGCCAGGCACAGGGGTGCTCTCAGAGAAACCAGGAGGAGCAGCAGTGCCTCTCAGCAGAGGACACCATGCGACTGCCCTACCGCAGCCCCTCTGTGTCCTGGCTGTGAATGACAGCGCTCTGATGAGCTGCTCCTCAGGGAGGGTTTCTTCCAGTCAGATAAATATGTACTCTTCCACGCACTCTGCCTCTTCCTATTTATTAAAAAAATAATAATCTGAAAAGCCTTTCTACTCTTCTTGTTATACGACAGTGAAACGGGATAACTGTCCGAGGCTCTGATGTATAATCAGATTCCAGATGCAATAGATTGGGCAGCAGATTATCACTAACCCATTTCCATTTAAGCTCGTATGACAGTCTATTTTTTTCCGTTAACATGTTGCCTTTTTTTATTTATACAAACAACAGAAGGAGGAATGTGGGATGAAATAAGGAGTTGCAAGTGGAGTTGAAGGTCCTTTTACCACCAGATCATTCACCTTTCCGCTTCAAAACCTGTGTCCCACCTCCAGTGGCTCTGAAAGTGGACTTCTTACAGCATAGTGATGCCTGCCTCGTATTTTGCCTGTTTGAATGTATTTGTATTTAATCAGGGTATTATTGCGTATTTTTCCAGATACTACCTTGCCGGCAGCTATGGCAGCAGCTTTTTGGAAGAGTCTTTTAAACTGTAATTAAATAAAATAAATATACACTGAAAGAGGGTGGGAGCTGTTCACTGAGGACAAGAGCATTCAGGATGCAAGAGGTGCTGTGTTTCTGTGTTGACCTCTGATAATTTGCATAAACCACCTGCCTTAGTTTATCCAACTGTTAAATTGTTATAAAAGCGTGTTTCTCCCCTCAAGCGTTGTGGACAGAACTCATTAATGTTTCATAAACACTTTCAAATGCTTTTGTGAGATCATCCTATTCATAGTGGGTCACACTAATGAGATCTAATGATAAAAGGTAAAACCCAGGTATTATTATAATATTATTCACTTTTAAACACAAATATTTTGATGGAGTATAACAATTATGGCACCTTTTCAATGAGAAATTTATCATAGTTTTTAATTAAAGCATTATTTATAATTAAAACTGCATTAATTCTACAGCAATAGCACTAATTTTTCCATTGAGAAGCCAATCAAAATTCTGACACTGATAGTCAGAGATTTTGTAATTAAATTCTCTAAGACATATCCCAGCTCTGACTGTGATTTTTATCCATCTCGGTACACAGCACTGCCAGCAGCTTTCCACAATAATTTAATGATTTCTGAGACAGCAGCCACTCATTTATAAGCCACCCTTCCCACATGTGGTGATATAAACCTTTCCTAACAATAAAGCCTGGATTTTCTTCTCTCTGAATTCAGACTCCGTGAAGAGGGTTATTGCCTCTTTCCAGCGACCCCTGAAATGGGCCAGGTGTGGAGCAGAAGCATTTAGCACCAGGCCTTCTTCTCGCCTCCCAGAGCATCTCCGGGTGGCTCGGCTGGGACCGGGGGACCAGGGGACATCAGACGGTGGTGTGCCTCCAGCGAAGGTGGAGGGCAGGATGCAGCGTGGCAGATCTGCCATGATGCACAATAACTCCCTCGCAAGGCAGTGAGAGCCAGTCTAATTACTAATGCACAGACACAGACAGGAGCTACAGTTTGTCCTCTTTTGAATCATGGGGATTTCAAAGATTTCCCTAAAGGATTACTAAAGTTTTCCAGAGAAATATCCACATTTTCAAAGGTGACATTTCTCCCAGGCAGGTCCAAGTTTTTTTTCCAGGATGCCCTCAACTTCTTTTGGAAAGGGTGCCTGAGGGGAGCGTTTGGCACCTTGTGGAGGATGCTCAGTTCTCCAAAGATGGGCATGAGGTATAGACTGAATGCACTCAGATAAAATTTAAACCTGCTCCAGACAAAGTTGGTGGAATTATTGCAACCAGGATTTCATAAACACATAAACCATATTATTGTATACTGTTTTCCAGGTTTTTTTCCTCTGTTTTCAGTCCTGGGACTGCCTAGTAAATGTTAGCTTTTTTTACACAGGGTTCCCTGAAGAAGTGTCTTCTGGAGAGGGGGGATCTGTGTAAAGATTTCCTCTCTGTCCTACACATTTTTAGAGCCAGGTCTAAAGCAGGCTGGAAAAGGGAAGTCCTGCTCTACAGGAATTCCCATAGTTTTAGTTAACTGATCACAGTGAAAGATTTGAGAATGCATGTTATATGAAGCAGAAAAGCTGAAATGATAACAGTGAATTGTTTCAACACTGCAGAAACTAATTTGCAGCTAGCTTTTCAATTTACAATTCTAATGAAATTAAAAAGTTGCTGGTGAATATTTTGATGTATCTGAAACTTTGTTTCCAGTGGAAAAAAATACAATAGCAATTGGAATACTGAATCCTGCCAGTGATTCTTGAGGCTAATTGACTTTGAATCCCCTTTCTTGAAAAGACTTTTTTTTGAGGAGGCTGTGTTGGGTGCAGGTAATGCACCCAGCAGGAAAGCTCAGCTTGGGCACCTTGCATTGGCCTCCAGTGGAGCCTTTCTCCCCTGGGCGGGGGGGGGCCCAGGAAAGACAGCCTGCAGACACAGCTCCTAATTTAGGAGCTCCAAGGCTCCTGTTTAGATGTAAATAAAACATTTCACTATGGATTTTCCTCAACTCCACATAAGCAATTTGTGCAGTAGGGAGGAGATAATCAGCAAGGTAGCAGAGAATATTGTGTGGCAGAAAGAACATCTGGACTGTTGAGTGATGCTTTCTTCATTAATTGCTTGGAAAAAAAAAATGCTTGGATGTTTAAGAAGGCAAGTAGGCCCAAATTTACAAGATTACCATACAGCCACAAGATATACATGCTTGAAAGACAAAAAAATCCATTTTAAACATAGGTGTGTGATATCCACTGGAAGTGATCTGATAAAAGGTTACACTGGCCAGAATGAAGTGAAGACTACATTTGCCAGGAGTCCATATGTGGAACACTGCTGGAAAAACTGTAGCTATTCTAACTTAACATGCAAGTCTGTTACCTGTTAACCTGAAAGAGCTTTCATGAATTCTGAAGGTAATAGACAACACTGATGCTGTTGCTTTATGAAAAGTACTGAGGTCCTAAGGAGGCCACTTTCTTTGCTACTGACCTGTTGAATGCTGTGAAGTATAAAAATGTGGGCCAGGGCTGGCCTGGAAATACCTTTTTTCTGGAGAGACTGAAGGCTGTGAATCTCTACTACAATGACCAGAAGAAAGTAACCGACCATAAAGGACATCTACAAACTGTGGAAAATTAAAGATCAAACAGCTCACTCCTCCTCAGTCAGCTACAGGGATACAACTGGTAAGTAACTCACAAAGTGGCCCCTTTTTTCATAAGTTCTCCTGCTCTTGTCTCTAAAGTACATGAGGCTTTTCCCAGCTACGTGGATGACTTTCTGGACCTTTGACTTACAATGAAACACAGAAGAAAACTGTTCCTTTGCAAGCCTCGTGCACATGGAAAGAAACTTTTCCTGCAAGCTTCCCATTTTGCACAACGTTTTTTGAAGGTCTGCCAACTGTATCAACGGCAAAACAACACTGGGTTTTGTATAACAGAAGTTAAAAACACAATGTGCATGTCCCAGAAACTATGATCACGTTGTTGACCCTTGTAACACAGCCGTGGCACAACTGTAATGAAACATACTCCCTACAGGAGGTCTACGGTTCCCACTGACACGTGGAGGTGGAAGTACCCTTAAAAGTATGTCAACGGTGATCCAGATGCAGCAAAATCTGCACCAGAGCAGCTGAACCCTACTCTACTGAAGAGATGGAATGAGACAGCGAAGGGCCTCGACTTTGCCCACGGCACCAGCAGAGCCTGAGCGCTCCCCCGTGAACTGGAAGGCGCTGACCCAGTGAAGCACTGTCAGCCGAAAGTGACAGCTGCTCCTGTCACCTCTTATCTTCTCTGCAGCTCGAGGACCAAAAGTAAAAAAAGCTCATGGCAGAGAAGATCCAGGGAGGATATCTTCTCAGTATCTGACAAAGCCTGGACCATTTCATTGCTATTCTCCCTATGCGCTATATTGGATACAAACAACACCTTTATGCCATTGAGACAAGAATTTCGGGCTCATTTCTTCAAAAAATGGTAGCTGTAGTGTGAATATGTCTGACATGCATTCACTACTAGAAGATGCTGGATCTTTCTCACTGGTATACTCAAAAAGGACAGGGATCTTCGTTCTCCTCAGACACGGAAAGCCAACAAGTGGTATTACTTCTATACTAATAGCTTTCCTGTTGGCAATCCGTAAACTCATGGAAGAAGTTTTTCTGGCTGGTCCTGTCAGCAAGATCAGAACCACCTTGCTGAAGGAACATTGTACAGGCAAGATTTTGTTTTTATGAGACACATTGTACTCCCTTAACAACCAGAATAGCACTGATGGATTTACCTGTGTGGAGCAACACAGAGCTGCGCAGCTTCCAGTGTCACCCAGTGCTATCATACGCTGCTGGCTACACTGGCCATCTAAATTGCAGTCTTCTGAACATACATGCACACTTGGATGTGCTAGAGGAAGTTTACCACAGGTCCATGCCAGCTCCTTCACTCTTCAACACCTACATTTTTGTGTTAAGTTCTTCTGTAATGATTATATCTTTACAACATGTGCCCCCATTTCTGCTTAGTTGAGGAGTTATTAGGTATCTGATGATTTGGAAGCTCCACTATAACATTTCCAAACCTCACTGCTAATTAACTGACAAAAGAGCAAACCCAGCGCAGAACTACTTACTGTCAATTTTTGCTGCCAGCAAGTCCAAAATGAATCTCATCTGAAGTGTACAAGCATAGCTTTGGGCTGAAGATTGGCTTTAAAATTCACCTGAAAAATACATCAGAAGATATTAAAACAGATTTCTAGCCTCATGTGAGAATACTGAAGCTAGTTCACACACACCTAGAAATGTGTGGCTGAGGTACAGTGTTTGCACTGAACAGATCTCTGGTTGTGTAACTGAACACAACTATTAAAAGAAAAACTTCAGGATCAGAATCAACATGAGGCTGGAGTTTACCCTCTGTGGCAACCATTTTGCAAGTCGCTTTAGGATCACCAGGCTCTGAAAGCACCTGCAGAACATCCATCCAGCCTTCAGGGCCCTGCGCTCCTGGTGTCCCAGCAGACCTCTTACAGACAACATCAGCAAAAAGCCTCTAAGCATGAAGCCATCCTGGAAACCACAATTTGCGTTGAATTGTTTCAGGATATTGCAGAACATCTTATGCCTTGGGAAGATGAGGATGACGTGAGCAAAAGGGCTGGTCGCAAGCTGCAGGCTGCATCATGAATCAGTGCTGATGACAACTGTTTGTCAAAGGCATTTTACGCTTAACAATAAGTGACTTCCAAAACTGTCTGTTGATAGCTCACCGATCTGAATTTAATTAGCCAAATGTTTCCTATAATTTCTTTCAACATGGGAATCATGGCCTTTAGCATGATTCCTATCAAGAGAATCAGGCTCTTATTTCTTCCCAGCAGACTGAGCTGTCTGCTGCATTAACCAGGAGATCCCTCCATTATATGGTACTAACAGCTTCATAGTCCAGGCAACAAGGTTACCTAAATCCAGTAAATGGTACTAAATGGCAATGTTAACAATTTAACAATCTAGCTGCAAGCAGTAAGTTACAAGCAAAGTCAAGTTGTCTCTGTCTTTCCTTAGTTTTCCCCTTAATGGTCTCATTAGTTGCTGTAGCTGGGCATAGCAGTTAATAGCCTCTGCAATAAATCCGGCAAAGTGAGGTTTTAAATCATGAAGGGAGATCTGTGCTACTGGTTTGTCTTGTTATTTTCCATGTTGACCTCTGCTACCTTTATTTAAGTCATGCTCCCTTAACTTTAACTGTTTCGGAGTCTAACAGGCGATACCTAGCTCCACATACATGCCAGGTCAGTGAGTGCTCCAGGCTCTACAAAATGATGTATCAAGGCCTTCTGGGATTGCAGTAGCTTAAAATTAGAAGCATTTTCTGAAAACAGTGACAATAATACCATGATTTCTTTTTATTTGTCTCTTGTTGTTCAGAACTTTATTACTCAGGTTTTGCCAGCAGCCCTCTGAGGACCAGAGAGTCCCTTTTAAAAAACACCATTACCACAAACCCACCAGTTTTTATTTAATCATGTGACTCAAGGACCAGGGAACTTAAGGAAGAACGGCGAGGACAACAAAAACCGCAATCAAATCACAAGACTGGTAGCAATGTGCCTGACTCAACGATCCTTCACTGTGATTTCAGGATCTGTGTACTATGATAATAGTCATATTAGTGATAAAATTACTGCATTTTATGTTTCCTTGCTCTTGACAGCTTTCACGTCTGATTCACTGTGGTGTTTATTGAGTCCAGGGATGTTCAGCCAGTGTACAACTGGAGTAAAACAGCCATGAATCATGCCCTCAACGTGCTCTTTACTGTAGCCACTAACACTTTATAATGTTGTCTAGAAATCCAAAAGAATGATTTAGTCAAACCATGGCTTCTATTTCATTTTTATTAAACCTGGCTCTCTGCCTAAACTCTTGGCATTTTGAACAGTGAACTTAGGCTAGAATATACTGCTTTATGCAGAACATTTGTAACCTTTATTGATCTGCTCAGGTAAAAGCACAGACTAAAAGGTCTTTATTATTGATGTGGAAAATATCACTTCTCCATCGTTTTTCAGTCCACAAACATCCGTCACTTTCTCCTTGATAAATCTCCTTAAGCCTTCCTTGTTCTGGGCCTAGAAATCCCCCTCACAGTTATTTGGTGGGATCCAGGTGTTTTTCCATATAGAATCATAGAATGGTTTGGGTTGGAAGGGACCTTTAAAAGTCATCTAGTCCACCCTCCTGGCAGTAAGCAAGGAACATCTTCCACTAGATCGGGTTGCTCAGAGCCCCATCAAACCCGACCTTGAGCGTTTCCAGGGATGGGGCATCTACCACCTCTCTGGGCAACCTGTGCCAGTGTTTCACCACCCTCAATTAGTTGAATTAATGCTGGCTCACAGCACTTTCTCCTCATCTAACTTCTGAATACAATTGTTTTCACGAATACAGCTTACTGTGGTCACCCATCTTCTCAGAATGTGGTCTTTTCCTGCAGCTTCGGGGATGCCCTCTAGGGGACCCCGCTGCGTTCCCTGCAGCAGTTCCTCCCAAGGACAAGCATCCTGCTGGAGAGCACAGTAGCTCCGCCGCCTGCTCTTCCCAGCGTGTACATATTTTCCAGGGGAAAATCAATTGGCAGCAGAGACTGTTGTGCACAGCTTCGCCTTCTGATTTTGTCACCTCTGATTTTATCGCCCCCACCCCTCTGCTCCCTCCTGGGGCTGCGAGAGCCGAGCTCCCCCCAGCAGCGGGGAGCCCAACACCTGCACCTGCCCCAGGAGCCACGGGTGTAATACCTCTTCTAATGATTTTTTAGTTTTGCTTTTCTGCCTGATACTTGATGTCTCTAGTCCCTGTATCTGACAGTTCCAACCGTGTAAGCAATAATCTTCATCCCCGTCGCAAGGCCCGTGACCCGGCTGTGGCCCAGGGAAGCTTGCTCGGTGCCTCCGCCCCGCCAGGGCTGCTGTTCCAGCACCCTTTTTGCTCTTACGACTTCTGAGGTGGAAGAAACCTCCCAAGGTTTTCGGTCAGTGCATGGCTGTCACATCTCGTTTCGCCTGATACACATCAAAGCGATACCTTTGACAAGTGCATTTTCCTATGTCATTTGTTGATTTCTCCTTTCTGATTCCACCTGCTGGGACCCAAACTGTCACCACATCGGTCACCAGGGCGCAGAAAATTTCACTGAATATTTTCTGTGTCTGGGCAGAGGTTTTTTTAGTTATTAGCATTTGAAAAAATTATAGATTAATATTTTTATATGTGTGTTCCATGTGTATGACTATGCGTTCAGGCCATTTTTCATTCCTATTTGGGCTGCACATGAAGTTTGTGTGTGTTTGTTTGCATATTGAGGATAGTATCATTTATCTTTGTACAGACAAGGTGTGTGTGTCTGTGTGCATGCAAGCAGGTTAATGTATTCATCTCTTCATACATGTGCAGTATTTTCCTGTCTCTGTTACACGAAAACATTGTGGTTTGTTCTTCTGCATGCGGTATGTCTCTATCAGCATGTTAATACTTTCCAGCAGCCTGCTGTTTGAATCACACACTATGTAAGAAAGGCAGCACTGCTTCCCAGTGGAGAACATTTATTTTAGTCTTCCATTTTCTGAAATGAATTAAAGATGATGCTCTGCTATTATGAAAGAAAAAAAAAAAGAAGTGTTTTGCCTGACTGAACTCTCTGCTCGGGTTGGAAGCAATGTCATGCTCCCGATGCACTGAAGAACATCTCTGGATGCAGTGGGGAGGATTCATCTCACCTGCTGTTGGCCATCCTAAACTTGGGCTAATCCAAGCTCATCATCCTAGCTCTTTCTGTGTTCAGTGAACAAAATACAGGTCTAGAGACTCCCTCTGTAGACATCCCATCCTACAATAGCTGCCTAAAGCCGTTGGGAGGGCAGCTGTCTAAGGGCAGGTGTTTGTAGTAGGCCACCGAAGCTTGCTGGCTTTTGCTTTGCTAATGTAGGAGGAGAGCTTTACTCACCTCTTTATCTGATGAGGTGAGTCCTGGGACTCCAGAAAAGCAAAAACAGCTGAACTGAACCTAGCAGGTTTTCTCTTTATATGTTTCATGACCACAACTTCCTTTTACAAGTAGGTTTTTCGAGTCTAGACATGGCCCACACTGGATGAAAGGCATTAAAGGGAGTGGACTAGAGTATACGAACTAGAAACAGCCCAGGCATTTAATAGCCTAGATCCTGGAGGGAAGCTTCAACAGAGGAACTGCGGACACCAGACTAACCCCAAAGCCAATGAAATACAATCCCCTTGAATTTATGGGCTTGCGTCTGATCCTACAGGTGAATGATGATTATCTTGCAAATGATTAAATCATTTTTAGCACAGGGGCAAGGCCAACAGTTAATGTTTGTATTGCACTGGAACTGCTGGGCAGACAAACAGGACACCAGTGCTACAGCACTGGTAAGACTGGCATGGAATTTAAAGCAGCTGTTCCCAATGAAGTACAAAGATGTGGAGTAAAAACAATAGGGTCCAGACAATTAACAGCTAATACCCAGTTGTTGCTTATTTCCCCCACAGTATTTGTGAAAGGAAAGATAGAAATACAAGGCAAAACCTGATGCATTTTGGTCACTTTGTAGCCATTAAGACATAAAACAGACACAGAATTGGACTAAGCAAAACTGCAAGATGTTTATTATCCAGTAGAACTGGTTTTAGCCTCAACAAAAGGGTCTTGGAAGTCTCATAGGATACTCAAATTCAAACAAAAGGGAAAGAGATGAGCTTTCTCTTTTTTGGCTTTGATTTGCTTGAGACAATCAGTAACCTGATGGATCTGGGGAAGCACACTTAATCACAGCAGAGAAAGGTTTTTTATGAGTATCAATTTGCTACTACACATACAAATTTATAGAAGTGCACTATTACTATGTTCTAAAGATCTCTGTTTAAGCTGGATTTTTTACATCTGATTAACTTATAGTTTGGTACAATTTGGGGGAAATAACTGTCAATACTTCTTTTCAAGGGCTGAGAATTTTTTTTTTTTTTTGTGAGAATTTCACTGGCCTTTGGGTGGACCTGAATGCAGCTCTGTGTCTTAATAAGAATTCTGGATTAGGCTGATTTTACTGTTCTAAATATGGAAATACTTTGGACTAATACTTTTTTTTTTTTTTAGAGCAATAATGCCTGATCTGCCTTCAGTGTGCCTCATAGCTGTAGGTTTTCGTTATCCTCTTTTTTCCTCCTCTCCTCCATCACCCCACGACCCATGAGTCCTCCGTGTCCCTGCCTTCTGAGATCTATAGCACTATATTCCTTACCACCAAGAAGCATGTTCTTTTTCTCTGAGATTTGAACCTGGGAGTGAAAAAGAGAATGAAGAAACATAATAAACCTAAGAGTTCTCTCTCTTCTTCAGTCTCAACAGTACCTCTGCTCTCTCTTCTATATCTTATCTTTAATGCTGCCATGCCTCACTAAGAAGGCTTCACTCATGGGTTGGAACTACTGCTTTTGGTGACGACTTGTTAATTTTTTTTTTTCTTCATTTATCACATCTGAGCTAACTCAACAGCTTTCAGCTGCTGCCAGATTGTTAACACTGGACCCAGATATTCCGCTTGTACAGAACAAATGTGGCCGCAGCTTTCCAAGCGCAGTATCTGAAAGCCCGCTGCTCCCTGCTTCTCTCCCCTCCACACCAAATATGCCTCAGTCCTTTCCTGGAGAGATGGCATTGGCAGTAGGGGGGATTTGGCTCCTTTGCCCACTTGCCCTTCTGCCTTTCGGTTGAGATGCCAGCCTGGGAGTCTGCGGTGATGCTGGTGTTGGGATGTGGCTTAGAGCAGAACTGGAATGGCTGTTTCCCATCTGGTTCAGAGCAGCTGTCGGATGGTAACGAATGCCAGTGTCCAACGGCAGGAGCCTGTTTTCGTTGTGTGTATGTGTTTGTGTTGTGCGTGTGTAACTTCTGAACTGCCCCTGTGCCGGGAAGCAGCTTTCTTCCCTTTGCTAACAAATGCACAGAATGGCTTACGTAAAGGTGTGTATTACTGTGTGCTGTAGTTGGCAAAACATAGTTTGCATTGCTCTGACTCACTAGCTAAAAGGCCAAATAAATGTGTGTCAAAATAATTTAATGAACTCCTAGATAGAAATGCATTTTATTTGTCTTTTGCAGAGGGATCTGGAAGAGATACTGGCTTGATATGTTGACTAAGAATCAGCAATGACTGTGGTAAGTCTGTCATTTAACACATAACATGACCCAATACCTAAACCATCGGTTTGATGTTTACATATGGTGCTCTGCATATGAAGCATGACTACCTGCATGTGAAGCAGACTGCCTGCAGGGCAGTCTTTCTGCAAGGATGCCATGTTTTCAAGAGTTGTAGAAGTACCTGGAAGCCTGTAGCAAACCCAAAAAATGGAAACAGGTTCAAAACTTCCCCCAACAGGACATTTTCAAACAAAAAAAAGAGTATTTCTTCGCTACAGCACATAGATTTGCATGCTTGCCTGAGGAAAAGTGAGGACTATTTCAAAACTGAGTATGGGGAAGCAAGAGCATCTAAATGGAAGGAAGGTCATGTGAAAAAATACCACTGCTTGATTGTGATTCTGGGCAAGTCTTCAGCGAAGTCTGAGTTACCTCAAGAAGTGACTGGGTAACGGGATCAGCTTTCCAGTGCTTGCTCTTGCCCATCTGGCTAAGGGGCTTCGTGTGCTTGGCCAGGACCTGACAACTTTCGGGACGGCTGGCGTGTGGCATTTAACCAAGGAGAGCAGCTGTTGCTCACTGTAGAGCCAAGATCTTGCCCAGTCCCCGACTGCGAGCATGTCATATAACCTAGCCCCATAATGGAGATAATAACGTTTGCCCTTCTTTAGAAATTGCTTTGAGATCTGCCAAAGAAAAGGGCCTATTCAAATGCAAAGCCTGATGCTTTTATTTATTAATAGATATTGTGCCAGTGTCACCAAGCTGCTCCTGATGCCTAGCGCTGCTCTGAAAACAGAAGATCTGCCGCTTGATTTAACCCAGCCAGCCAGCTGAGGCCTAGGGCTGCTTTGTGGTGTTGGCAGCAGCACGAAACAGCCAGATGTTAACCAGCAACAATTCAAGCTTGGTGTTATCCTGCCTATTCCTCCTCTAAAGCTCAAGCAAATGTGGGACTGCCTAAGCTTGCCTGTCGGCAGCACCGCTGCTTCTGACGCAGAGGACTGGGCTCCTCAAAACGCTCTTGTTCCCGAAGAGGAGCACATATTCTTGCAATAAACGGCAGTTACAGGTAAAACTGTCGTCTCTCTCGAGGAACAGAGTTTACCTACCCCCTAGGACGCGTAAGGCAGGTTGCTCCGTGCTGCACTAGCAAGTGCAGCACAGGGCTAAAGCGGGCTGACCTGGCGCGTTGCCATCACAGCAGCACGACCTGGCATTTCTGGAGCCTCTGGCTCAGCTCAGCCCCAGCCAAAATTTCCAGGGATGATAGGCAGAAAAAAAAAAAAAAAATTCTTTCAAGCTTGCTCTGGCTTGATCCCTGTGCTGTCAATGATTCACGGGTGGGAGGTCTGCTTGTCTAATTTTGTGCTTCCCTTGTTTTCTTTTTGACTGCACTTTCCCAGTGCAGAAAGTTGGGTGCTGGTTTCAGTCAAAGCAGAATTCGGCTGGATCCGTTTTTGCTGTCCTCAAGGGAAGGTTTTATTTGGCTGCTCTCCCCTCCACACTTAGAGCGACAGGTGTCTTTCTGAGCACTTCTATTAGAGTGAAAGCAGAGAGTAGATTTCCACTGGTAAAGGGCTGACAAACACCTGCTTTACCAGACGGAATGCAAGTGGAAGTAACTTCAGTAACGCGCTTTTACAACGTTGGTTCCCGGAGTTGAACAGACCAGAATAACAGTCTGCTTGCTCAGATTTCTCGTGTTCAGCAAGGGTTTCTGATGCTGGGACACTGCCTCCCGTCACCACGGCGTTGGCTGTGCTGCCATTCAGCGTGACCTGGACAGGCTGGAAAGTTGGGCAGAGAGGAACCTGCTGGGGTTCAACAAGGGCAAATGCAGGGTCCTGCACCTAGGGAGGAACAACCCCATGCATCAGTACAGGCTTGGGGTGGACCTGCTGGAGAGCAGCTCTGCGGAGAGTAACCTGGGTGTCCTGGTGGATGACAGGTTGACCATGAGCCAGCAGTGTGCCCTGGCTGCCAAGAAGGCCAATGGGATCCTGGGGTGCATCAAGAAGAGTGTGGGCAGCAGGTCGAGGGAGGTTCTCCTTCCCCTCTACACTGCCCTAGTGAGGCCTCATCTGGAGTACTCTGTCCCGTTCTGGGCTCCACACTTCAAGAAAGATGAAGAGCTACTGGAGAGAGTCCAGCGGAGGGCTACAAGGATGGTGAGGGGACTGGAGCATCTCTCCTACAAGGAGAGGCTGAGGGAGCTGGGCTTGTTCAGCCTGAAGAAGAGAAGGCTGCGAGGAGACCTAATATATACTTACAAATATCTGAAGGGTGGGTATTAGGAGGATGGGGCCAGACTCTTTTCAGTAGTGCCCAGCGACAGGACAAGGGGCAATGGACACAAACTGAAGCTCCGTCTGAACATGAGGAAGACCTTCTTCCCTCTGAAGGTGACAGAGCACTGGAACAGGCTGCCCAGGGAGGTTGTGGAGTCTCCTTCTCTGGAGATATTCAAGACCCGCCTGGACAAGGTCCTGTGCAGCCTGCTGTAGGTGACCCTGCTTCGGCAGGAGGGTTGGACTGGATGACCCACAGAGGTCCCTTCCAACCCCAAACATTCTGTGATTCTGTGACACGCCGCAAGCTGGCGCGTCATTGCAAAGGCGTCCTCCAGCCCGAGGGAGCTGCAGGAGAGCCCTGTTGCTGGAGCGTTTCGATAAGCAACGGACGGGCTGAAGCAGGCCCAAACCCCTCCCTTCCCGCCGCGCCGGGAGCGGAGCAGCCGGGAGATGGCAGCCTCGGCGCTGCCATGGGCCCGGGCCGGCCGGCCGCGCTCGCTCGGGGCCCGCCTTCCCCACTGCAAACATCGGCATCAAACGCGGCGGGCGGGGGGGGGGGGGGGGGTGTCTTGGTCGCGGATTTAAAGACAAAAAACCCAAGGGGTCTTTCCAGGGGAAGGGTTTGCCTTGCCCCTGGCCGCTGCCCCCGAGAGTGCCGGGGGTCGAGGCGGGTGCGGCTGGGCGCGCTCCCCTCGGCTGACCGGGGCCGGGTCCTCAGCTGGTTTAGCTCGGTGTCACCCATCAACCGCAGAAGAAGAGGGTCCCTGGAGCAAATCCGGAGAGGAAAAAAAGCAAGCATTCAAATACGTCCTGTCCGCCTTGCTCTGGTTACCAACACCTTTCAGTGGTGTTCTCCTCACTACGGGGTGGGATTTTCCTTGGCTTACTGCCGTTTCCATTGAAGTAACTCGGAAAATTCCAACAGCTTTGGTGGAAACAAACTCCAACAATCTGGGATTCTCGGAAGTGTCCTTCCTTTCAAAGAAACATCACTCTTCTGCGATCGAGAGAGCTCTGTCTTTCACAGAAGTTTGGTGCTGCTTCACTTTTGATGCTGAAAATGTATTGCATCAGAAATAAAGCCCAGTGCAAATGAGATTATACACTGAGCTCCCTACTCAAAGAGATTAAATTGCATGGCATTTAAAATATCTTGCATTAATATTATTTGGTCCTTCGTTTCATTTCTTTGTCTGACATTTGGAATTTATTGAGCAGTCTGAGTTACCCTCGGTTTAATTCATTGTCTTCCAATTTGGCTGGCTGTCTTCAAACAGAGATTTCTACTTCTTATTAGCACATTCCTGGAGCTGTAAATGCTTCTTTAGCTTTCGTACCTCCACAGCATTGCCGCGAATTGACAGCATCACTCAGAAAGCAAAGCTATTTTTGTGTGCCTCCCTGGTCAATAAGCAAAAATGTTCCGCTTGCAAAAGAAAACTGTTTCTCTTCTGCGTGAGTCATGACTCTGCTTGTATGCGCAGAGCGAAAGATTTCCAGCTTCTCAGGCTTCACTGGCATTCGGGGTAGGTTTCAGCCAGCCAAGATTCACATGTGGAAACTAAATATGGTCATAGGGTTACACTCCCATTTTTTTCCCATTACTCAGGCTGCTGCATGGTGTATTTCAGTGCCTACTCCCTTTCTGCCGCTGTGCATCTCCCTCTGCAGTGATAGTTTACTCTGTGGTTGAAGCTAGTAAGATCTTAGACAGCACCAGTTACAAAAAAGTACTGTGTTTCATCTTCTGCTTGGGAGTACTATATAAATAAAAAAGACCCAGTATTAATCCTGGGAGGGAAGCTAAAGGCTAGATACCTTCATAAAGCTCCATGCTAGAGGGTGTCATCCTAAGTCTTACTCCAGCTTTCGGCTGTGGTAATCACCACAGTTTTCATGGTAGAACCTGCCAAAAATAGAAAAACAAGAGGGATAGAACATGTTGTTTTTCTGAAAACAAAACAGCCTGTGTATTTTCAGCAACAAGAAGTCAGAGGGACATTTTTATAATTATATACAACAGCAGAAGGGTTCTGATGTCATGGGAGCCAGAAAAATACATCCTAAATTACACTACATTTCACCACGGAGGTTAATCAGCAAGCCAGAGGCATTTTTAGGTCACTATGAGGGTGTTCAGCCCCCTGCTCGGGACCAGTCAACACACGTGGCTGTGGAAGAGCAGTGGTGAACAGAAATCGCCGGGTCTATCAGCTACGCACCGCTCTGACACGGCGACACAGCTCTCGGCGAGGCGCTGGCTCCCTTCCCGTCAGCTCTCCCGGGGAGCCCTCGTCCCCTCCTCAGGCGCTTTATAGAGCTGTGTGGGAGTAGCAAGGGGCCTGATCTCATACTTCGGGCTCGGTTTTGACTTTCTCAAGAGCTCTGTGCTCTCCTTTTGTCTCAGAGCTGTTCCGTGCTGCATGGAGACACAAACCTCAAGGCATGCACCAGTGCAGAGGTGACATTTGCTCCGGTCCCAGTTTCCACCTTCAGCCTCTGTGCAGAATTCATTGCACAATGGTAATGGCACCGCAACCAAGGGTTTCTGTGAATCATGCCCATTTTCAGCAAGGCTTTTGCACAGTGTCAAATGTGTAAGTTTTCCCAGCAAGTTATATAAGACCATACTCGATTAAGACTGTGCTCAGACTGGATTACCATTTTGGTAGGAAGATATTTTGTTAGGTGATGATTTACTCTTGCACTGTACAACCTCCCTTGTGTCTTTGTGGCTTGCTACAATATTTGTGTTAGAAACCAAACCCAAGATTTTTCTACAACAGCTGTGGTGACTACATGGATTGCCAACCTTGAACTACAAGTATCGTATACAAATTTTTCAGTCAAACTTTTTAGACAACACTTCTCCTTTTCTGCAATTTTTTGTGCTTTACTTCAAAGAAGTTTCCAGTAAAATAAACACAAAATAAATCATTCTAACTTTAATTCAACAGAGCTTATTACCAGAAATATGGTATCGGTGTTGGAATATGTAAGAACTAAAAAATCCTGTAGCTTACTTCTTTACTACGAGAACCGGTCCTTTGTGGAGACACGTGATAAACATTTCTGCAGGGCAATAGGAAAGCGTTTTTACTTCTGTTGTGTGTATCAATATTTATTCTGGAAACAGACAACTTGTTTTGTGAGAACTATTCCATTTCATACCTTTTCCAAGACTATTGAACTGTCTTTAGAAATATTCAGACATGCCTTACGCCAACTATTTGCACCTGTTACATTCTTTATGCAGAATTAAGTCACTGACTGTAAAGTTCCTAAGGGACTTAGGTTCTGCCTCAGAAAATCATTTTGTGTTTACACATACTGAAATTTGATAGTATGTGCCATGAAAAGGGATCAACACGGCTGCTCATCTGGACTGCAACTACCCACATACCCTTCTTCGACACATAAACTTTTATTTCTTAAGATAAAAGTGTCATTTCTTAATAGAATTACATCAATAGTTTGGTAACCCAGCAGGACAGCTTAATTGTGGGGAGCAATTTAAAACTTGCATTTGACATACTCAGTGTTCACGGGGCCATGACAAGTAGCATCATGTACTGAAAGAACAGGATCTAACACATTGTTGTTATCTGATGACTTTGGCCATTACCTGATGGGCATTTGGAAACACAATACTAAGACTCAACGATAAAGAGAGCAGTAAAATGGTTAGCTAGTAGTTTTTAGCCACTTTCAATGTGGTTTCCTTAGAGGAATAAAGGCTTTTTGCTTCTAGCTGGTGTTTGTAAACAGAGACAAAAAAGAATGTAAGCTCCATCTAGGAGAAGGTTATGAAATACTACTGAATGGGGGGAAGGGCAGCTAGAGAGTGATTTTATTTGCATAAGATTTTGATCCAGAATCATCTACGTAGCCGCTGGAAGCCTGTGCTAAAATGGAGGCAGAGTAGAACAGAGATCAGAACACAAACAGGGTGAGGACTTTCTTTAAGACTCCTGCAAGCTGCAGAACTTCTGCAGACATTGTGATGAGCTAATACGGAGATGGCTTTGGAGGGAAAGAAGTATCTCCAGCTGAAGCTGCTGAGCAGAGCAGTAGGGCTCTGTAAATTCCCTGTAAGTGTCTTGAAACAAGTGAGGTAGGTCTGAGCATCCCTATGAGCTACCCACACGTCTGTGTGAATGAAGGAATTCCTGGATATCGTGGTGATATAACCACTGACAGCAAAATAGGGAGAAGGACTAGCTGAAATGACAGTAGTGACCACAAAAGGGCAATAGCTGAGGCAAGTATCATGGTTGTGGCTGTGAAACTGAGTAAAAAGTTTAGTGCAAAGAAGTATGTGTAATGCCTGTAAGCATTGCTAATACAAATATATGATTAATTCAGCATTGTTAATTCCTCCCAAGTTTATTTTATTTTCCCATATCTCTAAACATGCTTAATCTTCTAAATGAGAAATATTGCTTATCAAGAGAATTAGGGCTCAGTGTCCTCAGGACTCAAGGTGAGGGTTCAAACCGGAGGCTTTTGCTAGAGCTAAGAGGAATCCCTCTGCATTTAAGGCCAGTTCATGTTGCGTGTTGCGTTGAGTTTCAGTCCTCGATAATCCATGAATTACTAGGTCACAGACAATCAACATTTTTTTTTCTTATTTTGGACGACTATCCACCAGCAAGATAGTTTCAACTGCAAAACTTTTAGTCTCTCAGCCAGGAAGGAGTAAACTGATGCATAGGAAAGTCCAAGTTTTTGGACAAAGGCTTTCTCCACTCCACTGAAGAGCTGAGCAGTGCTGGCTTTAACCTCTCTGTGCTGAATACTGGTATTTGCTCAGACAATTCTGCAACCTAGCAGATTAAATCTGTATTTTCAGTGGCCTTCCTCAAAGGACACTTGTAAGAGATATCCAAAGGAATTTTTTAACTGTAGAAATGGTGCTCCAAAGACAGTCAGATTCCAAACAAAAGATCCAGTCCTGCTAAAATCTGACAAAAACAGCTCCAGCTTTTTGTCCCTAAGCATCACTGTTTCACAGGGTTCTCTGGACCGTTTCTGAAACTCAGCACGGATGAAACAGGCAGAATTTTAGCTGCTTCCAAAGGTAGTTGAATCATTGTCTAATAGGGAGTGACAACCCCTGCTCTTGTTAAGAGAAAACAGCTGAACTGACAGATGTCTGTAACAGTTGAATCGAAGTCTACACATCAAGAAATAAAGATATAAAATACTGCATAAGCCAGAAGATTAAAAGTCAGGAGATGACAAAGTATGAAGAAACGTCAAAGGCACTTGCCTAAACCTAGAAGAACTCGTATGCTCTCTTCAGTTGTCAGTTCCTATTATTGGGATATTTACTGTCCTACAAGGAACCTGGACTACGACGGAGGATTTCTGTCAGTGAGATAGGTTGTACCTATAAAATGAGTAGTCTGGCAAGGCATCATATGCTTATCGCAGGGAACATAGGCTATGTATTGCCCACCAATAGATTTGGGTTGGGCTTTGGGATTCAGTGCAAAGAGTTTTCCTGTGCGCGTCTGCTGCTCGCAGCACTGGCTTATTCCCCAGCCTGCTTCCCAGTGTGCTTCTCCAGGATGGGAACCAGCTTCCAGGCCATTTTCTGCCCATCCTGGCTCCTGTTGTGTGAATCTGGTCATACATACTGTGTCCAAGGTAAGTTCTGAGCTGGCTTGTCAGTGCATTTAAACTTAGCTCTGTGTGACCATACCTGAGGTCATTCCCTTTCAAGGCAAGCCACACTCAAGTAGGAATTTGCACATCTTCATGACACTTTAATGCCTTTGTAACTGCTATCTCCATGGGTGCCTATCACTGCACAGTTCGTATTTGCTCTCCTGTAGGATTCTCTCTCGGTTCAGAATTTACCTGCAAAGTGTTACAGGTAGGAACTGAAGAAAGGTTTGAAGAGTCATCCCTCTCCTTTTTTTCTTCCAAAAGTCTCCATCTATCACTAATAGATGGAAATGCGCCTGCTGTGCACAGCTTCTCCTCATTCCTTGAGTACCCAAGGCAGACCCCTGAGATTTTCTCATCCCATCATTCTCTCTACAGAATACAGCTGCTCCTCCTGATGTACTTTTTTTTTTTCCTCTTAGCACCAACTATTTAGTTTCTGTGTCACTTTTTTCACTTTGGATTTTCTGCCAGTGCGATTTCTGGCAACATGTCCATCTGGCATGCTACATCTGGAGCTCTAGTTGCTGGAGATGGGCAGGCTGAGTGTTTTGATGAGTAATAGTCACAGATGAACACCTATATTCTGACAGCTGCCAAAAAGTTACACAACTACAGATTCCTTGGTCGTTTAGGATTCCTCTGAGCTGATCCTATGGTGCAAAGCATCTTGCAGCTCAGAATAACTAGCCAGGAAAAGAATGTCAATGCCTAGATGCGTTGTAGAGGAACTCCATATCCTGGATAAAGGTTCAGAGATGTGATCAACTGAGAAGGTCACAGCTATGACAGCCTTAGATTTAAGTTAATCCCTGGGTGCCAAAACAAGCCCTGAGACCTGCTGTCAGTCTGCAGAAAACAGAACAACCTTCTGCCTCGGTCCCTAGTCTCTCAAGACGGAAAACAGAAGTATCTCTAGAAGTGCTAGAACTAGAGACCGTAATGCCTTTATTCCCCTCTGCACTGAGGGCTGCTTGATGGAAGAGAAAATCTTGGTTCTGAAGACTTCAGGCGAATAATGGTGTCACAAAGCTCAGGTAGTGCCTTTAAGGCAGCCTGGCACCTCCTGGAAGTCATCATGCCACATTAGGGGTCTATGGTAAGCTCCTGCACAGCAATAAGGAGAACTGGGCTTATAAAAATTGTATCCATAGTAGTCAGCACACTGAGCAGTAAGTAGCTTAAGTGTACACCTGGGAGTGCAGTGAGACGAGCTTCAGTCCCCTCTATCTCAAGGAGTGAGATGCTCTACCACAGGACTCAGGGAGGCATCATTTCCTAGCTCTTGTTAGCGATCCCTAGATCCCTAGATGACCTCCAGTTCCTGCAGAAGGTGGCAGCCAGAGGAACATCTCAATTGTACGTCCCAGCAGTGCGTAAGTGGGACCTGGGC
This sequence comes from Opisthocomus hoazin, assembly GCF_030867145.1. Taxonomy (NCBI): domain Eukaryota; kingdom Metazoa; phylum Chordata; class Aves; order Opisthocomiformes; family Opisthocomidae; genus Opisthocomus; species Opisthocomus hoazin. The sequence goes on along the minus strand of NC_134421.1, from coordinate 45,637,664 downwards.
ACCCTCACAGTGAGTTTTACTGACAATCATGTGCCAAGCAAATCTGGGTGTCTGCAGGGTTATGTAAATTCAGGTTATCTCAACAAAAGCAGATTGCCTACTGGCATTGAGTTTAGGGCATTTTGTGGATTGTGTATTGAATCAACACTAAAATGTGCCTTGACTATGAGCGAGGACACAGGCATATATGGAGTCTAATCACTCTCTTCCCACTGTTGCCATCCTTAGTAAAAGCAGTCACAAATCTAGTGAGAATACTGTGCATTTATATATTGTCCTAGTTATCACATGTACAACATTTTACCACTGTGCCTCCAGAAGGCCGTGATGGAGAAAAGCATCTTGCAGGCAGGATGTGCTAGTTGTACCATACAGTTGAAATTTTAATTAGAAGCTCTACAGAAGAAAGTGAGATAGAAATAACATAACCTGTATCACACAGTCTCCCAGTGTCAGACAGCATGAACTGAGAAAATCAAGGTTTTTAAGACATAAATGAAGATAATACAGGTGTTCTAGCTCAGCAAAGACTTTTATTCTGTGCCTCTCTCCTTCTCCTCAGGAGATCAGGGAAAAAAGGAGGAGGATGCTGCAGACGCACACGGCAGTGAAAGCAAACAAGTGAGCAGAGAACTGTTCTAGTTTAACCTGAGAGAGGGTCAAAAGGTAGCTTGGGTGCAGCTATGGAAATATCACGAATAAAAGCCTATGATTTGTCATTATCTCTTGTTGTAACTTCATTCAAATAAACATATTTCAAAAAAATAGTCTGTATTTAGTTTGCTCTTAAACAATCAAATTCAGAGGGATCAACCACACAACCAAGCAGTTCACAGCCTCTCATTCCTCAAAACTTGGGTGCTCCAGCTGGCTTTAACTGGAGGGTCTAGCTACCACATACATTGTCTCAGGGTATTCAGAGGAAAACAGTTGAAGCTACATGGTACAATTGAAGAACTGGTGACCCAGAGAATTAGAAGACTGACCAACGACAGCCAAGAAAGTTTTCTGGTAGGAGGAAGAAGTGGTGTTGAGCCCACCTGAACCCACAGGTCCTGAGGCAGCTTACGATGCTGACTCTCACATCTAGTAGTGTAAGACTGTTCACACCACACTCACAGCCATGATAGGAGATTGCCTGATGCCACTGTCTAACAGCTAACGTCTAGTCCCCTTGTAGACAAACCTGGATCTTGCTGTGCGGTGTATCGTGACTGTGGTATTGATCACGAGTGTTACTGCGTTGAGGACCTGGCAGGAGCACAGGTATGAGATTCACCCACAGCACAGCCCTGTGACCACTGCTCAGCAAAGCGCCCGGGACAGTGCGGTCGTAGGGGGAATCTGCACATCTCTCCCATGAACAGTCTCAGAGATGTGACACTATAAACGGTGAAGATGAATAAATGTGTCTGTCCTGAATCTACCAAAATGCAAGAGAAAGATGGTTTTGAACACCGGAAGGCTCATTTGCTTTAGTTTCACATTACAACCTCCCTTTTACCTTTTAAAATATTTTATATTTTCCCACATCATCCAATTCAATGTACTATTTGCTACCGTTGGACTATTAACTACCACTAAATATGCCATTCTGCTCTTGAAAACATATGAAATACCTTAAGCTGGTATCTGCCATTTGAAAATTAAAATATGGTTAGCAGATTTGTAGGCCAAAATGTAATAGGCTGTTTTGCTGGACTTTTGTGTACTAGTTTAATGGTGTGACATGTATTGTGCAGTAACCCCACAGAAAAGAACTGTCCTGTGACAAGTTAGATCTATACACGGTTGAATAAAAGCTGTCATGCCCCTACGTCCATACATTAAATGTTTAGGCTAATGAGCTTTAATTAGGAACAATCCTGTTTCCACTGGACTGAAAAAGAAAGTTTTAAACAATTTTAACTGAAGAGCTATCATCAGGACAACCCAGGACTGAATTTTTGGATGGCCAAAGTCTTTTATGTAAAATGAACTATAAACAACTCATTATATTGTGATATCATTCTGTTTATTGAATATTAAAATTGTCTACAAGTAAACATCATTATCCTAATTTGAAAGGTAGGGAAACCGAGGAACTCCAAGCACTTAAACAAGCTGAGGTTCCCTTTTCAATGCTCTATTCACTACTCCTACTGCCTACTTATTTAGTGGCAGAAAATATTTACTTGAGGAAAAAAAGGTGATTTTTCTTTGTTGGGAAGAACCTTCCTGAGTCAGATCCTGAACCACAAATTGAGACGCTTTTGCACGTTCTTTCCTGAGAAACAAATGGCATCTCTTTCTGTTTCTTTATCAAGAAATACTGCGCTTTTCCTCCTAATATCATGAGATTTGTTCACATGGCTTTCAAGGAAAAAGAAGTGAGGCAGGAGCTACCATTAAACGTCTTTTTATTGTAGTCTTTAATGTACATGCAGAATTAAAAAAAAGTGTCAGTTATATCTGTAAGCGTATAACAACAATGTAAATGTCTTTGTTCAGCAATGTATTTGGATTAGGGACTAATAACTCTAAGTGAACAGACATCTTTCAGGATATACAGTTTATATGGTAAATCAAGAAGGTTTTCTTCAGAGTGATTTTCCTCATAAAAAGATAAAATATTTCATGTTTATAATCTTGCTTGTTTTTAATACTGGAAAAAATCTATAATAGTACACTCTTCATTATGTACATAGAAAAACATAAAACTATATCCATACCAGTGTCTGTTTTAAATGCAAACATTAGCAGTTAATAGCTTTGTAATTTTCTGAGCACCCTCTCCCCTCTCCCCTCCTCCCCCCATCCCCATTAAAAAAATTCATCTTTTTCCTAAAGTTTTCAATGCTTTGGCAGAAATTGAACTGAAGGCACTCCCGTGTTAGGTAAAGCAGTATGTGAAATATCAGCGCTAAATAAAAAATGGTGCAGGTGTACCAGACAGCTCCATGCTCAGCCCAAGGGCCAAATCTTGGACTCTCCGAGGTCAAGAACTGGTTTGCTGGAGACCCCAGCTGGGGCAGGCTCCGGCCCCAGGTCGGTTCTCAAGCAAGCTGATTAGCCTCACAACGATTTGTACAAATGCTTCACGCAAACGGACGAGGATGCAGAGAGCGCCTCGGAACACAGCGCTGCCACGAGGGCAAAAAGCCCCTGCAGGTCACAGCATCAGAACGTGCTGCACAGGCGTCGCTTTCGAGGCCTGGCACTTCGCAGCACGGTAGTCTCACACGACACCCTCTGCTTAAGACTCCCTGACGTTGCGGCTCAGCTAAAAACGAATGAACCCACCCACAAACGCGAAGTTTATAAACCATCTCCTGTGACGGATTAGTTCAGACTCAGCAAAGCATCAGTTCTACTGAAAATGATCCACGTGCTAGTGGCATGCTGGCTTCTGCTGCTAGGGAAGCTGTCAAAGCTGACAGAAAAAGTTTCTTTCAGGGGCAGCTCCTCGTTGGCCTCATGTGGCTTCTGTGTGGCACACCTTCATTTTTCTTGTAACTCAGTATAAGAATACTTTGCAGAAAAAAAGAAGCCTAAAAGATAAGCACCTAAATGCTCGCTAAGGGATGTGTCCTAAGTCACAGTCAGGAAAACATTCCCATAATGACCAGTTTTAGCTGTCAGCCGCAGTTTGCTTCTGCAATCCTAGCAAAGGCTGAGAAACGACTGGATGCAAACTTCCAAGAGAGAATGAGACAGAAAGGTACCGACCGAAGCTTTTTATGCACTTGAAAAGCTTTCACATGTCAATGTCTCCAACCTGATAAAGTGTTAAGATTTTTGGGACATATATTAGTTCAGTAATTTGTTTACTTAACTAATTTATTCATAGTGCACCATATCTGACCATGACTGTAAATAGCTGCAGTCAACTGACAGTCGGATTGAAAAAGAACATTCTGCTACAACCTGCCAGCTGGTCACGTTCATTCTGCTGCAATAGCCCCGTGCTCACTGGCCACAATAAAATGCGTGGCTTTATAGTGTTGGGACGCATTTTTGTCGTTCTTCAGTGTCACTGTGGATTTATCTCACAAGAAATGAAGGGTGAGATAAAAAGGGATCCAACAACACTTCAGTCTCTGAATCGAACAGCCAGCAAAATGATATGCAGCTGGCATGGAAGAATAGCCATTTAAGGCTAGTCAGAAATGCAGACTGGGGGGGGGGGGAGGGAGGGAGCAGAGTTAAAAAAAAGGCAAGTAGTCCAGTAAGAACAAACAGTAGAATAAGATACTGAGCAAGTGACACTTTGTTTTGTTTTGGGCAAGTATGTCCACCACCAGTTGCTGTATGTTGCTTTGGGAAACACGAAACTGGCACCAAAATACTCCAAACAACACAACCCCCCACCCCCTTCCTAGGCTGACGGCTCTCCTCGAAGTGTCCCTCAAATCTCTTTCTGTACTGTGGCTCGGATGCTGCTGAACATTTTGCCCACGGCCTCAAACAGTGGGTCGCAGAACGTGTGGATGCAGATCGAATAGACGCGGCTAATGCACTGGATCTCAATCAGGTAGCTCCTTATGCACGGCACCACTGCCCAGATGTGCAGGAATGACAAAATGGCAAAGTAGATGCCCCAGATGAGAGCCATAGGAATGCCAAAGAGAGCTGACAGCAAACGATAAAACCAGTATTTTGTTACAGTGAAGGTGGTAAAACTGGCCTTCCAAATCCCATCAAAGCTGTGCGTTCCCTCTGGCTCAGCAATCACATCTTCAAAATCAATCTGCAACACAGAACACAAAGTCAGGTCAGTCAGATGTTTGCATCCAGGGTGGATTCCAGAAACCCCCTTCATGGAGAGCAATGGCTGCCCACAACAAGTCATTTTAACAAATCATTTTAGCCAGTAATCATTTCAGGGATTATCTTTTTCCAGTGACTATCAGAGAGCCTCAATGACCAGCTCAAAATTAGACATCTAACTTCTAGATGGAGATGAATGGTCCACAACACATTTTCCTCATCTCCTACAGCTCTAACAGTATGGAGTGCCCTTGAAGTCTACTCAAGGGATGAATCAGGTGAACAGAACCATCATGCTTTCATTGCCTGACTTGGCTGTTTCACATCTTTACAAGTAGAATAAACGCAGTCACTACTTTGACTTTTACACACCTCAAACATGCATCAATAAAATGTGTTTCAGTTGTCTGAATTATCCCATCTTTCCTTGTATAGCATTGCTTAATTTTGACCATGAATAAATGGTGAGGCCAGCTATTTAAATATATTCTTTGAAACAGGCACAGACGGTTGTTAATAGTCCAAAAAATAAAATGATGGATTTGCATCTGTATCAGTGGAGTTCATCCTTAGTCTGAAAGGGTTAGAGAGCTCTTCCATCTTACTAAACGTAGGAGGCTCTTCATATTAAAGCCATTTTGTTCTAGCCTGTCCTGTTTATGTGATAACACTCTGTTCACGAAAGACATGGCCAGGCTAATGTATTCATATTTATAAGGAACACATTCTTCCACATATTTCACAGTTTTCTGTTAATCACAAATTGTTCAAAAAGTCACCTAAGGAAGCAGTGCACTCCAACACACATATTTGACCACTCTCTGTTGAAACACTGAGCTATTCAGGAAGCTTAACTGTCATAACATTTCTATTAGAAAATTCACAGAATTGCGATGATAGTTCAGCTCCATGTCACACAAACATGTGTTTGATATAACCCACAATACAGGATATTTAATTTATTCAGCATGACCAATTGTACAGGTACTGCATTCAACAGGAAAAGGAACATCACAACACTATTCCATTGCAAGAAACTAAATGGCAAATAAATGACTAATAAACAAAATTGCATTCCTGGAACTGGATCCCAAAGTGAGATGATGCTGCTGCCGTATGGGAAGATTTCCAGGAGCAGGCTAAGTATGACACGGGCTAGCAGCCGCAGAAACTCAGGCAACAGTACCTAGGCATGCTGGAAGGAGGTGAACATACATACACTCTGTGGAAGTATTGCTTATACTTTAGGAAAAGGGCCACAATCACTTCTTCTAATCTAAAATATACATAAAAACTGGAAATAACTCACTGTTGAGTCTTCACCTCTAAACAGAAATTACCATCAAAGGGAAAAATACTACAAAACCACTAGACTTTCCAGTTTCTTAAACAAAAAATTTAATTCCAAAGCAAAATGGCACAGTCTTGGCACAATTTACTTCCAGGGCTTGAAAATTCTTGGCAAGAAACTTCTGAATGAGCTGTGACATCAAATATCTTGAATGTCTAACATTAAGCTGGCTTAATTCAACATATTACTGGGCCTAAACATCAGTCTCTTAAGGGAGATACTTCTAAGTATCACATAACACAAACTATAAACCTCTTTATCTGCTACTCTGAACTAGGCTCTAGTGATCTGAAAGTGATCTATGATTCTTTGGGATGGGAATTCATCATCATCATCACTATCACACCTAATGGTAGCATTTAGGTTGAAATTCTGTCTCCACAACAACCAATGGTAGACTTGGCATTGGCAGAGTACCCAACGAACACACCTCAGCGCTGCGCACCTGTCCGTAAAGGTATGCAGAGCCAAAAGTCTGTCTGAACTTTCTGAAACTGGACAGCGTAATTTTAAATAATAGCTACAAAAAGAGGAAATCAAAAGAGACTTTGAATCATGGTTCTCTTCTGCAATAGTTCTACGGGTATGAAATAACCTCTCCTTCTGCAGGTCACGTGCATGAATTTTTGGTACAAATCTTAGAAAATCGTTTCCTTGAAATCAGTGTCTAAAGACAGCATTGGAAGTACACTACTTTCACTGCTGAATGAAGACAGGAAGCTGGAAATTATTTGGGCTCTGTAATTTCAGACTGAAGCTCTGGTAGAAATAACTTTAATTCTGGGAGAGGCATCACAGGCAACAATATGCTCTCTCTTTTCATTGTGGGCTTATTACGCATAAAAGTTCATGCTTAGGGACTACACAATTGACAAAAAAAATAGCTTTATGAAATACAGCGGCCATAAAATAATTACATGAATCCATCATTAAGTTAGCTGCAGTCTAGTAAGACAGAGCAAGGAACTTTCCTGGATGTACTGTGATCTTTTTACCAAGTGACACAATCAGATGTCCTCGTACCAATCACGGGATTTTAGGACTGCATCACGAAAGAAAGAAGAAAAAGTTGTAGATGTATACATGGAGAAGTCAATAACATCTAGTGATGATGTCATCTAATTGTCTTATATCTATTCCTGCCCTCCCCAAAAAAGAGGATTTCAAGATCTGCATATTGTTCACTGAAATCAATTGCATTCAACTGGGTACACATTAGAAAAATGTATGCCTGAGTTTACGGAGCAAATATATTTTCTTTTTGGAATACACAAGCAAGTGTACTTAGAGTATCTGTTTCTGCAGCTATTCAAAAGCAAACTTGCCACTGTAGCCCACATCCCATGTCAGCTCATTTTCAGAGTGAATGGGTGTTGGCTTCTTATCAAGGTTTGCCTTGAAATCAGACAATAAAAAAATGCAGATGATGGCAAAACCCAAGGTGATTACAGAAAAAAAAAGTTGCTTCTCAGAAAATGCGACTACACAAGGACTACACGGTTGAGCATAGCTTTCTTGCTCTAAAACTTCTCGCAATTTATTGCATGCTTCCCAACAGTCGATGCTGTGATCCTTGGCAGAGCCAGTTTGTGCGCATAGACATCATACAGCAGTTCCACACACTGAGGGCTACTCAGGGTCATGCCTGAAATCTTATTCAGTTCAGTTGTGGTGGAGTCTATCTTATGTTTTTTCAACTGGCCAATAAGAGTAATATTAAATCTCACCAGGAAAGAAAGTTTGCATGGAGCTACATCAGCCTTTTCAGAGTTACATCTTTGATTTAGCTAAGTAGGACCTATTTTTATCCGCAAAGAATACTTTTGGCATGCAAAAAGTATCCATAGCTTAACGTGAATTTCCCAGAACTTTTAAAATAAACTGTAAAACTGGCCTGTAATTTGATTCCTGTCAAAATAATTCATTATAATCAATATTTTACTGAAAAATGGAAGCCAGTACACTCCTTGGTTTTCAAATCAAATAGTGAAATTTCTGTAATCGTGATTCTCAGTAACTGATGTTTTTATTCTGTTGTGCGCTCCAAGATGTCCATGGAGTCAATCCTGGGGAGCTGACAGAATAATCATGCCGTATAACATTTCCAGATGGACAGCCCTGTCATCCTTCCAGGAGATGATGCTAATATTAGAATATTTGTGATATATCTTTGGCCAGGATTTCCCAGCTCAAGTCATACACAGTTGTCCTAAAAGTACTCAGGAATCAATCTGTCTGTGAGATGGTAACAGTGGTGTATTCATGCCACCAACAATTGTCAAGAGGTTACTTTCTTGGAGTAATCTTAACAGTTCTCAGAATGCTTCCACCAATGCACAGAAGCTGAAAAGATGGTGCTACAGGAACCACAGCTGATGTCTCACTAGCATATCTTTCCCGTTTCATTATTCCTGAAGTCCCGTGTTCCACATTGCTCCACTCAAAATAACAGAGATACCAAACTGAACTTGAGAGAGAAGAGACAGAAAAACAGCCTGGCAACTCTGAAATCTCTCAGCTGAATACAGTGTTAAAATGAAGCTGTTCTCTACCTGAAAGCCATAAGAACGTTATGCAATTATGTATATGTCAAGAGAGTCCAGCTACAACTGGAACGCAAACCTCTGTGGTGCTGTCTAAACCAGTCTGCACTCTAAATAAGGGTAAGCAAGGAGTTGAGGTAATCTGGGCTCTTCTGCTTCTCCACTCCTAAGTGATCACATACGGATCCCCTGGCTGGGAAACACTCTATTTATTTCACTCTTCAGGCACTGCAGATCAGTCCTTGCGCTGCAGGAACTGAGATATCACCCAGATTCTTCCTGCACTGAACCACTCCCATGAAAGATCCTGTTTTTAACTCATAGGGATCAGCCCTCCACAGGCAGCAGGAGGAATAGGTGACTGGATGCATTTTGCCTTGCTGCGGGCTACATTTACATCCCTTGGATCACTCACCCCTCAGTCCCTCCTACTCCCTTCCTCTGGTTTTTAGTTCAGTAGCACTCAGTGACTGTGAGTGGCGTCAGACTGATAACAGGAGTCCAACCGAACCAAGTAAAGTAAAAATAGGACTGACAGGAGAAGGGGAAGTGGCCAGAAATACGATCCCAGGGAAGAAAGACACTTCAGTTTCTGAAAATGAATCTAACTGGCTTGCAAGGACAAGATACCTTTTTTAGGGTATTGTTCTGAGTCACTTTTGCCAAAGCATCACATGCATGTAGATCTGTGAAGAACTCTGTTTTATCTACATAAAGGCACGCTTAGGTTAGGCACAGGTCCTGATCAGTAGATTGCACATTCAGCGTGCAGTTTGCTCCTCCAGAGCTGTCAGGGTGTGCTGTGAAATCACGCTGAGTTATTTGCCAAGCTAACGAAAATACAGCCATGTTCACTTGCAACTAGGAGAGAAGTAAAGGAAATTTGTTTTGACCCTCTAAGGATGCTAATAACTTGCTACAGCCTTCTGTTTCAGCCAAAGCTATTAAACACTATCAACCCCTGTTCCATGCCTACAATGCACTTCCTGACTTCAGCTATTCTTTGCTTCCTACTATTCAGTTTGTTAAAGCCAGTTTTTACATTGCTTGAAGCTTTTGCCTGATTCTGCTAGGAGAATTACCGCAGCTTCTTTTGCCCTGCATATGTTTACTAAACTTCTATCAGCAAATTAAGGAACATGCTTCGATTCTAAAAGAGATTTATTTACAAGAAAGGGAAATGGTATGGGGAATTTCTCTCCTTTTTTCAAAGTCTGTTTAAAGAAAAAACCTATCAATTAAAAAAGCTTAGCAGTGTGAATTTACTGTTTTTTCTAAAAAAATCCCAGCTGACTCAAGAATATATGTTTTACATATGAAAATATTTGACCTGTTGACCTTGCCACTTTAGTCCCTATGTATCAAAACCTGGCAGGCTGGAAAGCTGTGTTAAATGCCAACATCAAATTGCCTAAATACTGGTTGTGCTTCTCCTCAGAAGTTTGTGCTTTGAGGTACGTAACAGCCATTACATCGAAAAATTTACTGTGCTGGGTCTATCGGAAAAAAAATTATTACGGCCATCAGCATTTTATGGGGGCTTTGACCTAATCTACACTTCTGTGATTGTAACTGTAATTATTCAGATCTTCGCGTCTGGTAGCTGCGTGCTGCTACTGTGCTCACAGCATGCTGTTTGCATAGACAGGCATCACCACCACTCCACTGAGGAGGAACCCAAACAGGCGCTGAGGATGCCTACATTTTTGAGTGCCATCAATATCTTTTGGGGTCAGTGAAAAGATGCGCAGATCCCTACTGGATCTCTTTTGATTGATCGCTAATATCTCCAATCAAGCAAACCACTTAAACGCGAACACAACCTGAAAAATGTGAACTGTCCCGCTGATGTCAATATGCTTACATGCTCTGCCAGACCAGGGCTATAGTCAAGTCTGAATATATATTTATCCAAGAAGGAGGCACAAGCTAGTTCTCTTTACTTTTTTAGCACAGAGTATGGGAACTGTCTTTACTGCTTACCCTGTGCTGCTTTTAAACAGGTTTTTCCCTGACACCAAGACTGTAAATAGAATATTGTTTCACCAGATTATATTATGTCCCTATAAGATTTCAAACAGATATTTACAAAAAAGCAGATGTCAGATTTTTTTCTGTTGTGATAAATGCAATTCATAAAATTTCCCAATGCACTCAGTGTCCTTTAAAGCAACATTCATCAGAAGAAAATGTGTAAAACATCATCTGAGCCACATTTGGGAAGTGATGTTCAGGACAGGTGCAGCACAGCTAAGTTTTGAGAAGGCTGTGGTGTATGTTATTAAAAACTAGAAAATGCACGAGAATACGAGATTATTATTATTTTTTGTACTTCCACATACTATTTGAAACTTAAAAATTGACACAGTGCTGGGAAAATAAGGGCATCACAGCAGAAGCAAAAAAGCCCTAGGCAATAAGTTCACAACTGTTCTTTTAAATTAGTGATACCAGCTAAACTTCTAAATGTTCCTGCTGATGCTTGTCTTCCTGACCACTACCACAGTTTATAAGGAAATGATGAAAAAGCGTATTAGGTTGTTTCTACTGAATCCAAGGGAAACAGCATGGGAGGTGTTGCGACTTGTAGGGGTAAAGCTGCTCTTCTCCCTTCCCTCACCTCCCAGACACCAGAAGATGTCACTATTTTGAAGGTGTAGGTTGTAGCACACGGTAGCACTTCATGGCTACCACCTAGATGAAAAAGGAACAGGAGTATGCTCGGCTGTCAGCACTGCAAAGGGGTCCACCGCTCTCCTTGAGGATGCATGTCCGTGCATTGGTTGCTTGGGATTGCAGGAACTTGAACAGTGTCTTCACACGTTCTTACCCTAAAAAATCATTTACCCTTTTAAGAGCACTGTGCAGTCTCCACCTGGCAAATGTTTACCTGCAGTTATGTAGAGAAGCTGGTGCTTTTTTCCTGAAAACACAGAGCTTCATGATGCCTAGATGGTCTACTTCCTTGCTAATCGTCGTTCTCAACAGCAAACATTAGGTGCCGTCAGGTGTGTTACAAAGGCAAAACTCATTCTACTCCAGAGTATTTATATTAGCCTTAGGCTATATCATAGGTGACTACAAAACATGAACCTCCAGCAGTGTTCAGAGACAGGATAAGTTCCATCACAAGACAAGAAATCACCCCGACTCTTGGTATGGTGGCAAGCATCTAACTAGCGAACCCCAAGAGCCCATCCAGGCTGGGTTGCAGCAAGATTAGGCTCTGCCTGTCAACCCTGAGCGTTACCTCCGAGCACGCTGCTGTTGTTGGGGACTGGCAAGATCGGTGGGTGCAACACTCACTCCGTTGCACTAAACGAGAGATGCCGTGAGTGCAGACAGCTAGGACCATCATCTTTGTGTAAGGCTGGGAAAATGCAGAAAAATTACAAACAAGTAATTCCTTGGCAAATGAAATCCTAAGCAAGCAGTAAGAACTGTTCCATCCCAGTTACTCATTCAAACTGACCAATGAATTTGCCTTACCTTCCCTGTCTCACTGCTTTCCATAATATGGCACGAAAAGAGTGTTCTGCTGGCAGGTCTCTTCATGGAAATAGTGAATCTTTCCTGAGTGTTGTGAAGTATGCCAGAAAAGCAAACCACGCTTTAACAAACAAGGATATTCCTATTGGAAAGTAGACTTGAAGGACTACACTCTTCTAGCCAGAGAAGATGACCAGTTCAGTCAGGAGTAACCCCTACTGCACACATAACAAATATTCAGATAGATGATGAAAACTTGTAAATAATGCCATGACTTAGAAAAAGGTTGTGATTGCAGGTCACCACTTCACAAAGTGAAAATCAGTGAAAACAGCCAAAAATTAATTTGCTACTAATTCCTGAGAGAACAACCTCCTGCTCCCCACCCACGCCGAATTACTGATTACACACCAGAAGAGCCCTGGTGATGGGCTTTGTTTTATCAGATGGGCAAGCTCATGGAAATCTGCGGAAGCACTCGTGAGAAAAACGCGACTGATGCCAACGGGTCAGCACTGCAGCAACCAGCCATTTGCCAGAGACCTCTTCCTGGAGCAGCTGCCTGCCCTGTCTCAACACAACCCAGCAGAAGGAAAGACTACCAGCTTCAAGGGAACATCTGCACTCCTCTGAAACACAGCGAAACTTCCTGTGCACGTGGGGAGATCATGTCAGACAGTTCCTTGGGAAACATGCTGACGTTGTCGGAGTAAACAGTCAGAAAGTCAAGCAGCTATTTTCCTCCCTAGGCTGCTGGGAGGTTACTGCAGTTTTCCCCAAAAGAAACTCTTAAGAAGCTTTCTTCATTTTATTATTTGTTTCATGTTCCACAGTTCCTTGTCTGATATACGTATCTTAGCAAAGAACCCTGATACGTCTGTGTGTACGTACATCCACATATGTCTGTCCACCTCTAAGAGGTACATTCATCAACATGAACACCAAGGTGAAGTTTTGACTATACTAAAGATAATGGGAATTCTTTTATTGATTCCAGTGGGGTCTGGAGCTAACCAGAATCCAGAAACATTAATCAAAGTAAATATATACCATAAACAGATTTTATATTATATGTTTCTATTATATTTATAATATTATATTGCCCTCAATGCAGGTTTACAGACCTGCTATTAAGGTAGTAAAGTGCTATTAAGTATAACTTTTTAGAACTTGCTCTAGCTTCATCCCTCATAAATTTAGGCAGTAACAGAAAATGAAAATATAGCAACCTTATACTCTTCAGTAGTGCGCGGAGAATGACAGGCAGCTTTGGAGGGTGTTTTAGATCTGGAAACCCCTTCTTTCTCATTTGTAAAGGGAGCTGAAGGTGAGGAGACTCTTCACAAGGTATACTTCCCACAAACACATTCCTGTTAACTGCTGCAATTCTCTTTAGGAAATCTGTATAACTCATTCTCACCTTTTCCCTCATTTCTACCTGAATATGCTCATTGCTGGCAGCAACTGTGCAGCGATGCTCAGCTGCCTCTCTGTTCTGTTAAAAAAAATGTGCCTCTGTATTTCTCCTGATAAAAGGTCGCCTTTCTTGTGGAAGACCTTAAGTTACTGATCCTTAAATACAAGGTAACTATGTCTTTAATATTCCATAAAAGTCAAGATATCATTAGTCTATGGTTCTGGTTTTGTCATAAACTGCACTAGAACAGAGATATATGAACTTGGACTTCATAAAACAGGAGACTTCATGGTTGAGGTCTACAGGCGATATTAACCTGATCTTGAGGGAAATTTTTTTTTTTTTTTTAATAGCATTTGGTTGGGATTTCAAAGTTGGCAGAGGAAGTGTTCCAATCCGTCTATGAGACTCCCTTAGGCTTTACTGGAACTTCAAGCATAAATCCAGCACAGAAGGAGTTTGGGCACGGAATGTGATGCTTTCACCTTCAGCTGTGAGAGCACCTTCTCACTTCTTTCTTATCTATGAAACTGAATTTATCAGTTCCCATTTATCTGAAAGTAAAATACATAGGCCAGATACATACAAGGCCACAGACAACCGCCATCCTTGTACAGCCCTAACACCTATAGCACAGCTCCTTGACCATCTTGAATAAAATCAGGTGCAAGTTTTACCAATTAATGTGCTCATTAGAATGGGGAGAGAGGTACTGAAACTATCTGACCTGCTGAATGCTATTCTGATGACATAATTTCTGACAAGAATGATCTCGCATAGAATTGAAAGTTTGTTTTCAAACTATCAAAACACATTTTCATAAGACATCTGTCAGAAAAATATAAAGGAACTAATAGAGTTAAACCTGCCTCCTCAATAAATCAAATGAAATTAAATGGCGTAACTTCTCTCTCATCTTCAAAATTACAAATCCTTTTTAGTCCAAGATGATTTTTATTACTGTTGTTTTGTCTAGGAAAGAAAAGAGAGATGGTAGTTCTGGATCAAAGAGCTCAAAAAATCAACTGCTGATGTAGATTTCACCCCGCTGTCTGTTTATTACAAGGGTATTCGAGAGCTGTGGGAAATACAAACTCATCTTAGTTTAGAACTACAGCTCTCTTCAGATTTCCAGAGATCACCAGTTTTACAGAATCATCCAAGTTCATTTTTATTTTCTGCTCTCTGTTGCCTAAAATATGACAAAGATCAAATTCTCAGTGGGGACCTCATGGGCAGACCACTCTACACATTTATCCCTCTTCCCTCTGGAGAGCTTTGGATTTCAGTTTTTTTTTTTTTTTATTTTAGACATCTGTACTCTCTGCAACAGAAGATGGTATTTCTATCCATATAGTGGGCTAAAAATTCTAAAAATAAATCAAATTGTTCTTAAAATTTTCTAACATATAATCTGATTCTGTTGAATTTATCAGAAACGAAAAGTATTTGTCTCCTCTGAATCTGAGAGAGTGCCCAAGAAGTTCTAACAAAAGGAACATCCATGCTGAATCGTTGGCTCTGTCCCCATGGCCATCAAATGAACATTTTCCTATGGAGTTATGAGTCATGTTCATCATGCTAAGCAAGAAGGCAGTGCATAAGGCTTTAATAATACTACGACCTTAAACGCAAACACATTCTTTTGAGAAAGCCGCTTTCATTAGAACAGATGCCATTATCATCTGTAATCTTACGGACATTCAGAAATTCCATGTCTGGGAACTCCTAATTAACGTGCAAGAAAACTGTTTTTCACAACTCCAAAACCTTGCTCTCAATACTCTCAAAACCTCATAAACTGGCACTCACAGTGACTCAAGTTTTTAATCTCTCACTCCTAGACTTGATTTGGAAGAAATACTTGAAATGGAATTGTATCATGTGAGTAGCCAAAGTCAAACATTTGAATATTCTGGCATTTTAAATCTAAAACCCACAGCTGGATGTTCATATGACACCAAGCTCCAGAATCGTTTCATTTAAATGCAGTTATGTAAAAGTAAGGTGTCATGTCTAAGCGACACGTATGGTCAACGGGGAGAAACATGCCCTTTGAGAGCACCGCTCGTCCCGTCCTGTGGTTAGGCCGAAACTCTGCAGTGTGGATCTGCCTCCGGAGGCATCTGACTTCCATCACCGCCAACAGCAAGAGCCCAGATGACAAGCTGGGATTAGAACATACACACACACATTTATATTTATATATTTCTACATTTTTATGTTGGTGTATTTAAACTTCTGTATTTATCTGTTTTCTCAGGACTTTTAACAATATTGGAAAACAATGAAAGGCGGTCTAAATTAACTTTCATTTAATTCCTTGTTTCAGAAAAAAAGCACCTGACTGAGCTCTGCTGTTCTCTCATTTCACCACGATGAAGAGCAGAACTCTGTTGCTCCCAGGTTAATGCCTGCTATCCCATCAGACTGACAGTGCTCAATGCCTAAACCCTCCCATCCTAAAGAGCCAGGGACGATGCCCGTTTCCCTGCCAGGAGGCTCTCAAATGTGGAGATGTGAGGTGCTCTGCCTGCTCACCTCTCCGTGCCCCTACCCCGTGCTCAGCGCAACAGGGAGGGACCGTAATTGTGAAGGATTAAATAAAATAGCAACCCGCTTTTAAAAACACCCTCTTTTTTTATTAGAAAGCGGCAGAAATTGTAAATGGCTTCAAAATGACTGAGCAGTACTTTCCTCCCTAATTCCTACATAAGGCTGTTAGGGTATTTGTCAACATCTGACTAAAAATTCCAGACTTTTCCTCACACTGAGCTGAATTGCCATTAACTGCATTAATTTTAAGTGGAAAACACGAATACGTAACTGTTCAAAACTTGGTACAAAAGCTCTGCATCCTCACATCTGTAGCCAAGTACTGGAATTTCTTTCCAGAGAGAAAAGGACTCTTATGCAACAAACAGCAGATAGACACCACTTGTCTAAAACAAAATAGTAATTATGTTCTCTATGGTGGACCAGGCGCAGGCCTTTCTTCCTGGCACACCACCGTAGGAAAAAACTGTCATCAGGCTGCAGCTGTGACTGCACGCTTGGTCCTCACTAGTCCCAAAGGAGTAGACTCGGCAGGGTTGGCTGCCAGGTCCATCCCCATCCTGAGCAAGGAGCACGGAAGTACTGAGAAGCACAAGCTGCAGGAGAACTGGCTCCCTCCTCTGCTTCTTCCGAATTCAGTAAACTCTGTGCAGAATTGACCACAGGTACTTTGAGAAACTTTGAACTCCAAAGAGCTGGAAGGCTGTAATTTAGCCATACTGTGGAAAACATAAATACTGTGTTGAGAAGCAGCAAGAGCAACGGCTGAACTTCAGGCACCTTCATGCGAGTCCTGGGTCATTGAGGAATGAATGAGAGAAAAAAACCTGATCAGCTTGCTATCCTGTTTGTTGCATCTCATCACACATAAATAAAAACACCAGTCCAAGAGCAGAGTCGTCCAGTGAATCACAGAATCACAGAATCACAGAATGTTCGGGGTTGGAAGGGACCTCTGTGGGTCATCTAGTCAACCCTCCTGCCGAAGCAGGGTCACCTACAGCAGGCTGCAGAGGACCTTGTCCAGGCGGGTCTTGAACATCTCCAGAGAAGGAGACTCCACAACCTCCCTGGGCAGCCTGTTCCAGTGCTCCGTCACCCTATGACGAAGGACATATGAAATAGACACAGCCGTGAGGCAAGACAGCTACATAACCACCAGCGTGACTCCCGGAGATCTCCCAGGTGCGCAGAGGCTGTTCCTCCCTTGCTAGTTTCCCTCCCTGCCTCCTGTGTGACTAGCCAAGTTCACCAGCCAATGCCTCAAGGCGCGGGACCACCGCTGCACGTTCTCCCCTTGCCAAGGTGACGCATGAGGGCAGTCGTACGAGGAAGAAACTCCTTCCTTTCTGCTCCGTGCTGAAGGAACTGGAACAGGAAGGAAATTCTGGTGATTTTACTAGATTGTGCTTCCTCCAGCACGGAGCTGCCAACGCTGCTGTCTGCAGACCTCAGGCTCTGTAAGGCCTCTTTTCCATTCCTCTCCGAACAGAAACCCACCATTTGCCTCGCTTTTCTGGAAACCTCCCAGCACTTGGCTTCCACTTGGTAGCTAATCTGAAGATCAACCGCAAGCAAAGTCGATGTCACCAATAACTTTGGTATAAAGCTGCTCCACATGTCTAGTTTTCACACAAGGATCCCGACCGGGTCTCTCCCTTGTGCCTGGATCCCGATCCTATTGCTGCCTGCACCACTTACCTGCCACAGGGGAAGCTGTGCAGATGCTACGTGTCGCACATCAGGGGAACGTGTCTCCTGCTTCTCACAAGCAAGGGTTATTTTTAAAATGTGCTCTGGGAAGTATTTGAATGCAGACAACACTGAGGCCTTTTAGAGAGCTGCTTACAGAGCAGATTCCTCGTTCTCTGTCTAATCATTTCTGTTTCATGGCTGACTGATTTGTCCTCAGTTTCCATGCCATTGTGCCTCATAGTCAAGTGGCAAGAAATGCATTAAATGCTGGGTAAAAAGCAGAAGGTTCTGAATCTGGAAAAATGCAACGGCTCTAAACAAAACTGAGCTAAGCCTTAACCATACCTCTGGCTTTACAACACTCCCGAACATGTTTTTTTCTCTGACTTTCAGTACCCAGCTGAGACTGGGGACTCCTTCTGTTACACAAGCGTTTTTTTTACTCTCTGCCTGGATGATTTACAGCTGAAATAAGAAAGGCAGACTCATGATTTAAGGGGACCATAGACTGATGGCTAAGGCAGGACCTGAATCTGTGTATCTTTGCCCCAGTCCAAGCCTGTCCCCTAGGTACTGGGTCTGAACTTTATTGCTACATCTAACAGGCTGAACCTGAAAGCAGCGTCCAAATGAACTCAAATTGTGACAAAATTCCTCTTTCTACTTTTCAGGTTGGACCTATCCATGAAATACTTGTAAAAATCAAAGTAATTCTTATTTATCCTTGTAACAAGACAGGAAAATGTTGCTTTACTATGCCCACATTTTTTACAAATACTGCTATTTTTATGATGCAAAATGGATCCTGTGTGGTTAACATCAAATTAATTTTGATACACTCCTGTGTCTTGACGTGACTACGTGCACTACCAGGTGCTCACTTGCTGACACAGAGGCGGTACCGGTATTCTGGCTGTTTGCTGGTTTTCAGTGAATGTGTTGGTCCACAATTATTTAAAAAGGACAAACTGAAAAGCTGTTTTTTGCATTCCTATAATTCCTCTTTTTCAGTTTTCTTCTAGATGATTGGGCATGACAAACTTTCTTAATCATTGCCCCTGTGGGAGGCAGGGAGGGCAGGAGGGGCTTTGTACACTTCAGTTTCTTTTAAATCCGTTAGGAGTTTTTTCCATCAGTGGTCTCCCTCTCTTCCCAGCAGGATCCTTCTTTCCCTAGTTAAGTTTGTGGACACCCAGATGCCGGCTTGCTTGGGGGTTATGAGTCACCCTCAGAAGGTTTGGTTGCTTCGGGGACTTCTTCTGTTGATGTACGCAATGAGCCATGAGGCAGTCCCATTCTTCAGCTCTTGCACTCCCTGTCTACTCAGCTGTTCCTCCATGGGTAGAAGAAAAAAAGAATTGCTCTCTCCTTCTTAACAAACATTTTAATGGAAGTGTTGTGCCATTAGGTACACAGATGTTTTTTTCTAAACAAATAAAAACTTTATGCCTTTTCTTTCTGGATCGTAAATCTGACAACGGCTCCTTAAAGATACAGCCTGCTCTGAAGGATAACTCTCAGCACTGACCCGGCATGATGGCTAGTCATATTCATCACCTTCAAGCTGTGTTTAAGTCAGTGGAATCTGAGGTTACTTGGGACCTGGCTACATTGCCTGCACATAGCACGAATCATTTTACTGACATACATTCAGGAACCAGAGTCCAGCCTTTTGATTCTCTGGACATAATGCAGTATTTCTCTTTTTCAGCAATGGGTCTCCCTGACCAGCAAACGAGGTGAACTGCACACAGTCCCACTCTGCTGGACACTAAATCAGCCACTGAGTGGCTTAGCCACCCCCTACAGCCGGGCAACTCCTACCGAGGTCCCAACAAGCCCAGACGACAGCATCCTCAATTTTCGCATGCATCATAAAAAATTCATCTGCTAAGAGAAAAATCAGCGCTATGACTTTCCTGACCAAGGCGACTTCAAGCAAAAATCTCCATCGACCCTGATTTTTCAAAACAGCCAGTCTCCAAATTAAAAACCTGACCAAAAAGAATCTCGACGAGGGCACAGTCAGATTTTGCTCAGCGAAAATCATAACGCTTCCACTCATCATTTCTCCAGGGAAGGAAAAACACCGAGGAAAACAAAACAAAGCAAAACGAGGAAACAAACCCAAACGAGCGCCGGGACCTCTGATGTTGCACCCGCTCGGCGCAGGCGGACCCGTCCCGCACCCGCCTCTCCCCCGCACCCTCTCCCTTTTCTTTAAGGGAAAAAAAAGACCAATAAACCACCGGCCCCCCGGCCCGACCCCCTCCCCTCCCGCAGCAGGTGGCGGGACGCGGTCCCCGGGCCGCTGCCCGCCGTGCCCCGCCTCGGCAGCACCGATCGCCCCTCGCCCCGTCCCGCCTCGGCCCCCTCACCTTGACCACGTCGTCATTGAGGTGCTTGGGGTCTCGGTTGACCAGGTCGATCTCCTTGGTGTGCACGTCGCGCACCGCCTTTTCGCTCAGCTCATCTGCCATCATCTTGTTGTTGGGCTTGTAGATGTTGCCCTGCTCCCTGATGGGCGCCGTGTACAGAATGCCCTGCGGGGAGGGAGAGCGGGCGGGAGGGGAGGGGAGAGCCGGGCCGAGGAGGGCCGGGCCGGGCCGGGCCGGGCCGGGCGGCGCGGGAGGGCGGGGGGGCGGGCGGGGGGAGGCGGCCCCGGGTCCCGCGAAGCGGCGGGGGGCGGCTCTCGCCCCGGCTATTTAACCGCGGCCGCGGGGCAGGCACTACACCCTCCCGCCCCCCCCGCGGTACTGGGAACGGCGCTGCCTCCCGCTCCCGCCAGGCGTCCCCGGCCCCGCACCTCCCCACGCCACCCCGCTCCGCTCCCGCCGCTCCCCGCCGCGCTGCCCCAGGGCAGCACCGGGAGCGGCCGGGGCTGCCCACACCGCGCGCTGCCCGCACCGCGCTGCCCGCACGCCCACCAGCGAGCCCCCTTCCCCCCGGCGCCCTCCACGTACCGCCCTCAACCCTACCGCCGACACCACGGCGGCCTCACCGCGACCCCCGCCCGGCCGCGGGGCACCAGACCCTCAGTCCCCCGCGTCCCCCCGCCCCGCCGGCCCTGCCCGCAGGTGCCCGGTTGTCCGTCCCCCCCGCCGCCCCGCTCCTCCGCTGGGCCGGGGGCTGCAGCAGGCGCGGGGGACACACACGCACCGAGCGTCTGCAGGTACCCGGCGCCGGGCGGGCGGGCTGCGGGGCAGCGTCCCGGCTCCGTGCCCGGCGGCGGTCCTACCTCCGAGTCCACGTATTTGGTGCCGGACATGCTGCCCCGGGCTGGCTGGCGGCTCAGCCGTGGGCTTCTCCGCGCTCTGTCCCGCAGGACCGGAGGCGGGAGGATGCCGCTCTGCGGGGCGGCCGGCCGGGGGGAGGTAGCTGGGAGGGAGAGGGCTGGCCGCCGGCCCGGGCTGCTCCCCGCCTTCGGCTGGGGTGGGCGGCAAGCCGCGGTAGGGCCCGGCCCGGAGCCGCCGGGGGTGGGAGGGGAAAGCAGCCCTGCCCCGGCAACCTGGAAGCGGACGGACCCGGTCCCGGATGCTCGGGCCAAGCCGCGCGGGGACGGGACGGGGACGGGGACAAGGACTGTCGTGTCTCGTGCCGTGTGTCCTGTCCGTCCCGTCCTTCGCCCCCCCCCCCCCCCCCCCGCACTACCAATAGTTTACACACAGTCATCGCTGCCCCAGCAACAATTGTGGAAACTTGGACATCCTCGGGGTGAAGAAGAAGAAGAAGAAGAAATTTTCTCGACTGGTTCATTTCAAAACTATGCAAATATTTAACAGTCCTGCACTCTAAACTGTGCTATATTTTTTCCCGGGAGGAGACTGACCCATGCTTACTGACCACCGGGATTCACGTCAGAGCTGCACGGTGGGACGCTGGCATTTTGCTGTGCTCCGTTCTCGTGGTCTTTTTTAAGCTCAAGGGCGTGCGTTGGTGTAAAAGCGATAAGGATTCATCACTGCGTTCAAGATGGTTCAGGCTGGGGTTGCAATGGCACTACGCATCTAGGAACTATGAGTTGTGGAGTTGTATTTTTTCAGTTTCTTTTTTGTTGTTGTTTTTGGGGTTTGTTCTGTGTGTATGTTTGCAGCTGTCAGTTTTCTGTCAGGAAACCAGACCACAGTGAAAGATTTGTAACATGACGAGAAAAATGGTGACCTTACTGTCATGCCATTTAGCACAGAATTGCAGCACCAGAAGTAGAAAATTCTGAATTGTGGTATATTTGGCTTTGGCAATTCAACAGAGAAATGGCCTTGAAAAGGCCACAGGCTAGGATAGATGTAGGCTCCTGCACCTGTTGAAAGTGCAGTCCACGTGGATGTGTACTACTGATATGGTCATCAGATAGCAGTGAACTTTCTTTAAGAGTTTATATTGCTCATGAACTTCAGAATAAATGCTTTGGATGGATGATTTCCAACTTTCCAAGTTTGTTGTAATTTTTAAAAGTAACTTTTTTATTGATGCAGTAATTCACTTAGGCCATCATTTAAATATCTGCGGCTGTCCAAGCATTCACATGTGTGCACAGGGTGAAATGGGTGGATTGAAGGACATAATCCCCGCGATTTTTCAACCCGTCTGAAAAAACCCCACCAAACAGTTCTTTGTTTTCTTACCTAGGAAAGTTTTTCAGTTAGTCAGTGTCCTGCACATAAATCACAGGATTTCAACCCATCATTCAGTATTACTGTGCATCTCAAGGATGGCAAAAAAAAGAGAGATATATTTGTTAATTTCAAATCGTGAATTGGTCCTGGGGCGGTTTCTGCAGAACCACAGCTCCCTTTGAAAGAAGTTTCTGAATCATGGAACGCTACAGCAGCTAGAAGAATATTGGAAGCTGGCAGAATTTATAAACTTTATGAGATGAAGCCCAGAACGGGCTGCTTATATAGCTGAGATGAACCATCGCGTCTGATGAACCTTGGAAGTGCTCACTGGAGTTTAAATACCAAGAAGACAGCCTACAAATAAAATGGCATGGGTACGACCACGCTGTAAGAAGTCCCATATGCAGCGATGGATAGGGATAAAGCCATGGCCCATTGCCTCTGGCACTGCTGTATGAGAAATTCCCACAGCCTAACAGCCAGAGACTCAGCGTGGATGCGCAGAGGAGTTCTGCAAGGAGCTCCCATTGCGTACAGAGGAACAGTATAGCTCTGTTGGAAAGGGCCTGGTCAAGGCTTGCAGGAATCTTCTGGAAGTGCAAAAGCTCTGGTCTTCTTCTCAGTCACTATGAATGCATTATCCAGGGGCGGCCTAAAATTGACGGGGGTTGTAGACACCTGAGCTGGCCTTGGAAATGCCACCCAAACTGTGTTCTCATTGAGCTTTGCCGTGTCTCTGGTAGCCCAAGTGAGCCGTTGAACAGGACCACATGCTACCTTGGCTGGCCACCTCACTGCCTTTCTTCTTGCTCCATCACACCAGCCTTAGGCATTTCATGCCTAATTTCAGAAAGTTTTTATCGCTCCAAAGTCATGCTTTAACTTTCAAACCTGAGGATTACCTTAATTGAGAACTTGCTTTAAACATGGAGCAAAATGTGTGCAAGGTAGGCTGTTCTTCCCATTATGAGAAGAGGAAAGGTTTTGCTGCAGGTAGAAGACATTTCTTCCAAGAAGCCAGTGCAAAAAAATATGGATTGGGCAAAATTCCTCAAAAAAGTGTCAGAAAATGAGTCATGAAACTGAACTGAATGTGCATGACTGCTCACTGAGTGTCTTTGTCTGGTACTAAACGCTCACTCTCCCTGCACTCCCCCCCCCCCCCCCCCCTTTTTTTAAAACTTGTGTAATTATTCCAGTTATGGCATTGGCAATACTCCTGATATATTCCAATGTCAGCAAGATCAGAATCAGCCCTGGGAAACTCTATTCTTTATGTATAGTTTCAACAGCAGTGAGGCTTTCAGATAACAGAGGCTGTCAGCAAGCAGCCTGCCTCGTGCAGAGACTGAAAAACCTGAGGCTTACGAGAGGAAGAACACCGATTTTTTTAGTGTCTTCTGTCCAACTGCTTAACTGCATCCTTTTATGTGCATTTTTGGATGTTTTGCTGGATGAAAGCGCGAGCTACCAGAACTGTTGGGAGTGAGCTTTTACCAGTTGTGCTACTGTCCTCACCCTGCTGCGTGATGACAAGCATTGGGAGGGGTTTAACACGCAGGCCAATGTTTTACTCATTCCATCATTTACAGATGCGGTGGTCATTCTGTCCCCACTTGCTGGAGAATTTCCATATTTTATAAGTCGCTGGATCAAAACTTTTCTGTTGAGATGGGTGTGCCTCGCCACCAGTTGTTGTTCAGCCTGTTCCTTGTGTCAAAGGACTAGGAGAGATGGTGAGATCCCCTCACATTCCTTCTTTCTCACAATCTCTAGCTAGGAGTGATTTCCTTTTATATGGAAGCGCTGCTGCTATAACATATTTCACAACAGCCTGAGGGCTAGAAGAAGTAATCTAACACTGGAGAGACCTGAAATGAATTTTTGTCTATCTGAGGTGTGCTAATGCCTTTGGACTCACTCCTGGGAAAGCGTATTTTGGGTAGTGCCCTATTCTGCTGGTCTCTAGTAAGTGTATTTTGAGAGGTCCTAGGCAATCTCCTCCCTTCTTTTGCGATTCTGGCTGGGTTTAGATGCGAGTAAGATGCCAAGCTGCTCAGACAAGGACAGTTCCGGGCATGACCAAAGTAAAACTGTAGGTACTGAGGGGAGGTTATGTGAAAGGGAGGTGCCATCTCAGTTTAGACATGTTCCTGGTTGGGTGGCAGCTGGGCAGGGACTGCAATTTTGGATTTAAATGCCTGACTCTCATCTCAGTCCTGCGGTAGGTGCGTACGTCTTTTATTAGAGCTGGTCCCTGTAGGTCTCGATCAAGATAGCTTGTAACCACCTTGGCTGGAGAGGCAAATACACTGAAAAGCTTTGATTCTGCCAGACCTTGCGCAAATCAAGTCACTCTTTTCTCAATCCTTTTCAATATCAAACTCCTTAACAAATACTGAGCTGGACTATGAACGCTGATCAATGTCAACACTGTTCTGTACCATTCTGCCAGTTCTAGCATATTATTAACTGTTCCGGTGTCTTATAGAAATATCAGACCGTGAGAACTAGTCTCATTAACGAGACTTAAACACCCGCTCCTTGAGACTTAGGTAGGATGGGACGTTTTGTCACGAAGCTTTGCTGTCTAAGTGTTTCATGGACAGTCCTAGCTTGCAGTTGTAGCATTGTGATAGTCGTGATAGTGTAAAGTAAAAAGCAAGATGAGGTAGGTACATGGCATGAAAAAGCAGCTCTTACGAAACTGAGGCAATTGGAGAAATAGAAAATCTTTCCTCAAAATTTGACACAAAAGTGTGAATCTCTACATTTTATTCCGTTTAAGTATCTAAAGTAGGATCCGATTCAGTGCCTTGTGGAGGAGTCCTTCTTTCTCCTGCTTGCAGCTGGAGGGGGAAGCCAGACAACGGACAAACCCAAACACCTAACACAGGTGACACTCACCCCTGGCCTCAAATTGTGAGAGAAGCGTGTAGAGAAGAACCTGCCCCACTGCTTACACGAAGCTCTAGTTCCTTCCATAGGCCTGCCCAACTTCTGCAGCAAATCTAACTTTTTATGTAGCAGAGGAAAGAAGCCAAGCCAAAACGAGCCAAATGTTTTGCATTAACCAGCGCAGAGAGTCTGCTGTGGAGGATGATTCATAGCAGGAGCCTATCTCTCTCAGCTCCTCTGAATTGACTCTACAGAAGATATTTTCTTTTTGTTGCAATAAACTTAGGAAAATTAGTGTCACCAGGCTAAAATTAGCCTTTATTAATTCTGCCCTCAGTTGTAAATCCCTGCAAGAAGAAAGCACCTCAGTTTGCAGTGCATAACTTCTGGTTCAGTATACTCACTGGAGGTCTTCAGCTCTAGTTTTCACGAGCACAGGGTACTAACAGACAGTGCTGGTAGCACGTCTGGTGTTTGACCTTGTTTCATTTGCATTTCTTTTTTTAAAAAACCTCACATGTATTTTTCCACATATTTTTAAAAGAGAGTTAATACAGCTTAACAGCAATAGTTTTATCTCTGCAGGTGGGGGAACGATCACACCCTGTAAAAATAATGGGCTTGCCATTCCTTGGCTTCCACTAAGTATGAGTGTGTGGTCTGAGGTTCCAAAGCTGCAGGGATGTTCTGGACTTTTCAGACAGTGCATGCCTAAGTGAGCTTTTTGAATAGGTGGGAAAAGGCTCCTCATCTACTAAATATGTCAACATTTCTGTTCAGAATTTATTCCCGTTTATATCGTGAACAAGTAGGGTGGGGAAAGGTAAGATAAAAATATAAACATTCTAGAGTCAGATTAGAAGGATTTTACAAAATACCTCTCATAACGAGGCAAGATAAATTTATTTGTGAATTAAAATGTGTCCATAACCACAAATCCAGGGTTAGTTCTGTATGTTAGTTGTGATCTTCATGAAAAACAAGATTCTGAAATATTTTGCGTGACAGAACTGAATCTTCAGCTCATGATTATAAATCTAAGGTCTGCAATAACAAGAAGCAGGCTGGAATTGGAACATCTCATACTTTTTATTTATTTATCCTCATAACTCTACCATGATGATGGAGAGTCTACTCCTGTTAAGAGCAATAACATTCTCCCCATTCCATAGAGGGGAAGAAGACGCATCAAAGCAGATGACCCGAATCAGGTGTAAATTTCCCTACATTTGTTGCAGACAATGTGACTAAGTTTCTGGACTCCCCTTCTTGCTTAAATTCGAATTTGTAAGTTGCTGTTAAGGGATCAGCTGGGATGGTTTGTCCACATTTCAAATGAACTGGAGACAAACTTAAGGAACCTACCCCTACACTGAAGATCACAGTTCCATGCCAGTGCCCATTCAGTCCCTGTTGCCCAGCAGTGCAGTCAGCTATTGACAGCATCAGCCGCGGCAGAGATTCCGGATGTTGGCTGGAACTGTCAAATCCATAAAATCCACAGAATATTTGCCAGCCAGAGTTGCACAAGGCAGATTCACCCATAAGTATTTGAGAGTCTGGGTATATTTATGCTTCCCTCCACTCCTTTCATGGATGAAGCAAGCGTTATTTGCTAAACCTGTAATATTTTACCCTAACAGGCCATTTAGTCTTTCCTTATAGCAAAAGCACATCTGCTGCAGAGAAAGATGCTGCTGTAAAGTATGTAAGCAGCTAACAGCTTTAATTACTTAACTACAAGCTCACGTGAGTCTTGTAACAGCTAGAGAAATGGTGAAAAGGACTAATTAATGACAAGCATAAATCAAAATAAGAACCAACCAAACCATTCTACTTGATTGCCTGTGGTACCTAGAGCCAGATGACTTCACTAAGCTGTTTAAGAATGCATGTATCCAGGAGTGCATGACTGAAAATGACACCTTTTTCTCCAGGGAATGGCCTCATTCTCAAAGTTTGGATCCAGACCTGAGTTCCCTCAAATCTTAGGCTTTTATAAGGCTCCTTTCAGACACAAGGACTAATACTAATTGATGTTTTTTTTTTTTTAATTAATTCATCAAGGGGATATTTTTCCATGGAATTATCTTTGTAAAAATCCTCAGACATTGTAAAACAAAATAACTCTCAAAAGAACTCAAACCTAGCCTGACCAATTTTTATTTTCAAAAGAGTTATTTCCACTTTTAACATAAGAAAGGTATCTTGAAGAGCACACCTGAACAGTGAGCTAACTTCTTGCAGAAGAAAAAAACTCCAGAGAAGTTTCGATGGGCACTGATCATTAAGATCCAGTTTTGAAAAGCCGTATGAATCCCTCTATAAATGGCACAAATGCTAAAAGTATTTTTAACGTACAAAGATGTTCTCAATGTACAAAGAATATACAGTGTCAGCTAGCTTCTGTAGGCCAATAAGCAAGAAAAGGAAAATTCGGCAGCTCATCTGTAAATAAAGCATGTGCCCATAAAAAGAATTAAGCATTTTTTTGAATGTAGCCAAAAGTTCACACCAAGAGACCTGCTGCAGAGAAAGCATTCCTTCTGTATGGGCTTAATCACACAGAGATACATCATTTTCTGCTATAAATAAGTTCAATGCAGTTGATGATAGTGGAACCGTATTGATGCTCATCCATTTCTTTTCCCTCTCCCACATTTTTGGAAGAACTGCATAGTATTCTATGCTGTTCGGCATTTTAAGAGCTTTTTAAAAAGTTGAAAAACCTGAAAAAAATGAAGTTGAAAATAGGAAAAAGCTGATGGTTTACTATTTTATTATATATCTCTTGTTCAATAATAAATCTGTAATATCATTTCAGAAAATAACGTTCTAAATCATACAAACATTTTACAATTGCAACTTATCATCTGTATTCAAAGAAAACAGCAGCATAAGCCCATCAGAAGGCTAATGTAATTTTAAGGTACCTCTGCATACATTCTGTTATTCTGGTTTATAAAGCCGTCTTAGGTGCAGAAGGAAGAAGGGCTTTTTAATGGGTTAGGCTTTAAAGCAGCAAATAAGCAACATGGAGAGTCAAGGCAAGAGGTGAGGAGAATTAGACAAGGATACTAATTACACTCACTTGCCTTCTATAGGAGCTTGCTACCTAGTTAAAGTGCCAGCATAGTGTCTGTCATTTTAAATATCACAATGGTCACACAGATAATACAAATAGACAGGGTTGCATTTACTACACCCCATTTTTAATAAAAAACACTTCTCACAAACAGATATTTCCAACTCTTGCATAGTCTTGTATGAAAACACTTATAATCTTTGCTTTTACACGCAACCACATATAATGAATATACCATAATTGCACGGCAACAATTAAAAATCTACATAATTTAGAAACTGACATTTTAGTTACCTGAAGTAATTTTTTGCAATCTCACTCTTGCTGCCTAGTAAGTTCGTTAGAATTCAAATACTATAGAAACAATGCTTCAAAGAAAACGAATCAGAAGCCATTTACAAAGGTACAAAATATACAGGAAAGTTAACCTCTCATTAAATAAAATATACAGATTAGCTGATGTTCCAAAGCATTAGCTAACACCTTATTTTAAGGGATAAACTTCCAGGGAGCTTTTCCTCCCCAATACAGGACAATTGCACAACAGTTCCTTTCTCTGAATGCTTACGCAGTGAGTCACGCTCATTTTAACTCCTGACAATAAAGAACTGAGTTGATCATTTTGCATAGCGAGGGCCAAAAATGATCCCTGGTGGACTCACAGTAAAGTCAATGGGAAACCCCAGAGATCAGTTTCACCTAAGGTATCACAGCCTATTTAAACATTTATAGCAATAACGCCAATCATTATCACTGCGGTGGCTGTTAAACCTCCATGGGAATTCTCCTGCAATCTAGCAATCGACGTACCATTAAAATAAAGTGTTGCCAACATACTCTGCGTACGCACTGTTGTTAAAATAGTGCGCTATGAAAACCGCCTACTTACTCTTAAACTGATCTCCCTGAAAACAACTGAGTTTTAGAAAAAATAACGTGTTCCCACTAAACCAGCCATTGTAATTTAACAGTTTGGAATGAATGGTAAGTGCTTGTATGTTAAGTTAGCAAAGACGTGTAACACCAGCTACGATTACAGCAGTGTCGCATCCCTGACGTTTACTCTTGGTCCAGGCGTATATTAACCATGGCAAAGCATCGGCCTACGCTCTGAAAGAATGGCACGACGAAAACATCAGTCAGGCTCTTCCATACAGTTCGCACTGAAGGCAAGACCATGAGACAGGTTTTCACGAAAGGCACCACAATCCTGCAAAAGAAAGAAGATTTCAAGATTGCTGCTGCCACGGCACGGAGAAATCAGGATAAACAAAACTAAGCGTGAGATCTTCTGAAAGAGTAAGTGATTTTGTAACTTGAAATCGCTAAACAAGCCGATTTTACATGCCTGCACTCATTCTCCATCAATGTCGTTCGCTCACAGCCTCACACCCGCACATACAGAAGCACCACGATGCATGCGGTCCTCCCTCTGGCCACTACCATTTGTGTGCAACACAGGGGACAGGAGACGCCAGCTTTCTTTTCATCATGTCTCTGCTTCTTCTAACTTGGCAATGCTGAGCTAACATTTGGACGTGCCTTTTACAGAGGTGAACTTCTGCTGTTCTCTCCCCGCTGCTGGAAGGGCTGGTGTACGTGATCTGCTGCAACCTTGATGCCACCCCACTGTGGCTGAGGAGCAGAGTCATCTGCTAAGGACTCTTCTGCGCTGTGGGCATACTTGAGTGTGGGTCTTCAGGGCTTGACAGAAACACCACGTTCCCCAGTTTGATCGACTGGGAACGGTGCTCTTGACGATCTGTTCTTGCTCTGCTGTCTCCTTGGGTGTTTCTTTTACCCCTCTCTCTCTCACACGCACAAATGCACAGGCACACATGCACATCGCCATTCTACCCATCTCACATCGCTGCTACAAGTTGCTACAATAAAAAAGAAACAGTAAAGCAATATCCAGTTACACTGGATTACTAGAGTACAGACACATGCCGAACCCCAGAAAAACGGGATCTTGCTGACACTGTAAAGGTTTTAATCTGTGGGTCAGAAACTAAGCTAGAATGAGGTCAAAACTCCCAGCCAGGGGAAAAGATCTTTTTAATCACTCAGGGTGCATATTTGAAAGTACTGTGCTTTCATCTCCTGAGCACTAGTAACCATCTGGAGATGCTCTCCATATGTCCCATCTTCAAAGCAATGTCACTAGCGGTGGCTTAAGCCAAGGATGCCAACAACGGAGGCGAGCCAGAAGTACATATATGGGCAGCTCCCGAGGGTCAGGGGATATGCTATTTTAAGTTATTCTCTCGTTTTAATCATTTACTGGCCAAACCTCCTGGTGATTTCACTAAGCTGGATGTTCTTATTTGGATGCAGACAAATTAAATGTATAACTAATTTATATAATACTGAAGTGGTACTAGAGCAAGGTTTTAAAAAATCTCTGTGTCATCTATAACACATTTATTTCCCAAATTAGGTAGAATAAGCTATAGATTCTCTTGATAAAGATAATAAACTCTGTTCTAGTTTGCTGTTGCACTCAGAATTTAAGATCCCAGTCTAGCATCCACGTAATTCCATTGCAGAACTCTCATCAACTTTGGTTGGAATCACAGGAAATATTTAATTTACTATTTCATCATAAGTCTGAAAAACATGTAAATGTTGTGTATTTCCAATCAGTACTGCTCAGAATGACAAAGTAGGAAAAAACACTGTACATTGGAAAAAAAGTTGAAGCTTACAAATGCAAAGAGTCAAAATCAATTATTTTCAGTGTTTGTCTAACCAGATTCTCAGCTTTTATCACACAATGCAAGCTATATACTAGTATGTCTATGCTGCACTCTAAGCTAACCCAGATGGATTTAAACAAGAATAGTTTTTCTAAAACCTTCTCTTTTTTTGTCTCTGCTGAAACAGCTAGTAATATACACACCATATAGAACTGTGAGCGTTACTGGAATAATGTGTATCTAGGTTTAAACAACTCAGTAGGTGGTTTTATAACCACCTACAGTATCACTGCATATAGAATAGATAATTTCTAGAGAATAAAATTTGGGCTTCACGTGTTAGAATACAGTTGATAAACATCAGCAATGCAAAGGGAAAAAACCTGGTATTTCTCCAAGCAACACAGGGAAAACACCAGAAATCGCTACTCAGCTTGTGTTGACTTCACCCCTTTTCCATTTCAGCTAGTTTATAAAGGCTATGTCACTGCTCCTTTGCTGCCATCTAAAATTAATTTGGCCTGCATTTTTTAAAAAATCTAACTGAATTGCAGAGAAGCAGAAAAGCCGATGTTTCTATTGGACCCTCTGTTGACAGGATCACACAAAATAGAAACTAAACAAATACCACACCATGCAGAAGTTTCACAGAAAGATGTAGTGAATCACCAGGACATCATTAAGGAAGGATGGAAAAGCAGTGATCGTACTACTTGCAACTGTTGTAGACATCATTCACACAGTACCAGAACTCAGCCTCTTTTGATAATGTTACATACAATAAATATCAAAAAGTTTTGGTAATGTTTTATAATCTTTTCACACCTGCTATCCAATTTTATGGTAGATGTACGTAAAAAACAATGTAGGCTGTGTAGGAGGATATGTGAAACATGCTAGCACCAAACCTTATTAATGTAAATGACTTTCAATTTTAAAAGAAAAGTCAGTCTACTTGGACAACGATTACTCAAACACCTTTCCTCAGAGAAGAAAGTCCTTTACACCCAAGAGAGCAGTAAAATGCATTTTCTAACTTTTAAAAAATGAGAGTGTCTCTACATATGTATCTACATGTATGTAAGTAGGCATCCTGGTCTGGATAGGTCATGTTATCCTACTGTGCAGCATTTCCAAATCATCAGAGGGTGCAATGTGCCTTCGTGGAGTGGCCAGGCACACTTGAAAAACAAACCGCCAAGCGCCATTAGAAGCTATGTATTTGTTTTCGTGATCTGTCAAATAAAGATTAACATACACATCCTTTACTCCCAGGGCTGTGGGTTTACTGCAGTCTGCACTTCTAGTCACAGAGATGGTAACTGCTTGCTTGAGTAACGTTTAACAGTGGAAGTAAAGTCGGTATATCCCGAGGACATCAACATTTACCGCAACATCGGTACTACTAGTGTTACCACATGGCACAGCACTGCAAAGAAAATCAAAGCTCT
Source organism: Opisthocomus hoazin (assembly GCF_030867145.1). Lineage (NCBI taxonomy): Eukaryota > Metazoa > Chordata > Aves > Opisthocomiformes > Opisthocomidae > Opisthocomus > Opisthocomus hoazin. The sequence goes on along the minus strand of NC_134421.1, from coordinate 45,605,112 downwards.
GTTGAATTTGGCATCTAAGCTGACGCGTGGCCAAGGTATTTCAACTACCTACACAACCTCTCATTGAATCTTGCTACGTATATATATCATAAAATACCCATCCTTTCACTAAGTAGAAGGAATCACCTCTTGTGGGAACTGCTGAACTGAACAGAGCAAATTACCCCATTTTTTCCATCCTATCTTAGTTTCTCTTCTTTCTTTTCACAGTATGGCAGTTACAAAGTCATGTAATATGTAACCTGTTAACGTTTCTCGCTTTTGCTCTCGTTATTTTTTTTCTGCTAATGCCTGAGTGAGCATTGTCGAGAACCAAACACCTCCTGGAAATGGCAAAGCACAATTTAATTCCCACTGATAAGGGCATTTTCAGCTCAAAGCAGCTCAACTTTTCACAGAGTTGGGCAAGGTGGCTGGAGCAGTCCTTCCATATTAATTCAGATTCCTGCTTCAAAGTGAAGAATTGCATCTTCTCCTGAAAAGTTTTTCAAAATGGAACCTCAGACATGTCTTGGTTCTATTTTTCAAATGCTACATACCATTCAGTGGTTAAATTGCCTAAGTCCAAGTATGCACATGTACTACACCATGATTTTGAATTAAAAGTCTTGCATGTCTCTACAATACAAGCAAGCATTGTGAACAGACGGCTAAATACTACCTAGCAATTGCAGAGCTTCTTGCTGAGTCCCATTTAACGCTTGGCATATTTATGAGTGAGGCAAGAGATAACCACCAAAACCTTCCGGGACCCATACATAGTGTATGAAGTGCATTAAACTCAAATATTATATACCCCAGCACCTGGCTAGACTGGAAAAGATACAGCTGAAAACAAAGCAAGACTACATCCACCTACTTCCTCGTCAGAAGCCCAGGGATATACACTGACATGAATAAAGAGGCATCAAGGCAACACCAGATCATCATGTGGGTCCTCGTAGCATAGCTGTACTGTAATTTGATTTCAGACAGCCAACAGGGAGGTGGTTTTGGGGTTGAGTATGGTAGCAATAAGTTATGTAAATGGAGGTGTGGAGAAAGAGGTAAGAGGTGATCCATGTCCACTTCTCTGCATGTAAGTCCCTGGCTACACCTTAGCACTGTGAATGGAAGCTCAAGCCAAGAGGAGCTCTGAGTACCTACTGCTCCAGCTGATGACACGAGCATAAAACTGGCCAAGTCCTTGTGCTTTAGAGCCCATCTCAGATCCAAGACTCCAGCTAGGGATCCTCAAATGAACCACTGATTCTCACCATAAATATCTAACATACCGGAATGCTATTCAGACAAGACTACAACAATGCATATATGAGATTCAAGTGGTAATTTCCAAGAGCTGGCAAACATGTGGCTCGGGAAAAAGAATCAGTCCCTGACCTATAATAAATATCATGATTTTGCATGTGCTACCTGGAAAAACAGCAGTGTTCTGCTCATGTTAAAAAATCAATTACCTTAACAACCTCAATCTAAGGACACGTTTAAAAGCTTGCTAATATTCACAGAAAGACATTAAAACTCAGTCTGACAAATTCTGCCACGTATAGTCTGTGGTGAGAATGACAGCCATCAAAAAGGAGAAGAAATGTGGAGAAGTTGCCTTCCTTGAACTGGCTTGCATGTAGGTCACCAGCCTGTTCTCTGGCACAGTTTCAGCTCATCACTATATTTTACTAGGTAGTGTAAAACTGGATTCTGGCTCAAGCAGCCACCTTGAGAACAGGAACAGAATATGCTCCATCTTTATAAGTAAAAAGGAAAATGAAAGCGTACTATTACATATTTCTTACTCAGCTTTCTTTTTGCTTTCCACAAAGTCTCACATTTTTGCTTCCTTCTGTAGCAAGCTTTTTGCTGGTAAAAGACTATCAAGCACGAGGGGTACAACTCATGAGGTGTCCTGGACGCATGAGGAATGCCGAGCCAGACTTTTGTGGATTTTTAGCATGCTGACAAAAGTGCAATAACAGGTGTGACAATCAACAGAGCTTTGTGCCTGAGCACTTCCAAAAGCTGTTGAAACATGTTCAAATTTAGCCTCGGGAAAGGCTCCCCTGTGACAGATCAACATCGTCTTCGCACTGGTTTGGATGGCGAAGGTGAGGCACAGAAGCTCTGGTAAGTCCTCCCGCAGGCAGCCATGGGGGAGGGTGTGCCCAGGGTTTTCCCATGACGTTTCAACAGCTGAAGACAGAGCTACAGTGGAATTCCCTTCCTCTCACCCACAAAACAAGGAGTTGCTATTTTTTTTCAGACCCAATGGGGCTACACGGGAGCCCGGACCATGGGTTTAGGGTCCCTACACCTGCACTGCTCCTGCGGTACCCTCCCAAATGCAGAAACTTTGACCTCCTTATTCCCAAGAAACCTGGAACATGGAGAGCTGCAGAGAAGCCAACTTGGTCTCAGTGTGTTCCACCTTTGTGCTGAAACAAATCCAGCTTGTAGCTGTGGGAAGATGAGACAGTGCTGCTTTGGATGGTAGCAGTGGATGGGGTCCAAGGGGGTGCAGACAGCGCTACTGAGTTACATGATTCTTTCACACCCATCCCAGGTGCAAGGAAGATCAAAATGAAAGATGGCTTCCATAGTGACCATGAATGTAGGGAAAGAAAATTAGTTGTTGGGGAAGCAAGTGTGTTTACAGAAAGTCAAGGGAAACTTTTCAAACGAAGTGCCACATTCAAACAGTCCTATTTCAGATGTACTGAGAACCCACAGTTCCTGGGAGAGTCACTGGGGACTACCTGCATAAATAGCAACTGACCTCTGAGTCCTGGTTCAGCAAAACTCATGTCTATGTACCCAAGCTGTGAAATCCAGATACAAGATTATCCCGAAGCATGAAAACTTGTTAGAGTCTTAATAAGTTTAGCATCAATGAGTTCTTCCACAGATATTCCACTGCTGGAAATCTATACGGCCACCAAAACCTCTCCCAGTAACGTGGTACAGTACAGCACAGCGACAGCTGACAGACCTGAAAGTCTGGGCACGCTATACAATGTTCATTGTAATTCAGGGAGTAGCAGGTGAGCAGTTCTAAACTACACTGCAGCTCCTTTACATATTATGCAAACTTTATGCTCCAAAAATCAAGTGAATCATTTTTTGAAGCGGCTCCTGACAAGGTCATCAACCCAAACCTCCATTCCACTTTTGAAAACTGAAATCTGCACCCAAAAGGTTGCAGCCACAGGTTCAGACAACCAATGTATTCCTATTGCTTTGAGATTGTCCCTTAGTTTCTGGATTGTATTTTTTTTCCCCTAACAACTTCTTCATGATTGCAGTGTCATCCAAGTCAAATGAGACTGCTCAAAACCCATGCATACAGAAAATCCTGGTCTGCAGGAACGATGTTGATAATCCATATTCACCCCCTCCTCTGCAGCCTGCTGGATTCTCAGCTCTTTCCTCAAGCTCATTCTTTTCCCTGCCTCCCTGACTTCTCCACCACCATCTGCCTTTCTGGTCTCCAGGCACTCTTCCCTAGTGTTTTGCCTGTATATTCTGTTTCAAGTACACCAAGTTTGCTGTGACTTGGAGGGCTACTGTATCTGCCTGCGAACCTGGGCCATGGCCAGAAGCAGCCGTCCCGAGCTCAGCGGGGGTTCCTTGCTGAGGTGGAAGTCTGCGAGGGCAAAAAAGGAAGAGGTAACGCTACTGAGAAGGCATCAGGTGTCATCCTTCATTCCAAATACACACGCTGTAACGACGTAACGACCGGTACAGGGAACACCGGCAACCGCCATCGCTCCGCCAAGCAGCCAGCGCTGCGGCAGGTGCCAGGCAGAGGGTGAAACGGGCTCTCTGCCGCGGGGAGCTCCCGCAGCCCGCGGGCAGCAGCCAGGCGGGGGCCGAATGGCGGAGAGCGCTGTTCTCCCCGCTGCCCCCCGCGGAGGCGGCGGGCTGACCCCCAGCGCTCGGCCCCGCCAGCGCCCGGCACCCCCAGCGCCCGGCCCCGCTGCCCCCCCAGCGCCCGGCACCCCCAGCGCCCGGCCCCGCTGCCCACCCAGGGCCCGGCCCCCCAGCGCCCGGCCCCGCTCACTCACCAGACGTGCAGGCAGCTGAGGGCCGCGAAGGCGACGCCCGCAGCCAGGGCCAGCGGCACGGCCAGGGCCAGCGTCAGCAGCTTGTAGATCAGGTACTTGCTGAGCTCGAAGAGAGCGTGGCTGCAGACCCAGACTCTGTCGCAGGAGTGGGTCAGCTCGGGCTCCGCGATCACGTCCTCGAACCCCAGCTGGAAGGAGAAGCGGCTCCGGCGTTACGCGGGGGCTGGGAGCGCACATCACCCTCCCTCCCGTCCCCGCCCGCCCCGCGGCCCCCGCGCACCTGGAGGTGGGCATTCAGGCCGCGGGGGTCGCGGTCCCGCTCGTCCTCCGCGCCCTTCTCCGCCTCTGGCAGCGCGGGGCCGCCGCCCCGCGGGAAGCTGTCGTCGTCCATGAAGATGCGGGTGTCGGCCTTCTCCCTCTCCAGCCCCATGGCGCTGCCCCCGCCGCTCCGCCGCTCCCGGCCCGGCCCGGCCCGGCTCGGCCCTGCCCCGTCCGCCGCCGGGCTGGGGCGGAGCGGGGCCGCCCGGGACACGCCCCGCGGGCCGCGCCGCCGGGGCCAGGAGCAGGGAGCGGGGGATGCGGGCCGTCGGGCCTCGGGTGGCCGCCGCGGGGCTGGCCGCCGTGCGGGTCGGGGCTTGCGGCCGGGCCCCCCGCAGCCGCCCGGGACGTGTCGGCCTGCCCCGTTCGCGTGAAATCCCCGGCCGGCTGCTCCCCCCCCTCTTCGGGCGTGGCCGGCGCGGCTACCGGCGTCCGCGGCACCGCGGCGGGCGGCAGCCGGGGGAAGGCAGCCGAGGCCGCTGTGTCCGAGGCCGCGCTCCAGCGTGGCTTCCTGGGCTCGTGCTCCCCGAACCGCCTAATTGTTGCCGCAATAAAATAGCTGCATACATCATTGCAGGCAGTTAACTCACCCCCCTTGGGTTTCAGCTTCAGTCCATACACATTATTTCCTCTCTTATTTGATAACATGTTTTAAGCCTGAGAATCACAGAATCGCAGAATGTTCAGGGTTGGAAGGGACCTCTGTGGGTCATCTAGTCCAACCCTCCTGCCGAAGCAGGGTCACCTATAGTAGGTTGTAGAGGACCTTGTCCAGTGGGGTCTTGAATATCTCCAGAGAAGGAGACTCCACAGCCTCCCTGGACAGCCTGTTCCAGTGCTCCGTCACCCTCAGAGTGAAGAAGTTCTTCCTCATGTTCAGACGGAGCTTCAGTTTGTGTCCATTGCCCCTTGTCCTGTCGCTGGGCACTACTGAAAAGAGTTTGGCCCCATCCTACTGACACCCACACTTAAGATATTTATAAGCATTTATAAGGTCCCCTCTCAGCCTTCTCCAGGCTAAACAAGCCCAGCTCCCTCAGCCTTTCCTCATAGGAGAGATACTCCAGGCCCCTCATCATCCTCGTGGCCCGCTGCTGCACTCTCTCCAGTAGCTTCTCATCCTTCTTGAACTGTGGAGCCCAGAATGATCTATACGGAAGTGAGCAAATTACTAGAACGACTGCTAAAAGTATTTGATAGTATTGATATGCAGCATGAGCTCATGAGGTGCCAGAGTACATTCTTGCTGCACTCAATAGCCGCGATCACCTGTCAGTCTCAGAAAGAGAAGTGATATTACTAATCAATGATCCAGGCTTCTTAAATTAGAAGGAAGGTGGTACTGGTAACTTTATGAATTTTCACTAGCGCATTAAATTAAGGTTAGCTTCAAGCTTTGAAAAGCTCACAGGAAAGTGATATAAAAATAACCGTGCAAGGTTTGGGTAGGAAATCACCTAATACAATGCTCTGGACCGTATCGCATTGTTCTTGACCGGATAACTTCTGCAGAAAAGCTTCGCGTCGGTGTGTAACTCGTGTGGACGCTTTTTTCTCCCGCGCTGATGAGTTTAGTGATAATGGTGTCACGTAAATGGTCTGGATCCAGCAACGCAGCTGTGGCTCGTGAAGTATAAAAGCCTGCAAACACAAGTTTACAACAGGTTCGAATGCAAGCAGAGAAACAGCGTGATGATTCAAGACATGCTTAAGAGCTGCGTTTCTGCCCCCTCGATTCCTCTCTGTTCCGTGAGTGGGAGGAATAAAAAGGCCGATTGACAGACTTGAGGTTCAGACCCACCCTTCAGGGTGCTTCTCCCCAGCAACTGTTATTTTTTAGCCTATAGATGTAGGGAGCTGTGTGCAACCCAAAAGCATTCAGCAGGTTTCTGGTGGCTGCCTGGGTCAGGCACAGAAATTGGGTTTGGTGCTGCCGATCAGCAAGGTAGGAGCAACCAGCAGAGGATCCCAAACTAGCCCCTTGGCTGCTAAAGTCGGACTGTACTGGTTTATATCAACTACTTTCCACCTTCCCCCTCACTAGAGCCATGGATGGGGGTGCATGTGCACAACCGGGGAGCTGCTTGTGAACAGCTCTACCCATTTCCCCACCACTCCTGCTGCATCTCGTGCTACCGACCAGCTGGAGCAGCGAGTCCGTAGCTCCTCTTGCTCAGCTCCAGCTTTGCTAAAAGCCAGGGGGTGGTTCTCCTTGCAGGAGCGCCCGGATCACAGTCTGCCACTGGAGAGTGGTCTTGCAGTATCACCCCCCTTTATGAAAAGCAAATAGCACTTTTTTGTTCATGTCCATCTGTTTTTTTGAAATCTATTATTGTAACAGCTGGTAAACGTTGATGTCTGTCAAGACAGCACCATGGAAAATGAAGTTTTCCTTTGTAATCTCTGAGGATTTGAAATAAAGCTGTGATGCGATTTCTTCTGAAACAATGATATTTTTAATGTAAAGCCTGTTTAAAAGCAATAAAAGCTCAAGGCTGCATATGACTTGGGATGTCATTTAAGAACCCCTTAAAACATGCTGTTTTCAATAATTCTGGTGGTTATTTTGGAAGTGATTTGTGTATGAATTATCAAGTGAGGTGGATGGCAAAGCCTGACCAGTGTCAAGCTCTGATCTCTGACTTTTCTGACAAATGTACAGAAGACAAGGAGGTATGTACAATGTTCAGTAAGGGGGATTTTTCCAGTTTCCTGCCCCAGGGCTGCCGGGCTCAGCTTTCTGCCAGCATGGCTGAGCAGAACAGTTTGAAGGACAAAAGCAAGAGTAGAGAGCAATGACCGCAAACAGGGTGGAAATCTTCTCCAAATGTTCTGCAGCATCCTTTGGACAGATATTTTTAAAAAATCTCTGTGTAGATAACAGTCAGAGAATTACATCGTGTGACACGAAATGCACGTGTACGTGTGTGTGGTTCCACACTTTGGCCCAGGTGTAGTTCTTTATGGTGCTAAACTTCTGTTTGAAGGTACCATCAGCTATTGAAAAGCTATAATGTATCTCCATTTTCTAAGCACTATGCATTTTGCAGTGGAAGGGTGAAATTGTTCATTATTACATCTTTTTTGTATTAGAATAGTCTCTCAGAACTTTTTGCGGTACAGAGTGCACAAACGTTGAACAACGAGTAGTCTGTCAAAAAGCTTGTATTCAAAAGTGTAGGCCCAGGGGTGTGTACGTATAGATGAGGCATCCCAGGGAACAAGCAAGGCTGTGGAGGGCTCAGCAGTTTTAGTACTGTCTTTTCATACACATAATTGGAAAGGGAGTTTTAAGAACTGGTTTGGAGAAGGATTGAGAAGATGTGTCTTGCATGTTTGCAGCAATTCCTCTGAGGCGTGAAGTGCAGCGTAAGGGGAAACATCTCAGCTCACACACAGATTTTTGGAATGTTCTCAGCTAAAAAGTTTTTATATTTGTCCGTGGCGAACAATGGGTTAAGTCGGTTACATTTGGACTGTAACAGATGTTTAATTTTACTGAAAATGTGGAGTCAATTCAACATTTGTTTTATAAGGATGTTCCTGTTTAAGCTTTGAGCATTGCTTTGATTATTGTAGTGCTTTATATACAGATAGAAACTGTCTTTCCTAGCCATGGCAGAGATGTCAGTTATATGTCTTTTGGCAAAAGCTTTCACAATTACACGTTTGGGAAAGCTCCTCAGTCTGCAGTAGGGCCATAGATAATGGCCTGTTGGGCCTCGTCTATTCTGTTTTGCTTGTTGGGATGAGTGCAGCTCTCAAGGTGTTCTTTTCCTCTTTTTCCTCTCCTTTCCCTTTTAAAAAATATTTGTATCTTCATTCAAAAGTATCACATCATCATTACGATATAAATAGAACTTTACATTTTCAAAGAGTTAAAGGACAAGGAATCCTGTTAATTTCTCTTGTAATTTCTTTGGAGTTTTCACAGATCTGAACTTCAAATATGTTATTTTCTTTTCAAGATCACTATTGAAAATCTTCATGATTTCAGAGGAGCTGTGAGGAGAGTCTTATTTTATACTCATACCTGTGTGACGTATCTGTGGAATTTTTGTTACTATTTCACAGATAGACTGCTGGGATATAAAAAGGTCAGATGGGCTCTAAATATTCGTGTACATTAGGAGAGAGGTGTGAAAATGGCGGCTGCAGCCCTGACCCGACTGTGAGGTGAGGGTGGAAGGGAGAGGCAGCTGCACAGCTGAGATTTCAAGAAGTGAACCAGGCAGTGCTAGTGGAGAGGTTACGACTTCTATTCACAATTTTCCTTCTGGTAAATGGGTGCCTGAGTGTAATCTGTATGAAGAAAGCAAATGTAGTGAACTGAGAAGTCTGAGTGGCGTTCAGGGATACGCAAGATGAGTTAAAAAGAAGCAAAACCTGAAGGATCTTGCAGATTCAAAATATGGATTAGAATCTAGATTTTCTTGTTCTCACACTGGGCAGATTAAATATTCAGATTTGACACATACCAAGAAGTTTGAACTGCAAACTCCAATATGTCATTTTGATGTAGCCATATCTATATAAGCAAAATAAATTAAATAAATTACTTATTTGAAGAGTATGCAGAAGAAAACCTGATGGGAGACTTTTGGAAAAAGTGGGTGCATCATATGTCACTACTGAGGCAGTGACTCTTGATTTGTTCCGTGAAAAAGGATAATTAGATACTATCTCCGTGTATGGAAACTCTCTTGCTCTCAGTTGCTTTTCTTGTAGTTTTCTGCCCTGTGGAGTGTAAAATTCACTGTTTTCAGTGATCAGTCAGTGTAAACAAATGTAAGCCATGGCTAAACATTTATATTTATTTTGCCAAATTGTATCCAACACTGCTAAATTTAAGCCAAAATCTTCTGTGAAGGCTGGTTTTATATGTGTCAGGGTGAAAGCTTCTTAGATAGTCAGAGTAGACAAGACACAATAAATGCATTCCAGTCAAAAACTGGTTGCAGAAATGCTTTTAGGATTTTCTGTGTCTCTTTTAGCCAAGCTGGGTTAGTGGTAATAGAGATGTTTGTAGTAGCTTTCAGCATAGCCTCTGATTTCTAATATGAGAAAGGAAGAAAGTACTCCCATGAGGTCTCCCGAGTTACTGTTTTGGTGATTTACCAGCTAGTGCTCAAATGGTCTCCAGTGAGGGGGTGAGAGAATTTGCTGTTTAATACTGATGATGGGAATACAGTTCCTCGTGAGCAGATGGAGAGCATGGGGAATAGCAAAGGGGCTGGGCTCAGATATTTTTAGATATTTCTTTTTTCTTTTCTCCCATCAGTAGAAGTCTGGAAATATTTTCAGTGTGTTTTCATAATTCATTCTCATCTGTTTTAATTTTTTTGTCAATTTTTGCTTCTCACTGCAGTTTATAGGATGCATCAGCAGAGCTGTTATTAATAAGTCAGAATATGTTACAGGGTGAAACTCACAATGACTCAGTGGGACCCGGATTCAAGTGCTGAAAGAAGTGATGATATAATGAAAAATGTCCCAGGTTGGGATTTGAGGGCTGACTGCATGAGTGATCCGTACTTCAGTGTTTACAGCGGTACAGGGACTGCTACGATCAGTGTTGCCCGTGTGCTTAAACATGTTAAGGATTGTAAGGAACCCTAATGGCGTTTGAGAAATATTTAAGACAGGTTGCTGCTAAGTGTGCCACCTGCGCGTTGCAAAAGTTTGGGAAGGGGACGCAGGGTATGGATTGCTGCTGAGCTCCGGACGGCAGCTCCTGAGCCTGTTCATGCTCCAGGCCTGCCAGGGCTTGGGAGGAAAGCCATCTGCTTTAACCTTGCAGCACCGTGGTCAAAGGCAGCTGCTGCTCTTCGGCTGACCTGCGGTAGCTCGTTAAAATGTGGTAACTCAAGTGTTTATGGCTGTTTAGTCATATCAGCAGAGCAAAGATAGGTGTTAAAGCTTGGTGTAGTGCGAAACCAGAAGCCAAATGTTCATCAGAACTTCAGACCTTGGACTGTTCACCCACAGCAATGAAAAAGGAAAAGGGGCATTGCAGAGGAGATATGCAGACGTCTTTGGTGCTGGTGGGATCTGCAGGAAGGACCAGATGATATCTCCATGAACATCCAACAGTTAAACCTGATTCTGGTGAAAAATCATTGTACAAGCTGTAACTGTGCTTGGCCGCTCTCGGTTGCAAACATTCTGTGATTAGCTGTCAGTGATGGAGGGTCTTGCTCTTTAGCTTGGATTGCACATGTTTGCTGGAGATTGCTAAATGTGCTGGTTTGATTAGGGCTCTGCTAACAGTTGGTTTATGCTTCTATTGATGGAGTGTCGTTTTGCGGGATGCTAGTGGCTGGTGGGAAGCGGGCGATGGCTGGGGGTGTGAAGCAGAATGCTGTCATTGGTGGATGACTTTTAAAATAAATGAGAATCAAATCCTTCAGCTCTTCAATAGCTGCCACAAACTTATATGCTTTGGATATTAAAAAAAAACACAACCTGGTAATTTATTCTGAAGGAGCAGATTCCTATCCATTCAGCAGCTGGATCAAATACTTCTCAGAGCCATTTATGAAAGCTGTCCATCTGGAATATGAGTTTAAATGTGTCGATCACTTGATTTAGACTAGCATGGTTTAGTTTGCGTTTCTAAACCACACTTCAGTTGTTGACTACCACTAAGTTTTCCAGATGGTTTCTGCAACTTGCTATTTAACAACTTTCTATCTTGAAAGCTCTTTGATCTTCTCACAGGTTTCTGCTCTTTTCATGCTCTGGATATGGAAGAGGAATACTGAGCATGTTATACTTGGTTTAGGTCATTCTCTTCTGCAGTTCCTTTACAAAAATACTTATGATCTGATAAACTGCTTATCCTAAGAATGCATTTTGGTCAGTTTGCAATATGTTGATGAGCCAGAAAGTCTTCAAGGGATGTAGAACATTCTCAGCAATAAATTAATCCAACTCTGGAGAAACAACAAACCGTTTTTTTTTTTGTGAAAATATAGAAAAAATTATTTTCCATTCTTATTCATCATACAGTGTTAGAATGGCTTATTGGAAAGCCAGAAATATATATAGGTCAGCTGCATACACAGAGATGATTTTTTCTTTTCCGAGGCATTGGCCATTCCTGCACTGAGGGTTCATAAGGGTCTGATGTTACTTGCACAGAGTGCTGCACAAGCACTATTGTTGTTTTTTTTTCTTAATGTATACATTATTTATCTTTTTATAGTCTGATGTCTTGGTTGAATCTTGACTTCTTTAGGTAAGTTAAGTAATTTTGGAGGTAAAAACCTTCCTTTATGAAAATGGATGTGCTTTGTGAAAAAGGGCATACAATATAAAAATACCTACATTGAAAACTCTGTTGAGAAGAGAGATGAGGAGAGAATGTAAGACAAATGCCCATGTAAGCAACTGATAGTTTTACTGACTGTTTTGAGTTTAATAAGTGTAGTTGTTCCATTCTTGAAGGTGCACTTGGATTACATTCCTTCTCTCTCTAACAATTCTCTGGTATGACTTGGACTGTCCCTATGGTGTCCATGTAACTAGTCCATGGCTTACACACACGTATATGTAGTATGTATGCATACATATACATTATATGTACAAATATATATATATATATATATATATATATATATATATATCTGTTACAGTGTTTTGCTCTGTCCAGCTTATCCAAAGGAAGGAGATAAGAGCAGACAGAATGCAAAGTTACTTTCCAGGCAGGGCATACATGATAAATAGTCAAAGTCTAGCAAACTGATTCACCTTCAATTGGCTGCTTCTGGGGTTTTTCCCTCTAAGCCGCTCTCTCCCAGGGCTACGTGCTCTTTCTTTCTGTCACATAGCTTTCTATTAAATCCAGATGGAATATGGAAACTCTTGCCTAAATGAGTCAGCAGCACCCTGTGAGTTCAACAAATGCTGGAAGAAATGATATGTATCTGATGCTTGCATCTTAAATTTTCCTTCAGTGTTCGTGCTTGTGGCAGCAGTGGTAGGAGACATAGCAGAGAACAGTGACTAGGTTAGGGATTGGTTTGTTCTCCAAAATTATTATGACCAGAGCTAGATGATCCCTGAATAAAATATCAGCTATGTTGTCTTAGTAGCAAGGAACATTGAATTGTGGAGATGAACTGATAAGAACAGGAATTAGAAATTTTGAAGAGACCTACTGTAGTCAGGTCTGGGAGAAGTAGAGTCCTAGACTAGCAGATATTTTACACATTCCATGCTTGGGAGACTAATCACTCTATTTTGGAAATACAACATACATTTTTATTTTCTTATTTAGTTGCCCTTCCATTTTGCCATAAATGTCCCTCTTTTTTTTTATTCATGCCTTTCAAGCTGTAGATTGCTGTATCTCTTTAACTGTCATAGAGCCAACGTCTTAAAAATCCAGTTCTATTTTAGTCACTCACTATGTATCAGTCTCTCCAGCGCTCTGATAATTTTTTTTGTTTTCTGGACCCTTTCCATTTTCTCCCTTGGTCTTTTTGATAGTTAGACGGCTATAACTGCATGTAAAATTCCTGGCAGGCACACGGAGAGTAAGGTCATCTACAAATAGGTTTTCACCTCCCTCCTTTTTGACATGATGTGTTTGTGAAAACAGCTCAAAACTGTTTTGTTTGTATTGCAAGCAATGCATTTAGTTTTTTAGTATGGGCTTTCTCAGGCATGATAGTCTTAAGTTTAATCAAAATAAATTCTTGGCCTCCACTGCTTCTGTTTATGCCAGCTGAAGGTCTGCCCCTTTTATGTTCTGTAGGCTGCTTGCATTTATAGCTGAGTTTTTGTTTATTTTTCTATGTGTGTGTTCATGTTCCCTCATGGATGCTATTTATCACTTTTCTATGGCTTGCTTCTTTTCCTCTTTGACAAATAATTCTATGTAAAGACCCGCATCCTCCAGTGAGAAACCTGTTAGTTCTGCAACTGAAATAAATCAGAGCTCCAGCTTTTCCAGTGGAACCTTTGGGAGTAAGGGCAGAATCGGAGACTTCAATGTCAAAGTATTTGATGACTGTATCCAGGCTATATATGGTAAAACAACCCAGGCAATACTCTGAATTCTAGGCCACTCCTGAGACTTAGCCCCATCTTGCCCTTTGAGGCAGTTTTCCCTCGACCAGAGCTCTAGTTCCTTAAAAATCCTGCTCACGCTGGGCCAGGCGAAGCTCTGACAAGGTTCCTGGGACCCTTGTAAGGAAGCATTCGGGATACATATCTCTCGTCCCCAAAGTACAAGGGCAATGAAGGTGCATATATATCTCCATTTTGTTTCGGTGACTATCTAAAACGTGTGCTGGGCACTCCGAACCTTTGAATATCAAGTTTATTAGATAATATTGACATATCATACTGAGAGCATGGCAAGCCTGAGGCATTTCTTGGACTATGACTCATTCTATTTTCCATTTCAGCAGCTCCAGGTTTATTTTAGTGCCTTCTCCAAGTATTTTAGATTTGTTTAACTCTTTTCATTGTAGGCTTTCTAGTTTACTTCAAAGTAGTTAGTAAAAGAGAAGCAAAAGACAGGAGAACTCAGCTTTTGAGGACCTTCTGACCTGAATATGACAGTACCAGTACGGCCATCTGAATGCTGAGAGCTGATAGACCACGGTTTTGTTTTACTCTGTATATAACGTCTGGCAAGACGTCTGTGCTTTTTGTGCTATACTGTCTTTATCTGTGTGACTCATTACCATTTCATTTTGTGGGAATGAAATGCAGTTTTGTCAGGCTCATGTTTATTAATCCTGTGAAGCATATCAGGGAACCCATTTGCCTTTATACGTGCCCAGTGTGCCATTTAAAAACCTGTTAGTGCATGCTGCACAATACTGTATACATAACTTCCAGCTGTATCATGAAAATTCAGAACTTTTTGGAAAACTCTCCATTTCTCTCAGATTAATTTCATAGTCTACATCCTTGTGACGTTGTATGAGTACCCAAATTATCAGAAACAGTATATTAAATCTTCTTACTTAGTTTGCCTCATTGGTATAGCCTACTTCTTGAACTGATTTGTAATGAGAAAAAGTACTGTTCAGCGTGCTTGGTAGGGAAAACTGTGAGGAATGTGAAAGCTGTTTTAGACTCTGCCTATTGTGTGTGATAAGATGGAGGCAACCTGCACCTTCACAGTGAGTTTGAAAATACAGTAAGGACTAAGCTCTGGGATCACCACGAAGTCTAATGAAAGAGCAACACATCAAGTTGCGTACTGGTTCTTCTCTTGCACCAGTGGAGAAACATTTTGCCCAGTCCTTGATTTGGAGGAGATCAGGTCAATGGTATGGGTAGGGCCAAAAAAATCACCACTCTTTTCCCGGCTCGCTGACTGCCCGTCTCATTGTTAGGAAGCAGGTGACTGGTTTCGCCATTGTGTTGTTGCCTGTGATGATCTTTGTTAATGCTGGGAGGAAAGCTGAGGTGCAAAGGGGTGCAGAAGAGTCCATTGCTACCCACAGTGAGTTCACAGGGAGAAGCAGAAGCCTGCCCAGAACTGTTACCAGTAGAAACAGCAGTGCAACCTTTAGGGCCAGGCATTCTGCAGATTGACTGGGATGTATTTGACTGAAAATGCTCAATTTGCCTGGGAAGACCTCCTGCAAGAGGCTAGCTAGGAGGGATCTTCAAAAAATAAATGAGCATGTGGCTGCAACACAAGGGCTGTGCAGTCTAACGGCCCTTGTCACAGCTATCAGAAGGAAAAAAGGCTCACTCTCGTCTGTCATACATAGGATACAGATTATTCTGATATTTTTAAAGATACCATTTTAAGACAGGCCTGTGAGAAAATATCTTTTCTTTCTGTTTTATTCCATTCGGAGGCATTATTTCCAGATCACTGTGACATGAAAGAGCATGTATTTACAGGGTATTACAGAGTGTCTCTGACAGAACATAGCTGAAGGCAATACAATCTGGAGAAAGATGCCTCATAAATTCCACCCTATCTCATGACCCATCCAGCAAAGGTGGTTTTGTTCAGACACTGATGAAAACCCAACTATCATCATGTAGGCAAGGAAGATTAACAATAAACAATGTGAGCATTTACCCAGAGCTCACCAAGGAGTGGGTGGAGAGCAAAAATCTAAAGAAAATTCAGGAACGGAGCTGAAGCCTGACGTGATGAATAGAAGCATGTTTTTGTGATTAGTATGTTCTCAACAGCCAAAATCTTTTGCTGCTTGCTAAGTGCTCTGTACAAGTCAGTGGGCAGTGGGGAAAGCTGCCCCAACATTCCTATGTTTGCAGAGAAATGCCACATGCCTCCACTGCATGCAAAGTTTGAAGATGCTGCAAAGTTGTTTTTCCAGTAATGTCTGCAAGCTATGACTAACAAATAAATAATCAGAAGAGTGCAGTGCTGGCTATTCCATCCTTCCCGACAATAACCTCGCTGTCTCTTCTGTGCCCTGGCAGCAGGTGTGCTCTGGGCATCCGCGTCCTGACAGCTGCTAAATGCCACTGCAAGAAAGCAGATGCGACGGCAAAAGCAGGCAAGCAGCGCGACTCAAGCTGAAGTGGTAAAGAAGGGGTAAAAATGGAAGGCAGGGAAAGGAAAAAGCCTGATATCAAAGCAGCATTGTCTTTTCCCTTTGGACATGATACAAATATCTCCTAACAACCTGTATAGCAGGAATTTATAGAACACAGTCTGAATGGAGAGGAATTTTGCCTCTCATGTGTTCTGGGTCTAGTGGCTTTTACACACAGTGTCCAAAAGAAGCTGAGCGCTGCTCAGGTTTTGTGTTTCCTAGGTACAAAAGTTACAGGAGCAATGAATCTTACCTGTGTTTTTGTCTCAGCATGCCTGGCAGAGAGAAGGAGGCTTGGCCTTTGGAGTTGGCCAAATACTTCATGTCAACTGAAGTTCAGGGAAAGCAAAGAGAGATTCAGCACAAATAAATTGTTTACATTCCGGGGCTGCCCTTTTGCAGGTGAAAATCAGGGTGGCTCTGCCTTTTGAAAGCCTGAGGAATGGAGAGGTTGAAAGACTGAGAGCACCCACCCCTGTTCTTTGCTGTGTGAGACGGACTTATTTGGTCTGATTTCTCTGTGAGGAGGATTTGAAAGATACTGAAGTAGAAATCCTTGTGGTAAAGACTCCCCGTGAAAGAAGAAATTTGTGGTTTACTAGTTGTATAGTGCAGTAATTTAGGTTAAGTATTGAAAAAATATTTGTCGCTCTATTAATGGTCAGAGTTTGATAGTGAAAATAAGCTGTTAAAACAAGTGTTTAAAGTTTCTTATATTCGCACTAACTTTCAAAGCAGGGCGTCAGCTCTGCCAGCACCTCAGTTGGCATCCCTGAAGACCTGTTCCTGCACAGCCCCTCTCTGCAATCTGAACTGAGGAGAACTGGGGACACACATACAGTAATTAAAGCAGAAACTGGGGCTGAGTTGCTTGCTGGGCACAAGGCAGCAGTGAGGTCTGGTGTTACAAGAGAAACACTGATCCCTAAATTATGATTTTGGACAGTAAAAGAAAGGAGAAATAACATTAAGCATTTTTGCATTAACATGTGCTTAAGTGTGCCCACCTATGTTAATAGTCTAGCAGATGAATTTGGGAATTGGTGATCTATCAGAGCCCAGTTCCCTTGTTAATAACCGTTCCCACTGCTAAAGGATACTGGGTGTTTTTGAAGAGCTCTGGGAGCAGGTCGCACTTGATAATGACTGTGCTAACATCTGTCTGTGTTGTTGGTGAAGTATTTTAATTCCATTCACCAGATCAGGATTAAAGACTGAGGACTCAGTCCACTCATTCAGGAAAGGCAGCCTCTCTGTCTACCAACTCCATTTACCAGAATGAGTTTGAAAACATAATAGAAGCTCTTTTATTCCTCCAGCGATGCACTGCACAGGTTTGTGACGGGCAGGCAATTGTTTTGGGTACACCGGGAGATCAAGTTTAACAATTTATGACCAGATAAGAGAGATGTAAATAACGTTTGATGGGAGCTGGCCAAGTGCCGACCTGCAGCACAGTCATTAATCCGAGTTAACTCCAGGGACTTCACAGAAAGGATCAGCCACTGCCAGGACAACAAAGAGTGGCAGCCTCGGGGGTGGCTGTTGTGGTTCCTGGTTCCTCTGCACTCATTTAAAGGGAACCCTTGTTTTTAGCGGTGGGGTTACAGTTTCATTTTGTGGAATGTAAAAATGTTTGTAATTTTTTTCATGTGGTTGTATGACACCATCCACATCTCAAGTTTGATTTATGTGAGGTTTGATAGATTGCTGTATTTGTAGGCTTCTTGGGTGTTATTTTAGTGTTAACTCTGCATGCCTTTATTTGGCTGAGCCATGTTAGCTGAAAAATTGGCATCTTACATACTTTTGATAAAACTAGGTCTTAAAATTTTCAGCGGGGTGGGAACAGTTAGATTATTTGTATTGTGCGCCAGTAAAAACCACAATATCCTACTTCTTCCCCCATGCTGGCTGGCTAGGGCATTTCCCTGTGATTTGCAGGCTTTAATTTCCAGTCTCCTGGGGCTGAAAGAGCCGAGAACGCAGAACCCAAAGCTTATTTATAGAGTGGTTCTGCTAACCACAATGATACTGTGCAAAGGTAGACAGCACCACAGACTGTTCTGGTCTCAAAGCTATTAATATATGCTGACTGTAAGGGTATCTACTTTGCAAATTGCAGATATTTTGGCTGGAGATGTATCAGCTCAATTGAACCAGAGAAGAATTTTTCTTTTGGGTGAGAACAAATGAATAGGAGAAGCTAGATGCCAAAAGTAGCCTAATAATATAATGCATTCTTGCCACTCATAGGGACAGCTTACTGTACCTCTAGCTTAAAAATTTAGCAGGGGGATGTGTTTCGGCTGTGAATTTGTCTTGCTGTTAAACAACAAGGGAGACAAACTGTGCTCAGCTCCTTTTGGATACACCTTTAGAAAAAAAAAAATGAAGCAAACCAAATATGTGTCCAAAATGCTGCTTTTCACAGTGTCAGTAGAGTCTTTAGTACTATGGCTTTTACATGCTGGTGCCCGGATTTCTTCTTGGCCCAATTTCTTAATATCTAGGTTTACAGCCTTTTTACATCAGGCAAGGAGACAGCAAAAGCTTATTGCTCCTGATTGCTTGTGAGAAGAAAGAAAATGTAGTTGTCCTTACGAGTGCTTTCTCTCTGTTTCATTGCAGAATGCTAATCTAGAACCTGGATAAACTGTCTCAGAGTAAAAAAGTACATTATAGACACTTCATTTCATTTTCCAGTGGAGATACATGGAGTTTGCTTTAGGACAGCTTATAAAAAATAACTTGTTTTTTTTTATAAGTAGCCAAGCCAGAAAATCATCACTGGAAATGAAAATGGATCTCAATGGGTAAGAGGCATGCCAAATACTATTGCCTAGTTTGATTTTGTATTTCTGTTTACATTATCACTAGCATGCCACTGTCTTTTTTAATTACCTTGTGTCCTGCAGGAAAAGATAGAAACATGCTTCCCCTTGGCTTTCAAGCTGTAATTAAGTTGAGCTTCGTTTACCATTTTAATGAGGAGAACTCCCTACACAGTTCTCTGTATCATGCATAAACACAGATTCCTGTTTATTCATGCTGAGAGATCTGTTAGGACTGTATTATACTATCATCTGCATCTTGAAACAAAATGCAGCCATTTTTAAAAATCTGTGAATGAATAGCATATGTAGTCAGGTTTATGGAATATTAAGCTGATGAAAAGTTCAAGTGTAAACAATCAGGGTAAGCCACCTGAGCTCGTTTAATTAACATTCAGAAAAATGTGAACATGTGGGGAGAAATATTCCTGTATGCTTTGACACATATCTTTGTTCTTCTACCCATCAAGATACAATCCCTACACAATAGAAGTCTGGAGGTTGTTTAATGTCTGGGTAACTGAGAATAGAATAAGGCGTACGCTGCCTGTTTATGTGTCTTGTATCTGTCAGGAATGTGCTGCAGTTCCCGTCCAGCTGGCTTCGCGAGTCTGCCTTCCCGTGGGACCCACCCCGTGATGGGGAGGGAGCCAGGGCAGTCCCAGCACCCTCCCAAGCGTGGACTGGGTGTGTGGGTCCTGCAGCTCAGAAGCCCCTCCAGCTCCCACGAGTAAGACAACCCTCAGGAGCTGGATGCGACAGGACTTGATGTGGGAGGCGATGCTGGTGCAGAGGGTGAAAATGTTTCCATCCTGCATGGACTGCGACGGCAGGGCTGACTTCAATTGCAGTTCTTGCATGGAAGTGAACACAGGGACTGCTCCCCATCTATTATTTTGATGCAATAAGGTGATGTGAGAAGGCAGAATAAAAAGTACATGGTGTCCTGAAGTGTCCTGTGGTGGAACTATCTGGATTTACCGTAAGAGACATGGCCATGCTTAAGTGGTTCTATTTATTCTAAAGAACCTGCTTTTAAGCAGGCAAAGTTTTTATTTAGAGACAACTAAATAATGGGAAAATATTTTCAAGTGGTGGTAAATTCTCTAAGAATGAATGTAGCCACATCTGAGAATATTTTTACAGAGATTACAACATTAAAGTAAAATACTGAACTCGTGAATTCCAGAGTGTGAATGGTGGTTTAAAAATTCTCTTCTAGTGAGAAAATGAAAGGTAAATTCCATTTACAGGGGAAAACAGAAAGTTTCCTCCAAATGCCTTTTTTTGTAGAGTGTGTGCCTATCTCCATGAAACAAGTTATGGAGCTGCTGGAGAGCTATGACATAGAGAGCCCTCTAGCCCCAACATTCCCTATAAGCACATGTGTAACAACTTTTTGCCTAGAACTTTTTCACTGACTGGATGCTGGCAATATTTTAGCATCCATAGTGCGAATTTATATCTATGGAATGTTTTTAATAGTTTGATAGGAAAGAGTTTTAGGGTTGTTCAATACGAGATGGCTGTGTAACTTTCTCAGGGTCCTGTAAAAATAGGAAATTTACATTCTTCATGAAATTGGGACATTCCTTGAGCAGACATTGCCTTGCTTCATAGTAAATCAGCTCCAGTACCTTTGATACACATGAATTTACCAAGACCATGTCTCTGAAAGCTCAACAGATTGCTCAGACTAGTCAAAACCTCTTTCCAAGTTTTAGATTGCACAAGCTTCAGTCTTGAGAAAGGTCCCCTTGAGTGATTCCCTCTTTATAAAAATATTGTGTTGATTTTCCAGTGAATTTTCAGTACATTTCTTCTTGAAACATGTTGGTAAGGTGCACTATCTTGTTTTGTGTTCACCATTTGGGCGACAATTCACCATGCTTGAGGAAAATCACTTTGCGGAATATGGGCTTCTGACTAATACAGCACTCATGAACTGCTGTCCATGACCACCTACAGCACAAATGTGTCCATCAAGAATCATAGAATCATAGAATGTTAGGGTTTGGAAGGGACCTCTGTGGGTCATCTAGAACAAGGTGGAGGCAACACCACTTTATTTAGATTTTATTCACTGATTGAGACAAATATTTAATTTTTAACAATACCATGCTTTGCAACAAAAAATCCTGGATCCCACTTGAGTCAGTAGAAAATACATTTGGCAGTTCAGTGTTGCCACTGTAATAATTATTTCCCAATGGACTCTTGCAGTACTTTCCAGCCTCACATTGTTCATGCCTTAATCACTTCCCATCTTAACCATTCCTGCAGCCACTTTTATGCTCTTAAGTCTCATAGTTTCGCAGTGTCTGAAGTTCAGTGGCTAAATCACGGACTTACTCAAGGAAATGGAAATGTCCCTCCCTTCTGCTCAGCCCCTTCGCACTGGCCATCTACACACCTTTAAGGACAATGCAAACTTTGGCCTTTGTCTTCCAAACCTTTCCTCTATAAGCTGAAAACCAATGTATACTCCGTGACGATGACTTTTGACCAAATTTTAGCTGAGCTGTTTGTGATGTTCAAAGGGGCCAAATGCTACCACATTTCCTATTTTTAATTTGGAATAAAAATTCTCATGAACTCCAAATGTTGCATTAGGCAACATTGTAAGAAGAAGTTCCCCAAGATATCTATGAACACTGTCTTCTGGACATGGGAGGTATTGTGGGGATGGCAATGAACTCTAGATATCTTCTGGAGATCCCTGGAAGGATTTGGTCTTCAGCAGTATTATGAAATTCTGAGGTCCTCTCAGTGGCAGCAACTACATATTTAAACATCAACAGCCATTGTTTACAAAAAGATTGAGTGAAATTGTGGCCATCTCAATTCCACAATAAAACATATAATAATTAAATATTTCTCACTTCAAAATTTAACTGTCTTAAAAGCCAGAAATTCTATGATTTTGACATTTAGCCTAAGCTAGTCTTCTGTGGTTAGCAGAAGGAAAGGCTCTTCAGAAGGTGATTTGGCTAGTTATTTTAGATGCTTGTTTTATAAGTAGGCTAAAATGCCCTTAGGAACCAGTTTCTCTCCCTTGCCTGTAGACAGTGTAAGGGACAGGCTTAGAATAAAATCCAGCTGTTTTATAGCTGGTTTCAGTTATGCATTGTCTTCTACGGTTTTGTCTGTACAGTCTTGGGCTCAGTCCTGCATTGTGCACTGTGTGATCCTGCCCAGAATCACCTTGATTTCAACAGAATAATGGGTGGTGGTTTGGGGCTGCAATCCGGGTTGCATCAACCAGCTTATCTTTTTTCTGTATTTTACTAGGATGGAAATATTCAGCAAGTATAAATCAATTTTAATGATGTTTTGGTAGGAAATACAGAAATGTCCTGATTCATAGGAAGTAACAGGAAATTTTAAAATTCAGTATTTACAGTTTTAAACATATTTTATATAATTTTCCATAAACCAGAAAATCTCATTCCTGTAGAGATCTGCTCAAGGTACAAATCTTCACAGATATTTGCTTTACTGTGAAATCTGTTGACAAGGAAGGACTACACAGAATTTGGTACAGCTTACTGTAGTTAAGCTGCAGTTGCTTTGCAGAGCTTTTCCAATTTTAAAAACATTTGAAAAAATTAGAGAATATCAGAAAAAATGGAAATCCATTAGCATTTTAACTCCTTCTGTCAGCATATTATGTTGCATTTCCTTGGGCTTTCGCTCTTCAACCCCTGTTTCGTAGTGGTTGTTTCTCCTTTACCTCAGCACTTGTTTCTCACTTAGGCCATAATTTTGCGAACATATTATTGCAAGCTAGGTGTCCATTTACACCCAGTAGTTATTGTTTGGTTGGTGCCTGTGTGCACATACCTACCACGAGTAATTGAGAGATGTTTTACAACATTTCTAGCAATAGCTGATGAATTAATGAGTCAAAGAAAATTGTACAAATAATTAGTGCAAATGGAAAGTACAAACTTAACTGTGAGAGATTCAGAAGCTGTTGGATCATTAGGCTTTACAAGAGTCTTGAAAAGTGGCAGATCGTAGCAGAATGCAGAAATTTCCACTTGCTTCCATCATCTCATGTTCATAAAATTAGTCATCCTTTGCTTCCCCTAGTTCTGCCTTACACAATAGACATAGAGGAATCCACTGGGATAACCATGGAGTTCCAAACCATTGAACTATATTTATTTAGATTACAAAAACAAAAGCAGCCAACCTGGCTGATGAACATCACAGACTGAAGGAACAATGCCTTTAGAAACATGCAAATAGATTTCCTTTAATTCTGGAAGGAGGCCTTTGAAATAAATAGCGTGGTAAATTATTTAGCCTCTATTTTTTTGGAGGTTGAGCTTGCTAAAGTTCCAGATGTGAGAGAACAGGAAGTTCTATCATTTCCTCAGAAGATGTGGTGTGTAGACTTTTTTTTTTTAACTAAAGATTGGTAAAATAAGCAGAAAAATGAAACAGTCATTCCCTTATACTAATATGTTATGGTATTAGCATGATTCATGACACCATTCTTTTTTTTTTCTTTTTCCTCAGTAACATATTGTTTTCTACATCATAAGAGTCAATCCAGCAACAGAGATGCGTTTTTGCTACAAGTGGGATGAGAAATCATTAGGATGATATCTTGAGAATATAATTACAGAATATGAAGCACTGCTAATAATAATAAAACAGTATTACTAAAACAATGGAGTCAATGTTGTGTATTAATGATGATTTGTAGTACATATGCAGAAATATGTTTTCCACTACAGGTACTGCAAACTGTTGTGTGGCATCATTTGTTCAGATTTCTCCATCGGTTCATGTGATTAGCAAATTTGTGTTTGAAAGGAAAAAGAACATAATTAAAATTCATATAGATCACTAAAATTTTTTCCAGTCTGATTGCAGCTAAAGCAGAGTAGCTGTTCAATCAGTAATTTCCTCATTAATTCATTTTAATGGTGAATTTTTCCATTTTTTTTTGTTCTGTAGTCTCAGCTCTTCAACACTGTGCACTTCTCTCAAATATAGAAATTACTACAGTAAACTCTTTCCCCACCAATATATAGTTCTGTTTTTATGCACGTAAGATTTATATATTTTTCTTAAGAAAAATAGTGACCATAAGAAATGCTGAACATCATCTTCTGGTCATCCTATTTAGAGTTCTGTTCTGCACTCTGACTCTGATCCTGCCAATGGAATGACTTCCTCAGGGTTGTGGATGGTTGGCTCCTACAAGTTATCTGAGAAAGTGGGACAAGTGAATCTGTAGAAGGGAAAGCACTGTCCTTAGATGTCCACAGGATGTTGAGTATTAACAGAAGGAAGCAACACAGTATTAAAAATAGTTAAAAACACTGCAATTTAATGAGGTTTTGCTCTGTAGTTCTTTATAATCTGATAATTTCACTGATTCCATAAATGCTAGGAAATTCTCCAGGAAAGGTAAAACTTGAATTATGCATGAATTCACACATCCTGAAGAGTAAAAGAGGGAAGCCAACATCTTTCAAGAACATCTTTCATTGGATCATATTTTTAAAAATACTACATCCTATTAGCAGTCTCTGTTTGGTCTTAAAATATTTACATTCCAAGATAAATGTTGACCTACTGAATAAATACATTTCTGTGAATGATTTTCTAGATAAAGACATGAGTAAGTGTCTCAAACACAGGAATCAAACTGTTTCACCAGTAAAGCTTACAAGACAGGGATTCCCCTGGATCTAGTGAGATTTAAACCTGATCTTTATTAAATATCATTAGTTTAATTTAGTCTGCTGAACTATACTTAGATTGTTTTGCTATGAGTGTCATTATTAATGATTAGGCATGCTGTGGCTGAAGATAAGTGAATTTTGGGAAGTATTGATGCCGTAAGAATTCAAAAGCCAACTCAGGTACGAGCTGCACAGAGAAAGATGGGCTACAGCCCTGTTACAGCACCAAGTCTGCAAGGATGCCATTCTGCCTCTGTAACCAGCCAAGCCTGACAGCACATATGTGATACCACCAGTATAGCAGCTGAGTTGAAAAATGTCAAGACGAGGATCATCAGTGCCCAGCTGGAGCTACATGGAGCCCTGAATTGCATAGAACCTGAAAACAATCTAATGTCTCTTTGTAGTCCTGTAAGTATGTGGGCTGCTTTAGTATGAAATCAAATTTTATATTTCTCCACCAGCAGAAACCTCATACCAGGGCACTTCCATGTTACAGGGTAATAAAATGATTGTGCAAACGAAATGGAAAGGGATGCAGTAACTTTATGTTACATTTGAAGAGAACAGAATATCAATTATGAGTATCAATATCACTTAATAATTTAGGATTATTTTGTATTGTGTACTTACCTCTAGAAAAAATATTACTTAAAACACTGCAATCTGGCAACACATTCAAATTTGTCTCTGAATCAGCTCAAAGGGACTTCTGCTCTCCAAGGTGCCCGAACTGCTAAAATTTGCCGAGATATATTTTGAGAAAGGAGTCTGTAGAAGTGCCTAACAAACTGTCAATAAATTAATGGGCTATCAGTAAAGAATCTGTCATAAACTTCTTGGATTCTGAGAGCTTGGTAATAGCCTACTAAAAGTTATGCTGCGATAAGGCAAAAGAGGCATGCACATCTGGCAATAAATACTGCTTTCTCGTCATGAAATAGAGCAATGCAAGAGATAGAGACACGCGTTTGGACACCTGGTTATATCTCAGATGTCATCCACAGTTGCACTGATCACTCCAATGACTTTAGAAAACTGAAGCTGTTCCCAGTATTGGATATCAAAGGTGTGGATACGTCCATACTTCAATGTTGTGTTGTTTCATAAAATACAAAAGAAATGGAGCCACAGTGACAGAAACCAGAATGAATTTAGGGAAATCAATCACGTTACTCTGAAGTTAGTGCAGTTCCAGAATAATTTGCCTCCCCAAACATCCACTTTTAAGAACTGTCTAAAAACAGGAAACTATATTCAGCAATCCTGAAAACACCTTGGACCATAGCAAGGAAATAAATAGCTCCTTTCCACTCCAAGTTGTTGGCTGTGCTCATGCACTGTTTTTCAGCTGGGTAGCAGCTGTGAAGAGAGGAATGTTTTCTAAACGCAAAGATAAAAATGCCCTTAGGATACAAAGATTTTTATCACTCTTTGTAAACTGTTCACTCTGTTTTAGATATTAAAAATCCAGTGGACAGCAGATAGTTCACACCTATTCACTAGATTTCTAATGGTCCTTTGCTTTTAGCACATTATCTTGGAAAAGTCTCCATGTCTAAAACAATAAGACATTTAATTATCCCGCAGAAGAGGATAAAACACCATGAGTCAAAGTTTTCCACACTAAATCATCATCTTCTTATGAAATGTAATGATCTACAAGCCCAGTGTCGTTAAAAAATGACAAGGATCCCCAGCAGGATTTCTGCTATACAATCAAAGAAGAAATTACTTGATTTTTAACAGAATTGTGTATTTATTATCAATTAGATTTCCAGGTCTTGTTTAAAGGACAAAGAAGTTACTCATGGTCCATTTTGTTCTGATTGAGAATGGACTGAAATTTGCTAGAAGATCGATTTTCCATCAGAAAATGTGATCTAATAATACAGAAAAATATATAAGAAGATTTATATTCAGTGGAAACCTCTACTGGAAGCCAGACTGGCTTCCAAATATTCATCCTGCTTGTTGTCCCGTTCACTTTGTCTTCTTCACTACCACTTCAGCAGGTCTATTGAGCTAGAACAACAACAACAAAAAATCTTTGCCATTAAAGAAAATTTTGTATTTTCCATTGCTTCATCAAATTCAGAGGAGAAAAAAAAAATGGATATTTGATATTTAGATTTAGGAGATTTATTCTTATTTTACAGAAAGGAAAGTGCAGGTCCCACCCCAAAATATATACTAATCCAGAATGTTAAGAAGAGCCAGGTTAAGAAGAGCGAGGACATTGTGAACTTCCACTCAACCTCAGCTTTTAATCTGAAGTAAAATCCTGCAAAGAGGTAAGAATGAAATGTGTGTCAATTAATAAAACTCCTTGTTCTTTACTTTCATTCAAATTCGACGTCACTGCAATTGTATTATCCTATCTAGAAAGTGATGTAGCTGTGTGACTTATTGATACAAATGTTGTTTTGTTAGAAAAACTATTATAATGTGCCAGTAGAAATTAAGAAGGCATATAAGTGCAGAAAGCTGTATTAGCATTTACTATGGGGCAAGTGCCAAATGACATAGATTCTAGAGAATGATTGCAAGAGAGTTGACTTTATGGCTGCTTTTAGCTTTCTGTGAAAGGGGAACCAGCTACTAGTATTAACGGTGGAGGCACAGCCTCTTGGCTGACCCTCACAGCAAGACTGGAGCATGGCAGGGGCACTTGCCCTGGATGTGATCAGTGAAAGCAAGAGGACGTGTTAATGTTCACATTGCAGATGTACTTTGCTCATGGTTTCCCATCTTCTCTAGCATTCTCCAAAGGTTGCCTTAAAGCCATGTCTGAGTCTGGACTTCAGTATGTGCTCAGGCTCATGTT
The DNA here is from genome assembly GCF_030867145.1 of Opisthocomus hoazin. Lineage (NCBI taxonomy): Eukaryota > Metazoa > Chordata > Aves > Opisthocomiformes > Opisthocomidae > Opisthocomus > Opisthocomus hoazin. The sequence goes on along the minus strand of NC_134421.1, from coordinate 45,577,824 downwards.
TTTGCATGGCATATAGACAAAGTTAGACAGATTAACAGCCAGATTTATGATTCAGGCACCTATGTTTCTTTATATGCCGAGTTTAAGGAACTAGACTTCCCTGACCAATTAACGTAAAGCCTGCCTGGGCATGTAGGTACTCAGACACTTGTCTTGGATCCAAAAGCTTACTTGGGTACCTTTCATGGCATTGCCACACATGATGGGGCCACAGATTTTGGCTAAATGAATCAGTTCAGTGCTTCTCTCTGGAAGGGCTTGATTTGCTAGAAGTGCTCTGAGCACTCCTGGTTCGGCAAGGGATAGCAATAAACTAGCTAGGGAAGAGGGAAAGACAGAGGCCATGTTGTTCTGTTGACCTGGGGGGAAAACACTTGCCTGGGAAGTGGAAGATCTGATTCAGTTTCCTCCACATCCTGAGGAAATCCCAGCCCCCTCCCATTTCCCAGTCTCTAAGCTTGGCTGGGATAGGGTCACACTGCATCCTTCCTATTGCAGATAGACTGCTGATAGTCCAGATGAAGAAATCATGAACCCAAAGAAGAGGTAGACAAGAGAGCTCCCGTGTGGCTTGTGCTGTGTTATGAGTAGGGGATCTTGGCTTCTGTTCTTTGATGAAGAGTGAATATGTAAACAGCTTGGGAAGTGGACATCAGAGTCTAAGAGTTACCTCTAAATGAGCAATGTCTTTTTCTGGGCAATGCCACAATCTGTGATTTTAGATTGATATGGACGACTTGGTGTCACAAATGAAGTCTACAATGGGCCTGCTCTTCTGAATACATCACCACTGTCTGTGGAAGGAATATGGCCATTTTGGCCCGTTTAGCAAATTAGCAATGGTTATGAATAACAGCCATGATAAGAAAACATGGGATGACTAATGAGTTAATGTTTTTGTTGGCAAGAATGTCAAAAGACATTAAACATTTTTCAGAGATAAGAAATGTAATAAGCCTCTGGACTGCCATTAAAGGGCAGTGCTAAGACAAGCAAGAAAGAAAACACTTGTAAGGTTCTTCCAAAACAGAGGAGGCTGAAGGGTTCACACTTTTTATAAGTTAGAGAGGCAACAGAAACTCCTGCTGAAGAAAAGAAGAGGGAATAAAGCAGCAAAAAGCTGTCTGTTGCTGCGATCACTGTTCTTTCCTTCATGCTTGTCCTTCTTCCTTTTTGTTCCATCTTCCTCATCAGAGTGGAGCAGGACAGGAGGTGTTATGATATTGTGATTAGTCCAGAGCATGGAGCAACTTTAATCTTAAATGTCTGTATGTGTTTATACATGTGTGCATGTGGGTATGTTCATGCACTTGTACAAAACTCCATCTGATGCTGACAGAATACATCCGAAGGAAGGAGTGATGGTATTTCCTCCTTTTGTTCTTGAGGAGGGTAAGATGGTTTTTTCTGCACACAAGTGCTCCCCTGTTCCTGATGCAATCACTTTCAAAATGTGCTGTCCCACCCAAATGAGGATTGCATCCTACTTTTCTCCTCCGGGGACTGCAAGCTGTAACTTTTAGGGCTTGTGTCCACAGCTACAGTCTTTATTTCCCTCTGCCTCCACATAGCCAAAGGGAGGGGAGAATCTGGTCCTATTTCTTCTATTTCGTATACCCTGTGCATCACACACAGTCAACTGTTAATCTTGAAAGAACAGAGTGCTTCCTAAAACCTGGATGGAACCTCAAGCTGGATGGGGGGGGGTGAATCTGTGACTTTAAAATTATGTTTAATAAATAATAAAAACTTAAGTCTGAGAATTTGTTGTCATTTTGCAATGTCAGTCTTTATTATCTGTCATCTTTTGAGTGTATGTCTCCAGGGGCTGAAGTGGTAGGTGCTGAGCCTAGGGCTCTTTCTGACACAGAAAGGCACAGGGCCAGAAAAAATGGTAGTTCCCAGCCTTTATTAATGAGAGCATGGGGAGATCTTTCTATTTACAGGATGAAAGACCAGCTGCCACTTGTTCTGGCATGGAGAAGATTATAAAGAAGAATCCTGCTTTTGTGAGTTCCTGAGCACCTTCAAATCTCTTTGACCTTGATGAAGAGGAAGAAGAAATTGTAAATATAACTGTCTGAAGATTCTCTGTGAAGCCCTTACATTCACGTGGACAGCAGTGAGAAATGTCAGGAACTTGAGCATCCTCAAGACACCGTGACCTCTTTGGACTGTTTCAATCAGACACTTTCTGCTGAAGCCAGCATAAATATTTTTGGAGTACAAAGTTATGTTTTTCTTAAATGACCATTGGAAGAAATGACCTTGTGATGAGGGCAAAGTTGTATTGAATGTCTTAGATGATGAATGACAATATTACATTGTATCCGATTACATAGTTCCTGAATAGGCATAATTCAGCTACAGGAAGGGTATTAGCTTGCATATTTGTTACCATTTCCTTTTCATCTTATGTAAACAAAAAATATGCAGATAGGCTGTGTATGGTTTGCATAAAAAGACGTGGTTGGTTTTCTATTATTTACTAGTGAAATGCTATTTGCTATTGTAATTAAAAAAATTCCTTCTTCATGGCTTATGGAGTTTTGTATTGTCTTGATTTGTGACAGAAAACTAATCAAATGTCATATCTGGGTTTTTAACAGTAGGGTACTGCCATGCTTTGGCAACTCAATGTATTTTTGTCTTTAGTTTATTTAGTCTTCTATTTTTTCAATTGATTTTCATTAGTTATCAATAATTTAGTCATTAAAAATCTAATTGTTAATAATCTAATAAATTTGTTTTTATCTAAAATGCCCTGAATGGAACAACAGTTAGAACAGAGAAGTAAATAATGACTAAACCTTCATTTTTCTCTGCTTTTGATATTTGCCTCCTGCAAACAATGATTTGTGTATAAATACATTTAAACTGCTGCTGTTGGATTTTCTGTCATCTATGCTGGACCATTGTTGGTGTGAACACTCATGACCATACCAAACAATGCCAAAAAGTCTATTTCACTTTTTAAAAAATATGAATTTTAAATGCCAAAACCAGAAATAACCAAATGCTGGAGAATTACTGTATTATTAGATAATAACATCATCCAGATAGAGTGATTTGACAGGTGGCTTTCCTTTAGCAAAATAAAGAGAAGTTGTACTGTAAAGATTTGAGATTGAAGGACTATGCATTTCATACAGATGCTGCTCAACTTAATTGTTTCAAGAAAGAATATTTTGCTAAAAATGAAGTGAGATTTTTTTAAATTGGCAACCCTCTTTTTCGTGGCAGCAGCTCAGCAGCTTTTTGCTCTTTTGTTATGTGAGTCCCTTGCTCTTTTTCCCCCAGTGTTTCTGTATTTTTTTTTCTGTGGAGCATCTCCATCATTTCTGCAGTCTGTGCTCAGCTCCTGAAGTCCCTGCAAGTGGAGTCTTACTGCTGCATGGGACGGGCCACTGGGATGAAATGCACATTTTGAGAGCACCTTAACTGGTAAGTAGGGGAGTAGTATTACCCTGGTTTCAAAGAAGGGAAGTGCACAGAGGTGGCATTTGGGAGCCGTGCAAGAAGTCTAAAAAGCTCCCGGATACTGGAATGACAACTATAAGCACAAGCTTGACTTTTTTGTCCCTTTATCTTAAAAAGATAAAGAGACAAAAAAGTCTTCTTGCCCTCTAAGACAACGGTCTAAAAAAAATCACAATAATATAGACACCGTCTCTGTCAAGTTTTGGCTACATCAGGATATTTGGAAAACTCTGGCAAATGTCTTTGTGACTAAGAGCCTGTAAAAAGGTTTGCAGATTGAAAGCAACATTCTTTCAGGCTCGGCTCCTAAAGAGACCAAACGATCTTAATATCTGCCTTATAAATGTTTATGCTGGCAATAAAATCTGTAAAGGAAAGATGGAATGGCAAATTCACCTGCATTAAATGTTGATCTCAGGGAAAGTCATTTAAATCCACTTTCATAAGTGAATCTTGTTTACAGTGCTGGAGGGTGTAACTTGGAGGCTTTTCAAATGAAATAGTTTTGGAAGAGCTTTTTTTCTTTTCACTAGTTTCCTGAGCAAAACTTGCAGGCTGTCAGATATAAACATGCATTTCAGTGGAAACAGTTTATAATAGCTTCAGTCTAATATAAATTTACACCAGTTTTGCACTGGTTTAACTGCTGGCTCCAGATGAGCATCGGTGGAAGTGAGAGTATGATCAATCCCCAAGGGATTGGAATAGGGAGAAAAAAATGGTCAAGATACAGTTATATAATATTCAGTGTATATATGTAATTAGGTATTTATATAATACTCTGTGTGTGCGTGTGTGTATGCAGCATGTACAATTTATGTAGCGAGATCGTATATCCACATGGGTGAAGCACTGATGCGCACTTCTATCTGGTGCGGAAGCTCACTTTTGTCAGGGTTACTAACGTAGTACGAGCTTGGTCGGAGGGTAAGATTAACAGCAGAGAGGAGCAGAGTGCTCAGGAGGACTCTTCACCTGCTTCTCGCTGCATGGCACACGCTTCTGGCCCCGCGATCAGGGTCCGGCTGAATAGCCACATGGCCCCTTCTGCTCTTGGCAGAATTACATTATTCCACATGATTTTGCACACCCAGAGCTCCCACTGGCTCCTGGTTGCCCTTCTTTTGGAGGGGCTAGTTCCCCCTGCCAGGCTCCGAGTCGTAAAGAATTAACCCATTTTTATGTCCTTGAGGCAAATCCATTCCAGCCAGGCTGGGGAACTCATCGTGGTTGCTTTCAAACATCTCTGTTATTTTGGTCTGTATGTATTCGTTCAAGTTTCTCCAAATTCAGTCTGATTTCCCATCCATTTTCCTCTTTTGGTCCCAATAGGTTATTTCCTTGTTCTCACAGCATTCCAATAAACTCTGTGCTGAATTAATGCTCTGTTTACCTTCTAGTCCAGATTGTTAACAGCACGACCCTGGTATGTGAAGTTCAGTGGCTTTTATTAGGTTTAAAACAGTCCTTTAATAGGGCTGCTGATTCCCATCTAAGCCTGGGAGATGGACTTCATTATTTTCCTTTGTATCTGAAGCAGAAAAATCAGAAACACCCAATACCTCTAGCATAGCTGCATTTCAAGTCAGTACAGGCTTTCTTTTATTTCTGGGATTTCCACTGCGTTTTCCAGTCATAATCCCTTGCTCAAGCAACAGTTCTTTCTGCTTCTTTTTCTGGAAAAGGAAAACAAACTGCTTTTCCCCTCCCAAGCCTTTTGTGCAGCTCATAGTGTAGTTCTTTGCAAACCTGCTAAATGTGAAAGTTGGAGGACCTGGGTTGCTGGAGTTACTGGAATGAAGCTGCTAATCTCTTCCTGTATCTGATTTATATGTAAATAGAAAGGAGGTGCCTTGTAGGGAGTCCAAATAGGAATCCCTTCTGTTATAGGAAGCCACAGCTATGAGTCACTCCAAATGAGAAGCTTAGTGAAAACATCAACATCCCTAGAATATTTGGGGAAAAAAAATCCATGTGAAGGAAAATTAACTTGCTGTTTCTAAGCCCACAGTAAGGGCTACTTTTTTTCATGAATGTTCATTCCCTTCACCTGAGCTGAAAACAGTGCTTTACTGCAGAAAGTGGTCTTAAATTGTGCACAGAGCCAATCCTTTGAAGCTTAATTGGAAATGCAGGGATGAGTGAAGCTTTCAAGTGTTTTGCCCTCAGAGGATCACTGGCATGAAAAAACACTGCAGAATAAAAGTGATAAGCGAAATAGGGGCATTGGAGAGCTACTGTGAAGTTTATGGCTTTACTGAGATGCCAAACTCTTACACATTATCTAAAATCCCCATCGGAGTCCTTTAAAAGTGAAAAAAAAGCACCCAACTATACTTCTCTTAATTTTTTACACTTCCGAGCTCTCCCCACAGAAAATTCTATTTGCAGACTCAAGCTACTTTCCTCTTCTTGGGTTCCTCACCCCTGCTTGTCAGCATATTTTCCTGTGGTTTTTGTTCCCCTCCTTTTTGATGCCACTACCAGAATGGCCCATCCACTGTGGTGTTCCCCTCCAGGGACAGCAGTGCCGGGCGCTCTCACCTCTGAGCCACCAAGAGGACCCAGAAGCTAGCTCTGAGTATGAGCATAGCCAAAAGTAGAGTTCACTGCATCTATTTTTCTTTCTTCTGGCCTTTTTTTTGGTCAGCAGGATATTGTATCTTGTCTCCTGTTTGTGGCTGGCATGCTGCCTCTGCAAGCGCGACTCAGCTAGCATAGCTCTGTAGGGCACATGGAGGACTTAGGTCTTCATGGACGATCCCCACTGTGCACTCTGAGGAGGGAGATACATGAAGATGGATGCTTCAGGGCCAAGGAGCTGCGATATCTGCTCTTCTCCCTGACCCTGGAAAACTATCTCTTTGTGGCATGGAGAGCCAGCCACCGAGCTGGGTCCTTCCACTCACTGTCCAGAGAGGGGAATTGGCTCCTGTTCCCCGTCAGGGCTGGCTCCCTCATTCTCAACCTCTCTGTCAGGGCCAAAGGCTGAGTTCCAGGCTCAGTGGATGGAGAGCCTGTGCATGAGGCTGAGGCTTGGTGTGGGTGCCCATCCCTTGCGTGTGCTTCTTGTGGGAGCTCATTGTGCCACATCACACATCAAGGTCAGGTCATAGATCATCTAGTTCCAACCCCCCTGCCATGGGCAGGGACACCTTCCACTAGACCAGGCTGCTCAAAGCCCCATCCAACCTGGCCTCGAACACTTCCAGGGAGAGGGCATCCACCACTTCTCTGGGCAACCTGTTCCAGTGCCTCACCACCCTCATGGTGAAGAATTTCTTTCCTATATCTAAATCTAAATCTAAATCTAAATCTAAATCTAAATCTAAATCTAAATCTACCCTCTTTCGATTTAAAGCCATTACCCCCTGTCCTATCACTACACGCCCTTGTAAAATGTCCCTCTTCTCTTTCTTGTAGGCCTCCTTCAGGTACTCAAAGGCTGCTCTAAGGTCTCACCAGAGCCTATTCTCTGATGTGCTCCACTGGAACACTTCTGCTTTCTGATACACCCGAATTAATATTGCCAAATCCAGGTGACGGCTCTTTATCCCCTGCCTCTCTCCCTTTCTCTCCAGGGTTCCTCACACTGTTCCATTTCAAGCAGTCTTGCTGTGGTTCTACAATCCTCCTTCCCTCTGTTTTGCAGCTGAATGCTCCAGGTGCCTCCACCCACAGGTTTCTGTATACTGGGCTTATGTTACTTCAGTTTCTTTTTTTTTTTCTTTGTCTCGTCAGCCTGGAGGCTTTTCCACACACTAGGCAGGGTTTAGCAGTTCATCTGCAGTAAACTACAGCCATTATACATTTTTTATTTCAACAGAGCATCACCTGACCTGGAGCAATGCATAAACTGCAGACAGCACTGGAAATTCAGTTTAAAACCAAAACTGACAATTAGCAGGTGAAGTAACAGGAGGCAAACAGCGAGGTTTTGTTTGTAGCAGTCTGATCTTTCCCTCTCAGCCACAAGGCAGTGGCCAGCAGGCTGCGCGGAGCTGTGCAGCTCCTGGGGGGCAATTGCACTGGCAGCATCTCCTTCCCCACCCAGGAGGCAGAAAGCAAAGTAAAGCCACCAAACCTCTGCCTGGAATTCTAGTGACTTGTGCAGACATTCGGTACCTGTTTCCTAAATTCGTAATAATTTCCTTCTGCTGTTTTATTTTTTAAAGTTGATTCTTGCTCTTCATCTTTGGTGAAGATGGAAGGGACATTATATAAAGCTATCAGCTTTTGTTTAACACAATATGTAATCAGGAAAAGTCTCAACGTCTTTGTAATGAGCCTAATATGGCTTCTATAAATTTATAAGTGACATTTTCTAGTTCTCTTCAGGGGACTTTGTGTGTTATGCAGGAGGGGTTGTAACACCTTTGCAGTTGTTCAGTTGATGTCACCTGAGTTCCAAGAATTAGTGTAAGTAATCATCACTTAGCAGCACTATCGAAAATGAATGAAATCCCAAGACATCTAATCTTGATATTTTCCAGTTTAATTAATAGGTCATTCAGTTGATCATCTATTTTATTTATGATCTCTTGACCTCCACATAGCCTGAAGCAGTATCAATCTAGCTGGAGGAGAGCAAAAAATAAGGGACCAAATAAAAAACCTGTAAATCTAACATATGTTTTGCGTGTGTCATTGACACTGTAATTTTAATTTGATCTAAGTACACCTACTATTTAAACATCCTTCCTAATCTGATCATCAGCAAGATAAAATATGGAGCTATTTACCTGCATTTGTGTGCGGAGTATGTTTGTTTTGGCAACATTTCACAGAAGGCATATCTTCAAAAATATTAACAACTGTTGTCCAGTATCTTAATGAACAAAGGCTAAATAAATCTAGCCGTTTTTGTCTACTTTCCATTTGAATCACAGCAGTAAGAGGAGGCAAACTCAGGATTTTTGACCAAAAATTTACTTTGACCTGAAGTGGCCAGCAGGCAAACCCTGAAGGTGAGGAATCCAGCCTCATGGTGACAATTAACACGACATTGCAAAACTCAGAGCTGTGGTTTGAAAGCCTTCTGCCCTGGTTGGAAACCTTCCCCTTTACACTCCTCCTCCTTGTGTAGCAGTATTGTTAGTCTGATCTCTGTTTATTTTTCAGATGCTCAATTTAGAAGTAATCCTCTAAAATATTTATGACTTCCAATACTTTCAAGTTGTTCGAAGAAACTATGGAATGAGGTTTAGGTCCTTGCCGTAGCTATTGGCTGAGGCTGAAGTCGGTGGCATCAGGAACCAAACAAGTTTGTGGCATTTGACATTTTTGATCTAATACTAACTTCTTGGTTAGTATGCTGCTCATGCCTGCTAATAGTCAAAATATTTTTTTCCCTTAGTTTTTCTGCTGTTAGATTAAAGATTGCTTTAGGTTCTCATCCAACAACGGTTTGCTAAATGTTCTGTGTACTGAACCTGGATATTCGGACTATGTTCAGACTGTCTATTCCTAAATCTTTTATTTGGTCATCATTTCTGCATTGCTTTGGTACTCTGCAGTACATCGTCTGAAATGACCCTTTGTCACTCATTCTGTGACTGATGGCGTATAACAGTAGCTCTCACCCAGAGGAAAGAAGTAGCTAGCAAGCTGGTCGCTTTTGGGTCTAACGCTTCAGATTTGCAGAGAAGGAGCACTTGGCGTCATAGCCCAGATCATCTGCATCATCATCAAGCAGAAGTGCTTTGTCAGAATGGAGAAGTCTCATCTGTGTTCAGATTGTGTTATTCATTTTCCTGCAGTGCCAATGGGTCTCACAGGACAGAAACTTTTAATTAGATCTACTGTCTTGTAGACTATATCAAAGCAATGCAGTCATATATAAAGCAGTATATCTACTAAATGCATTTTTTTTCTCATGCTGTATGATAGGGTATCTGGAAAGTACATAATATTGGATCCGAATCCAAGGGAGATGGCTGACCATTCGCCCTTCTTGAAAGCCTGTATCTTTTTAATAGTGGAAAGACAATATGCACTGATGACTTCAGAAAAGAGCCATCAAAAAGCATGCACTAGCTGCAGGGACAGGAGCGCTAATAGCTTGTTGTAGTATGCCTTCCGGTACTGCAGTACAACTTGTAAGAACTGCAGCTAAAGCTATGAAACATCCTTTCATTCAGGTGTTTTGTGATGACAGGAAGAAAAATGTTAACGTTCTTTGCTTCTCCAAAATCTTTGTCTTATCTTTGCCATTGTAGTAAGGGTTTCATCTTTCAGAATGTAAGAAACTTCCAGAAAAAAAAGTCAGGTTTTCAATGGTTGCAAAACCAAGGAAGCCCATAGAGCTATGCTGGCTTACACCAGCTGGAGGATCTTGCCATTACTGCCAGAATTCTGATAAATGTTCATGGAAACTGTGTTGCTGCCTAAATGAACAGCAACTCTGGGTACCACAAGGTGTTTATCATCCTCCTAAGCATGAATGTATTCAACGCTAGTCGTGATCATTCTTACCCTGTTCCTTTTATGTGCTGAAATGCCAATGTATAGAGTTGTTCAGTCTGCATTTGGCTAAGAAACAACCACAGAAATAAAGTCACACAGTTAATGAACTTCTGGCTTTTGGTAGAGGTGCTAGCTAACAGGTTCTCCATACTTGAAGTCTTTAAGTCTAAACCTGCATCTCACAACCATTTGTTACAGTTCAGATGATAGTTTCCAGCTCCACTATGGAGCTGGCTAAACTAAATCTTATGGCTCATTCTATTCAGGAGCCAGACCAGGCAACAGCAACATTTCTTTAAGTCTTCAAGAAAACCTATAAAAAACAGTAAACATCAGTTTTCCACATAGAACTAAAGCCCTTTTCGAACATATGATTGAGAACTTTGAAACTTTTTTTAACTGTGTCCCAAATTCAAAAAAGTATTACTTTCTTTGGTTGGTTTGTTTTTTTTTTTTTTTTTTTTTTTTTTTTTTTTTTGTTAATGGAGTTTGTAGCCACTTAAAAGTTATGTTCTATGTCCAGGCAATGGGTAAATGGTGAATTACTTCTGTACGACTGGAGCTGACTGGTTAGCTGTAGTATTTTAAATATTCCTAGTAGGAACTAAATGAAATAAATAATCTTCTAAATCTACTGGCTTGGTAAGATTCTGCACAGCAAACTGGTGTTCAAGAGAACAGAAGTAAAAATCAACTTCAGACACTTCTGTGATCACTGGTTATAAATGCTAGAAGTTTAATTCTTTCACAGCCAACCCAAGGAAAAAAAAAGTTAGAAAAAGGTTTTTATAATAGTAATTTCAATATATTTATTTTGATCACTTTTGCACTGGTGACAGTCAGCACCTGATGTGTGTATTTTTCAATTGAACAATGAGTAATATCTATAGCCCCATGACTCCAAAGCACCTTCAATTAGTTTGTAAATTACCAGGCAGCTTTTATAGGCACTCAGTGAAATCATTGGAATGGGTGTGGAAAAAAAATTTAACAGCATTTGTAAGTATTTTCCATCCTTTTAATTCCTATTTACCTCAAAAAAAATCATATTGAATGAATAACCAAATAACTTTTTTCTTTCTGTAAGAGTGAAGCTTCTTCCTATTCTGACTTCTGCTGACTCCTTTGCAGTTCAGGAAATCAATCCTTCAGCTGAAGTCCCCAAGAAAAAAGAAGAAAAAGAATTTAAAAAATAAACTCATAAAGTTGCTGAAGTTGTCAATATTTCCACTAATTTTCGATTTACACTAAGATTTCAGGTGTCACCAAGGTGAATTACTTTCTTTCCTTGTATTGTTTGTCAGGAGAGTTTACCGATTCCCAACCCATAGCCTTCCAACCCAGCTCCAAAAGTCTGCTTTCTCCACCATCTGCTACCTGGAAAAGTAGCAGTGAATGCAGCAGTTTCAGCATCTCTCTGTGAGAGGCTGGGAAGAGTTCTGTCGAGCCTGCTGAGCTTGCTTCAAAACTAGTGTGTAGGTAAGATCTGTGTTAGGACAAAAAGAGCTAGGAGCCTCCTCCTGGAGAGAAATCTTCCTACACTCGCACTGCCAGCTCAGATCCGTGAAGGAGGCCTTTCCAAGTGCTCTGTCTGGGTTCCTCTTGGTGGCCCAGGCTGGGTGACACAGTTTACAGTCCCCCTTCTCTGCTCCTCTTGTGTGTGCCCTTGCATGCACTGTCAGCCTGAGCATAAATGCGGCAGAACTATTCCGATAGATATAAAAAAGTAGAAGCAATGACCCAGAAAGTGCCACACAGAAGCAGCTGTAACATCAGTGGTGGTGTCCCAGGAGTGAAGGATAAATTCTTTTTTTCAGCTGAAGAGGTGAGTCATACGCTGTTTGCTTCACAGGGCTTGTTTGAGGGTATTGCCCATGGATTCTGCTGCTGAATTTACTTCCTACTTCATAGTGAAAATCAATTGTAAAATATTCCCTAAACTCTTTAGGCTTTTAGACAATGGGATATTTTGCCCTTATTAGAGTAGACTAAATAAGGCATTTCAATTGGTAGTTTCTCTAACGTATTACTTTCCAGATGGGCAGCTCTCTGTTGAATTCGTAGCTTTGAAAACTCTCTTCTGGGAGAGGGATGCTATCTATAAGTGCTGACTTTCATCTTGCTTTCCTTGGCAGCAGTGACTAGCAAAACTATTTGAAAAGGAGACTTCTTCAGAAAATTCCACTGGGAAGGTGGTGACAGCAGCTCGCTCCTCCAGCATCTCTGCAGAGCCCATGCAAAATGCTCAGCTGCTGCTCACACCCCCAGCTGCTGCCCTCTGCGCACCCGGTCAGAGATTTCTCTTGATCAACTTCTTGGGAAGTTCATTTCAGGTGCTTTGCCATCAGTGAGCTTAAAATGCAAAGGAATTGGCAGAAACAGTATCATGCCAAGTATCCGGAGCAAAGAAAAGAGAAATTTCTCAGCTCAAGAGCAGCTGTTAGCTGCCAGATTTCACAATGAGCTTCCAGAAGGAGTAAATATTTGCCAGAAAGCAAAATATAGTCTTGCGTACTAACCGGTGAAAAATAGGTAATGTGATTTCATTTTGCACCAATGTTAATCAGAAGTCATGCTGGTGGAGTCAGTAACACTGATACAGTAGTGCGATGCTGAGTTTTGTTAGATGAGAACGAGGAACAGTGTGCTTAAAATTACTGTAAAGTAGACTGAAATTAAAAGCATAAACTTTACAGAGACCCTTAATGTACTGAGTGCTGATCACACATTACATCTTCATATTTTGACTTACTGGCATTTTAAGCACTGATTGTTGTAAAATGACATTTTTCTCTCAAAATAAGTATGGCTGTTTGCTCTCTCCCAACTCTTGCTAAGCGTCTGCCAAACAAGGAAGAAGAAAAGTTGCATTTCATGTGAAGTATTAAACAAGTTTAACATGTGATTATTAATAAGTTAAGATAACATGTGAGAAGTTTCTGACTGTGCAACAAGTATATCAGTACTGTTTAGTCCGGTAAAGAGTAAGGGAAGAGCAAACCCCATTGCATCACTTGCATGTGTACCTGTGTCTGTGTGTACCTCTGAACACAGATCCTTTGTTGTGATTTTGAGAAGGACATGGAGAGAATTCCTTACTTCTCCTTTAAAACTAGTGAGGTCTGTGACATACTCCTTTTCAAAGCATGGTCTTCCTCAAGAGTAATGTCTTTGCCTTTGCTAAACACATATGGTCACATTTACACGATGACCGCTACAATTCATAGTGATTGGAGGCTTTGTCAGTGGGAACAATGCACCTGGACATCACTCTTCACTTTAACCACACACTTGTAAACACTCCCATGGCAGCAGATGGGAATGTGATGTTTACTTTTCCCTTGAAGAGCTCAGAATTACTAGTTTTTCATTCTGTTTAGTTATCTATAAAAATCAGACATATCAAAGACTCCAAGTGGTGTTATCGGAAACAGCAACATCTGTCTACTTCAAAGCACGGAGGGCTACACGCCTTGCTCCTTCAAACCTGCCGCAGCTGGACAGGAAAAGTAAATCATACCAGAAATCTTCAATCCGTAGCATCGGAGCAGGTCTAATCTATATTTTTTTATTTAAAGCTTCCAGAATGTTTCCTGTAGTACTTGGGTTTGCTTGCCCTCTTGATAAAGCTGAAAGACTTCCCCCAAGCACTGTCCCTGTGTGACTCCTGGCACAGTTGAGCTGCAGCTGAGATAAGCAGACCAGGAGGGTTTGGAGAAAGCCTTCCCCGGGCAGGCTGAGGTCTGACGGCAGGCTGCCTTCCTGCGCCGCTGGCCCCGGGTGTTTTCCAGGATGCTACAGGGATGACTTGGGACCAGTGGCACAGCTGGGTTTTGCTTTAACTCCCTTTATCAGCATGGGTGAAAACATGGCGCCTGTTTGGTGCTAGCAGTAATGAAAGGAAGCTACTGCTCCAACTGAAATTCTAATTTCTTTGGGGCACATGACAAATCATAAGCAATCCTTAGGGCTGTGAGCTGCCATGTGAGCGAGTAAGAAGGAAGGCTACTTTGCTGTCCGAGCTTCGTGCCGGTTTGGGTTTTCAAGAGCCTTAGCTGCTAAAATGAGTTGCAAGTAAATGAAAGTTCTCTTTGTGCTGCATTTCTTTCAATGTTGTAGAAACCACAAAAAGCCCATCCAGTTTTATTACAGGGCTGGAAGATAAACGGAAATTTTAAATGGTTTATCTTGTTTTTTACGACAAAAATCACTCAAGCCCCTTTGAGCCAGTTTTACTGATGTGCTGTAGCCTGTGCTCTTCAGGGATCGGCATGTGGCACTGTATGAAGCAAACAGATGGGGCAGATCAGAGGTTTTCCGCTTTCCTTCTCAGAACTGAGGAAGCACGGAAAAAATTAGAGCCAGACTGCAGATGGTGGAGAGCCTCATGTGCTGGTTTCATGTGCATTTGCATATACTATACTACATGTATCAAGCACAACTCTAATGCTATTACATATCTTATATTGTCTGTCTTTAAACCTGCTTTCTGAAAAAATATACCACAAAAAGAGGCAGAATATACAGCAGATGCCTTTAATGGCGAATTACATTTTTCACATAATGTTAATCTTCGCTATTTTTTTTTTTGCAAAGAGAAGTAGCATATGAGAACATGGATTTTCTTAAACAAGTACTCTTTTAAGAATACAAAAATTTCTATTATTAGTAAAGGCATATCAAGTCAGCCAAATTGTGGATTATAAACACATGTGTACAATAAATTAAGAAAACTCTTCAGATCTGGCAAATCTGTTCTACCATTTGTTGTTTTGCTGTTCTTTTACTTCAGTACTTCTCTGCTTTTATACTGGAAGCAGGAGCTCCAGTGGGCTACACCCCTGTATTTTCAGTGTACTCTGGTGACTGGGACAGTTCCACGTGAGCTGGTGACATTGGTTTGACCATGCTGGCATGCACTGTGTTGACACAGCTGGACAAGCACCACCTTTCCTTGCCTCACGGTCCCTGTTCAGCACCACTTTTCACAATCCTCTTTATAAACTGAAAAAATGTTTTATAAAACACAAGAATTAGAGAATTCCCCATACTGCAACATTTGATGTCGTCACTACTTAAGGCTTAGGTTTGCTGAATATTGGAGACAACAGTCAAAGGGGTTTAGAGAGTAATTTACCTTATCAGAAAAAGAATCCAAATCACTTTCCAAACTTGCAGAGCTTCATCTACTGATTGTGTGCCTTATTGGAGGGAATGAGGAAGTTCGGCAGAGTCTGCAGTGTGTGAATACCTATGCTCACTCTGGTAGCTAGATAGAAACATTTCAGCACTACTAAGAAATATTTCAGCCCTTTTCTCTGCAACCCTTTTGCTGAACTTTGATCAGTATCAGTGTTTTTTGACTTTAATACTAAATATCCTGAGAAATAAATAAATATCTTCTAACCAACACAGGAGACCCAACAGTTAAACACCGTACAGGATCTGAGGGTTTTGTGATAATTATGGTACCAAACTCAAGATTCAGCTTTGGTCTCTTTGTGGTGGCAGCATGACTGCCAGATCAATGATTTTTACTGGACTCTCTCCTATCTTTCACTTGCTTGCCATACAAAGCTTAATCTTTTGCCTATTTTCATTCCTTTATGATTGTTCCTCCAGCTCATGGAAATAGATTGCAAAGAGGCTCCCACGTATGAATGAAATGCTTTTCCCAACAGAGAGGAGAGATGCTCTGCTCTTGAAGTAGGCCAAGGGAAAGTACTGTTATTCAGATCTGGAGGAACCCGTTGAAGAAGACACTAACACAAATATGGCAGAACTAAATATGAACCCCTCAGAAATGGGCTAGTTTGGGTGGTGTGGAGATGAGGTAGAGGAACCAACAAGGAAAGGCGCGCTGCTGGACCTCGTGTTAACAAACAAGGAGGGACTGGTGGAGGATGTGAAGGTTGGAGGTAGACTCGGCTGCAGTGACCATGAAATGGTCGAGTTCAGGATCCTGCGTGGAGGAAGCATGGCGATAAGCAGGATTAAAACCCTGGACCTCAGGAGGGCTGACTTTGCCCTCTTCAAGGAGCTACTGGGAGGAATCCCGTGAGCCAGGGCTCTCGAAGGCAGGGGGGTCCATGAGTGCTGGTCGCTCTTTAAACAACACTTCTTCCATGCACAGGAGCAATGCATCCCCCTTAGAAAGAAATTTAGCAAAGGAGGCAGGAGACCTGCATGGTTAAACAAGGAGCTTCTAGCGGAGATCAGGCAGAAGAGAAAGGTCCATGGAATGTGGAAAGAGGGACAGGCCACTTGAGAAGAGTACAGAAACGTAGTGAGAGCATGCAGGGATGCGACGAGGGAGGCCAAGGCTCACCTGGAATTGAAGCTGGCAAGGGATGTCAAAAACAACAAGAAGGGCTTCTTCAACTACATCAGCAGCAAAAGGAAGGCTAGGGACAACGTGGGGCCGCTGCTGAATGAGGCGGGTGTCCTGGTGACGGAGGATGCGGAGAAGGCAGAGCTAATGAATGCCTTCTTTGCTTCAGTCTTCAGTGCTAAGACTGGCCCTCAGGAATCCCAGGCCCCGGAGGTAAGAGAAGAAGCCTACAGAGAGGACGACTTTCCCTTGGTCGAGGAGGACTGTGTGAGGGATCGCTTAAGCGATCTGGACGTCCACAAATCCATGGGCCCCGATGGAATGCACCCACGAGTACAGAGGGAGCTGGCGGATGTCATTGCTGAGCCACTCTCCATCATCTTTGAGAGGTCTTGGAGGACAGGAGAGGTGCCCGAGGACTGGAGAAAGGCCAATGTCACTCCAATCTTCAAAAAGGGCAAGAAGGAGGACCCAGGGAACTACAGGCCGGTCAGCCTCACCTCCATCCCTGGAAAGGTGATGGAGCAGCTTATCCTGGAGGCCATCATCAAGCAAGTGGAAGAAAAGAAGGTTATCAGGAGTAGTCAGCATGGATTCACCAAGGGGAAATCATGCCTGACCAATCTGATAGCTTTCTACGATGACATGACTGGCTGGGTAGACGAAGGGAGAGCCGTGGATGTTGTCTACCTAGACTTCAGCAAGGCTTTGGACACAGTCTCCCATGATATCCTCCTAGGGAAGCTGAGGAAGTGTGGGCTGGATGAGTGGTCGGTGAAGTGGATAGAGAACTGGCTGAATGGCAGAACTCAGAGGGTTGTCATCAGCGGCGCTGAGTCTAGTTGGAGGCTGGTGACAAGTGGTGTCCCCCAGGGGTCAGTACTGGGCCCAGTCTTGTTTAACTTCTTCATCAACGACCTGGATGAAGAGTTAGAATGTACCCTCAGCAAGTTTGCTGACGACACCAAACTGGGAGGTGTGGTAGATACACCAGAAGGCTGTGCTGCCATTCAGCGTGACCTGGATAGGCTGGAAAGCTGGGCAGAGAGGAACCTGATGAGGTTCAACAAGGGCAAGTGCAGGGTCCTGCACCTGGGGAGGAACAACCTCATACACCAGTACAGGCTTGGGGTGGACCTGCTGGAGAGCAGCTCTGCGGAGAGGGACCTGGGTGTCCTGGTGGACGACAGGTTAACCATGAGCCAGCAGTGTGCCCTGGCTGCCAAGAAGGCCAATGGGATCCTGGGGTGAATCAAGAAAAGTGTGGCCAGTAGGACAAGGGAGGTTCTCCTTCCCCTCTACACTGCCCTGGTGAGGCCTCATCTGGAGTACTGTGTCCAGTTCTGGGCTCCCCTGTTCAAGAAAGATGAAGAGCTACTGGAGAGAGTCCAGCGGAGGGCTACAAGGATGGTGAGGGGACTGGAGCATCTCCCGTACGAGGAGAGGTTGAGGGAGCTGGGCTTGTTCAGCCTGAAGAAGAGAAGGCTGCGAGGGGACCTTATAAATGCCTACAAATATCTGAAGGGTGGGTGTCAGGAGGATGGGGCCAGACTCTTTTCAGTGGTGCCCAGTGACAGGACAAGGAGCAATGGGCACAAACTGAGGCACAGGAAGTTCCAGCTGAACATGAGGAAGAACTTCTTCCCTCTGAGGGTGACAGAGCACTGGAACAGGCTGCCCAGGGAGGTTGTGGAGTCTCCTTCTCTGGAGATATTCAAGATCCGCCTGGACAAGGTCCTGTGCAGCCTACTGTAGGTGACCCTGCTTCGGCAGGGGGGTTGGACTAGGTGACCCACAGAGGTCCCTTCCAACCCCTATTATTCTGTGATTCTGTGATTCTGTGACACTGTAACATGCCCTTCAAAGGAAGGCAGCCAAGTCAAAGTCACAAAATCCTACAGGTTCGGAAGAAGCCTAAAACCAGACTTTTGTAAGCTGCTAACTCATGTTTGTTCTGCTTGAATTGCAGTACGGACCAAGGCTGTTAGCTCTTCCTTGTGAGCACAGCAGCTAACGGAATTGAAAACCAGTAAAAATATTTTACCCTCATGAGAAACCAGTTACACCAAATGCTTTGGCATCTGATATTCTTAAAGGGGGGCAGTGAAGGGTAGGGGAGGAAGAAGCAGTTGGGGCTCATAAAACTGAAAAGGTTTCTCACACATTGGCGGGTGTTCTGCTTTAAAAAATCATCATCCTCTTTCACCCCTTACCCCAACTTGTTCTGCCTTCCCTGGTGTTATGGGTTTGTGTGGCAAGGTTTTGGTAGTGGGGGGGATATAGGGGTGGCTTCTGTGAGAAGCTGTGAGAAGCTTCCCCCATGTCTGACAGAGCCAATGCCAGCCGGCTCTAAGACGGACCCACCGCTGGTCAAGTCAATCAGCGACGGTGGTAGTGACTCTGTGATAACATCTTTAAGAAGGGGAAGAAAAAACCTGTGGGGAGACGACAGTGGGAGTGAGGAGTGAGACGATGTGAAAGAAACAACTCTGCAGACACCAAGCTCAGTGAAGAAGGAGGGGGAGGAGGTGGTCCAGATGCCAGAGCAGAGAGTCTTCCCTTGCAGCTTGTGCTGAAGACCACGATGAGGCAGATTGTTCCCCTTCAGCCCATGGAGGTCCACGGTGGAGCAGATATCCACCTGTAGCCTGTGGAAGGGACCCCACGCTGGAGCAGGGGGATGCCTGAAGGAGGCTGTGACCCCGTAGGGAGCCTGTGCTGGAGCAGGCTCCTGCCAGGACCTGCGGACCTGTGGAGAGAGGAGCCCACGCCGGAGCAGGTTTGCTGGCAGGGCTTGTGATCCCGTGTGGACCCACGCTGGAGCAGCCTGTTCCTGAAGGACTGCACCCTGAGGGAAGGGACCCACGCTGGGACAGTTTGTGAAGAGCTGCAGCCTGTGGGAAGGACTCGCATTGGAGAAGTTTGTGGAGAACTGTCTCCCATGAGAGGGACCTCGCGCTGGAGCAGGGGCAGAGGGTGAGGAGTCCTCCACCTGAGGAGGAAGGAGCGGCAGAGACAACATGTGATGAACTGACCCCAACCCCCATTCCCCGTCCCCCTGCGCCGCTCGGGGGGAGGAAGGAGAGAAATGGGAGTGAAGTTGAGCCCAGGAAGAAGGGAGGGGTGGGGGGAAGGTGTTTTAAGATCTGGTTTTATTTCTCTTTATCCTGCTCTGATTTGATTGGTAATAAACTAAACTTTCCTTTTCTCCCCAAGTTCATATTGTTTTGTCCGTGATGGTAATTGGTGAGTGATCTCTCCCTGTCCTTGTCTCGACCCTTAAGCCTTTCATCATATTTCCTCTCCCCTGTCCAGTTGAGGAGGGGGAGTGATAGACAGGTTTTGGTGGGCACCTGGCATTTATCCAGGCCAAACCAAAACACCTGGAGATCTCCTGCCCTGGCTTGTGTCAAGTGCCAGACCATGACCTGGGTAATGTTTACCATGGGGCAAAAGCTCTGCTGGAGGAGGAAGGTCAGGGCAAGTGTCCAGGATGGACTGGGCATCCTCTGAAATGCTTAGGAGGTGAATACAGTGAAATATAAATGAGTACAAATCTACTGATTTCCTCATTGCTATCTTTCTGTCCCAGTAAGTCCAGGAAAGCACTTCTGCTTATCTGTTCCTACGGGAAGATCAGAGCCAGCCCAGAGGAGTGCTGCCTGTAAGGAGCACTCATTGCACTCCGAATTCTGTCACTGCTAAGTGAGGGAAGAGGAAAAAGAGACAAGGATGAAGCAAGGCTGTGCCAGGGGACATTTTATCAGCTGATAAAGGATGAGCTATCTGACAACTAGTTTATAAACTGCTTAAACCATCCAAAATTGCTTTTCCTCAGTTTCAGGAACAGGGTCAGTTTGAAGCGTTTGCACAGCTCTCCAGAACTGGATCAGATTCGGCCCTTGGACTTGGATCCCAGGCTAGAGCATTATAAGAAGACATTCGTGGACTTTTAAAATCCTAGCTCTCAGACAGCCTTCAACAACACGACAAAGTTTCTGTTCTACATTTTTCACATTTAGATCATAGCTGGTGTTAGAAAACACCGATTTTAAAGAACTGCTTGATTCTCACACATGGGACTTCATCAGTCATATCCCTCGCTCTCACAGCCTGCCTTCTAGAGACTCCTATCACGCCTTTCCAAACCTGTCTCCCGTGGGTCTCTCACTTACCCATACAGACCACTTGCAGACGGAGGAGGAAAATACGTCCAAGAATAAGCAGTGCTAAAGGTCAATGCTTTTCCAGGCCTTGATTCAGAAAATGGTCATTTAGAGATTTTTCAGATTCTGCAGCCTCCCATTTGAACTCCTTGAAGGAAAATTCAAGCAGACAAGATCTGGCAATAATAATAACAACCGACTGGTGGGCTGCTGTATGGACTTCCCACCTGCTCATCAGCCTTCTCAGATGTCATTGGACCTGATAGCAAGGGGATCAGGTAAAAAAGCTGCTAGGAGGGCTGCTAGGGCTGCTCTTTTTAGTGGCAGTTGGAGGGCCCTGCAGGAGGACTTGCTTGTCAAAAAATCCCTCTGGCTGGGACACCAGGCAAGTCCTGATCATGGGAGTGGGACGGAGTGTTGTGGGACCGATGTAAACGCTAACAAGCTTGTGTTTGACCCAGCCTGCAAGTCAACCTCAGGCCACAATCCCTGATGTTTCATCTGTATGCAATGCTTCTGGTTGACAGAGCTTTTATTTTTAATGGCTTTTTGTAATGAATTACAACTTATTAAGTGTTGTTTTCAGTTATAGATCCATAACATATGCTTTAGCTGTAGCAAAGGAACTAGCATTTTTAAATGAGAAGAATTTCCAAACCAGTTACTTCTAAATCACAGAGGCTGTGCTCTCTTCCTTATTTAGACAGCAGCTGGTGTTATTTAAAATGACATCCTGATCCCTATGGCCTGAATGGGGCTCAGGGGCCTCCTTGTCCCTTTGAAGGTGCCTCCCGTGCACAGAGGATGCCAGCTTCTCCGGGGTGTGGGATGACACAGGTGTGGGACCAAGTACGCTGCAAAACTGTTTTGCCTTTTCTTTAAAGAAAGTATTTGTTGTGGAGTAGGTGTAGCCACGATGTTCCAAGGGCAGAAGAAAAATGTAAATACCTTTCAGTAGAATACAGTTTAGGTGTTATTTAGAAGCACTTAATAAACAAATTACTTATTAAAAATGTTCTCTCTTCCCACAATCTCTGCCCAATTTAGAACAAAAACATTTCAGAAAAAGTTTATCTTAAAAACACTAGATGGCCCACATATCTCCTTATATGTTCTTACCTTTCCCCCATCCAGCGGACTGAATTCCCTCCACACAGCTTGTCTGTGTCAGTCTCTCTGTTTAGGAGACACCATTCAAACTAATCTTCCATTCCAAGAGATTTTAGAACTCTTCTAAAACTCCTTTGTGCTCCGGTTCCCAGGCTGCATAAACAAAATGACTGATATATTGGAGTTTGGACTTTTATAACTAACAGCTGGATCCTCTTGTCATTGTGGTCTATATCTATGGAGATTTTCAGCCACTTTGGTTTCTATATAGTTACTAAGTAATTCAGTCTACAAGGAAGTACAGTAAATATTCCCGCATTCCCTCACTGACTTAGATCCCTTCATTCACCTTAGAAATAAACCAATATAAAATAACTTTAGAATATTATTACTGACTATTGGTGCTCATACAGATGACTAACACAGAGTGATTCTTGCACTAAATATAATGCTAGAGTGTGACTTCCACATTTCCTATAAACACTAGAAGACTCTGGATTTATAATGCAAAAATCCAAGATGATCTTGAAAAGAAAACATTCTAACAAAGTTAAAACAAAATATAAAAGTTAATGGAAATTTCCATGGAAGAAAATATTTTCCCTATTACTACATCAGCAGTGTGTAAGTCTGACACTTGACTCTGTGGCCAGCAGCCCTCTCTGTGTCGGCAGGTGCAATAAATGTTTTTGCCAAGAAATCTAAAGTGTCACCTGAACAGGCTGTATACCTTCTTCTTCACAGACAGTGTAGACAGAGGACAGCACATTCCAAGTGGTGGACAGCAGGTGCATGTCAAAACCTCGGAAGTAGGTATATGCAATACATTTCTTGTAGTAAGGCTTTATGGTCTAGTCTGAACACAGATTAACCAGGGGCTGTGTTTCTCACTTTTTCTTACTTTCTTTCAAAACCCTATCCTAAACTTTGTTGTGAGGTCAAGGACATCAAACTGGCAAGCAGAAATGACAGTGTGAACACGAAGCGAGCAAGCTAAGAACAGGGGATTTGTGATCAGTGTCCAGGCAGTCATCAGAGTTTTTTGATGAAGACGAGTATTTTTCAAATCCAGAACAAATGCCTGTTTCCTGAAAGTTTAGGCTATGTTAACTGGAAGTGGAGGATACTAGGCAAAGAAGTATCTTTGGAAGGCCGCATAATGTTTTCAAACCGCAAGTTACTTTGGCTGGAGTGACTCTATCACACTGATAGAATGTGATAGGTACAGGTGTAAGTGACAAACCCTTTTGCACAGGGGGTGGTAGCATCTGAGATTTGATTCTGCCTGATTAGTGTTGTAGTTCCTACTTCAGACCTGTGTGATCTCTCACAGGTGAATTATCTACTTGCTCATATAAGTTACCAAAGGAACAGAACTACTGTTACTGGTCAGCAGAGTAGGGAAGATGAGAATTTACAATTCCATATTCTAAATTGCTCTAATTTATATCTTGGGGAGATCTGGAAGTGGGAACCAGAAAAGATGTCTGGTAAAAAGGAATTTTTTTTCATCAAGATGCCCTCAGATGGCCAGTGACTGGGAATTTGCCTTGTGACAGTCACCCCAAGGCTAATGGCAAGCAAGTTTAGTATTCTGTTCATGGATTGTCTTGATGGATAGCTTCTGTCTATATTTTGCCAGGCCCAGCTACTGGAAGGGAAAGAAATGGAGCCTGTCTTTTACCAGATCATCTTGGCTTTGTCCAGATCGTCTTGGCTTTGTCCCCAGACCACACTGCTAAAGTAGCTCACAGATTTTCTTCTTGATGTGGTCTGAGAGCAGTAATAAAAGTCTGGAATACATATGGACACCATTTATTTTCTCTAACAGCCACAAGACAAAAAGACAGTCAGATGAGTCTCACTAACAAGCTGTTCAGATTATAGATTTACCCTGACTAGTGCGACCTTCCTGAAAAAGGCACAATGTTCTTCTTATCTTCTTATCTGTGAATGAATATTCAGTGACCTGGAGAGATTAACTACTTTCACCAACATACTTGCAGTTGCAGTCACACCAGACATTCTTGTCTAAGGGATTTGAAGTTCATGGATTGAAAACGAAGACTATGGCAGAAAGGTTTGCCAAGCACCATTTCAATTACTTTTTTGTCTGTTTCAGTTAAATTTGTTTTTGTAGACACTGCTACCTTTGAGGATGTTCTGTGAATCCTCTACCTCTTTACTTTGCTTGTGAACGGATATATTGGTTTGGGATCTGAACTGATCTAAAAGAACACGTTTATTTTTCTCCTCCTGTCATTACCAATGGACACAATCTCATTTGAAATGCTCAGCCTGGAATCTCAAAACCTGCTGTTTTGGTGGACTTTGGTACTTCTGATGAGACCTGTGTGACCATTGTGTTTATGAGTCTACAACACTGACACATCAGCCTCTTCTTCCTGCTCTATGGCATGAAATCTGTATCTTCCCAGTTACAGAACACTGAGGGTTTACTGCCTTAGGCATTTCTGACAAACGTGATGAAGGACATGAATGACTTTGTCTCTGAGGCACCGACAGGAGTGAGGCAAAGGGATGCCAGGCTCCCCTTACACCACGGAGCTGCTGGCAGGGAAGGAGCCATCCTGGGGTCATGGCAGGGACACAGCCAGCACCATACCGTCACTCTGAGCTCCTCCTGCAGATCACTCTGGAGCTGAGTGCTGGTGCAAGCGACATGATCGAGGCCTGAAGTTTCGCTTCTCCTGGCAGGAGCAGGACGTCAGCATCAACCGGTGGCTGCAGCCCTGGCGCGTTGCAGCCCAGGAGTGAGCAGGCGCCCAGCCCTCACACAGGGAGGGATCTGCTCCCCGTGCTGCTGCTGGGGCGTTGGTGGCCACAGTTGTTCTTCATTGAGGGACTTCATGGAGAGAAAATGTGCAGAGAATCGTTATATAAGCTCACTAAAAGGGTGAAGATTTAACCTCGTGTAAAGCTGAGCAGTTAAATTGTTTGCGGCTAAAATGTGACTGATATGCAGCTGCATGTTTCCCATGCAAAGCCAAATAATATCCAGTTGAGGAATCCTGGAGCTGTGGTGTGTGGCAGGCTTTATACTCCATGAGTTATGACAATAAATTACAAACAAGATCTGCAGTTCCTGTGGGATGGAGAGAGATTCTCACATCGGCATTTTGACTTGCAAACATTCCAAAATGTCTCCCACTGTAGGAGGACTAAGTCTTATCTTTCCAAGCATATAATGATTTGTACTAATTAAAGGCATATAGGACATTGCTGATATCTGGGTCCAATAAAAATAAGTGAACAAAGCAAATAGACATGCAAATGAAAAAAATCTGATATGTCATGGTGTAAAGTTTAATCCAAATAAGGCTAAGAGTGGGTGCTTCATGGACATTAAAAAATGTAGTTAAGCTGGTAAATGTAAAACAGCTGGCAAATATTATGTGCCAAGTCTTATTTTAGATTAGTGAGAGAAAACTGAGGCTTGTTAAACCGCTGCTGTGATTCTCGGGACAGCCAGTTGGAGATATTAGAACATCATCTTCTTTCTGATGCTACTAAACCAGTACACTTCTTTACGGAACCCGTGGCTTTGAACATTAAAGAATAGAAAGAAGTCATTGGGTTGATGGAAACCAAGCAAACCGAAACTGGAGAAAGGCAAACAGCTCATCCCACTCTCGGTTAACTTAAAATGACTTCGTAAGATTAATGACACCTGAAGAGTTTTAGTCAAATTTCTGCTTTTAAATACTATTTACCCATCTGCCTGCAAATGGCTTTCATTATAGATAAGCTAAATATAGATTTTGAAAGCCTCAAAAAAGTTATAATTTTTTTGGTTTTTATTTTTGAAACCAACCAACTCAAAATACACATTGCAGAGAAAATAGTAAAATTCTTATTTCTGGGGACTTCAGTATTTTATTTTGGTTTTTTTTTTGTGTGTGTTTTCTCTTTTTCACTAATAGAAATATTAAAAAGTTTAAGTTAGGACTGTATCCTCAGTCACTACCAGTTAAATGGAAAACACCTTTTTAAAGACTAATTTAAATTTCTGCTGAGATGACCTGTGTAACCCAGGCTGCAAAACAACTGAAGGAAAGGAGCACAGGACGATGAAAATGCTGAATGTGTCAAGCAGTGAAGACATTTCTGTAAGACTTGTTACCAGATTTGGTTGTGTACAACCTCACTGAAGTCGAGTAAAGGCACTGCATGTAGGAGAAAGGAAGCTTCTGTTTTTTCTATGGAATAAATGTCCTCCATCTAAGGAAAGCTCAATGGGTGATATCTCCACTGCTCTGAATCCACAGTCTTCACACAGGTTAAGCTTTGTGGTCACTCAGGGATAGTTTTGCTTGTGATGATGTGGAGAGATGGTGGCCAAGGGGCTCCCACGGTCCTTTTGCTGGTGCTGCCTGGGATGCTTGCATGCTCCATGCCTGGACACTCTGACCTTCATCTTGAGGGGTTCCTTGTCCTTGCCTGTCGTGTTTTGCAGAGGTTCATCTCTCTATAGCTTGATGGTGGTGCTCTGAGATGGCATGATATCTTTTTTCAAGGAGTAAACAGTAACGCTGGAAGAATTTTCCTGGAGTGCCACTGACTTTGAAATTCTCCATCTCTTAGTCTGCCAGAGCTGGATTTTACCCACCTTCTTTTGGCATGAATATGCCTTACAAGTCAAAGGGTGATTAGACAGCAATACATAATTCTAAAGGCTGTATATGTGGGGTTTTTTTTAATCTGAGTGTATAGACTATGTACATGATAGTGAATTTGGGATATCTCCCCAGGATTTTTTAGAAAGTGCTTGAAGCAAGGGCTGTGTGTTTTCGGATACAAATACAAATCGTAGAATCATAGAATCATAGAATCATAGAACCACGGAATTGTTTAGGTTGGAAAAGACCTTGAAGATTGTCAAGTTCAATCCTTAACCTAGCACTACCAAGTCCAGCACTAAACCATGTCCGTAAGCACCACATCTATACGTCTTTTAAATGTCTCCAGGGATATTGACTCAACCATTTCCCTGGGCAGCCTGTTCCAATGCTTGGTAACAGTTCTGGTGAAGATATTTTTCCTAATATCCAATCTAAATCTCCCCTGGTGCAACTTGAGGGAGGGGTGCAACTTGTCAGGGGAGGTTTAGATTGGATATTAGGAAAAAATTCTTTACTGAAAGAGTGGTCAGACATTGGAACAGGAAGCCCAGGGAGGTGGTTGAGTCACCATCCCTGGAGGTGTTTAAAAAATGTGTAGATGTGGCACTTCAGGATATGGTTTAGTAGAAATGGTGGTGTTGGGTGAATGGTTGGACTTGATGATCTTAGAGGTCTTTTCCTAACTATGATTCTATGATTCTGTGATTGAGGCCATTTCCTCTTGTCCTGTCACTTGTTACTTGGGAGAAGAGACTGACACACACCTCACTACAACCTCCTTTCAGGTAGTTGTAGAGAGCGATAAGGTCTCCCCTCAGCCTCCTTTTCTCCAGGCTAAACAACCCCAGTTCCCTTAGCTCCTCCCCATAAGACTTGTTCTGCAGACCCTTCACCAGTCTCGTTGCTCTTCTTTGGACACGCTCCAGCAACTCAATGCCTGTCATGTTGTGAGGGGCCCAAAACTGAACACAGTTCTCGAGGTGCGGCCTCACCAGTGCCGAGTACAGGGGCACGATCACCTCCCTACTCCTGCTGGCCCCGCTATTCCTGATACAACCAGGATGCCCTTGGTCTTCTTGGCCACCTGGGCACACTGCTGTCGACCAGCAACCCCAGGTCCTTTTCCTCTGGGCAGCTTTCCAGCCACTCCTTCCCAAGCAGTGTTGCATGGGGTTGCTGTGACCCAAGTGCAGGACCCGACACTGGCCTTATTGAACCTCATACAACTGACCTCAGCGCATCGAACCCTGTTCAGATCCCTCTGTAGAGCCTTTCTAACTTCCCGAAGATTATCACTCCTGCCCAGCTGGGTGCAAACTTACTGAGGGTGCACTTGATCCTCTTGTCCAGATCATTGATGAAGATATTAAACAGAACTGGCCCCAGTACTGAGCCCTGGGGAACATCACTTGTGAGCGGCCACCAACTGGATATAATGTCATTCACCATAACTCTCTGGGCCATTCAGCCAGTATATTACCCAGCGAAATGTATGCCCATCTGAGCCACGAACAGCCAGTTTCTCCAGAAAAATGCTGTGGGAAATGATGTCAAAGGCTTTACTAAAGTCTAGATAGACAACATCCACAGCCTTTCCCTCATCCACTACGTGTGTCACCTACTCACAGAAGGAGATCAAGTTGGTCAAGCAGGACCCGCCTTTCATGAACCCATGCTGGCGAGACCTGATCCCCTGGTTGTCCCGTGTGTGCGGTGTGATGGCACTCAAGATGACCTGCTCCATAACCTTCCCCAGCACCAAGGTCAGGCGTACAGGCCTGTAGCTCCCCAGATCTTCCTTCTGGCCTTTCTTGTAGATGGGCATCATATTTGCTAACATCCAGTCAACTGGAACCTCCCCAGTTAGCCAGCACTGCTGATAAATGATGGAAAGTGGCTTGGTGAGCACTTCCACCAGTTCCCTCAGTACCCTTGGGTGTATCCCATCCAGCCCCATAGACTTTTGTGTGTCTAAGTTGTGTAGCCAGTTGCTAACCATTTCTCTGTGGATTATGGTGGCTTCATTCGGCTCCCTGTCCCTGTCTTCCAGGTCAGTGGTATGGATACCTGGAGAACAACTGATCTTACTACTAAAGACTGAGGCAAAGAATGCCGTAAGTACTTCAGCCTTTTCCTCATCCTTTGCCTCTGTGTTTCTCCCCTGCATCCAATAAAGGATGGAGATTCTCCTTAGCCCTCCTTTTGTTGCTAATGTATTTATGGAAACATTTTTTCTTGTCTTTTATGTCATTAACCACATTAAGTTCTAGTTGGGCTTTGGTCCCTCTGATTTTCTCCCTGCATAATCTCACGAGATTGTTGTAGTCCTCCTGAATTGCCTGCCCATTTTTCCAAAGGTCATAAATTCTGGGTTTTTTCCTGACTTTCAGACAAAGCTCTCAGTTCAGCCACGCCAGTCATCTTCCCCATCAACTCATTTTTCGGCACATGGGGATGGCCTGCTCCTGCGTCTTTAAGACACATGACATAAACATCCTTACATGATGTTTTATATTCACTCTTGGATTTTTTTTTGATTTCTTTTTTTTTGGCTTTACAAAGCAATAAAGTCCTAATTGTAGAAATTCAGACAGGAAATAACAAAATAAGATTCAATCTGGAGAACTGTGGGCAGATACATCAGATGAAAAAATAATTAAAAACATATATATTCAAGAAGAAAAAGAAAACATAATTGGAAAGGAGTAATATAGAAGAGACCTAAGGGTAGCATTAGACAGGAAATTGCAAAGCCATTTCAAATGCAATCTAGCAATAACTTACATGGAATAAGAATATTTTATCCATCTGACTGTAGATCTCAAAATGATTCATGGGCTTCATACACTGCAATCACTTTGCCCATCACTGGGCAACATTCATCTTCAAGGTGCTTTTTCTTATATTTTATTATTTCTCTACCTTTTAAGTACATATGGCTATTTGTAATTATATTTTGCTGCTCAGGTCCCTGCTGCATGGTGGTGGGGGAGGTGTCAGGACTCCCAGGGCTGTTGGAGGGATAAGGGCAGTGGCTGAGTTTTGTTGAACTCATATTGGTGTTTTTGCAGCAGCTGCTGGTAGGAATCATCCTTTGAGGGACCTCCTGGTTTTCCATTTTAAAGCTGCCTTAGTTTTGCAGAAAGCGTTCAGCTGGAGCTTTCCCTAAAAATTGGTCTCCTGGGCAGCCTCCTGCCTGCACGCAACTGCTCATGGAACCTTATGGGAGAGGAGGTTTTCCTTGGTGGAGGTTTCCAAGTAAATATCGGGTTGGTTTGGAGAGAAAATGGCTTGTGCCAGAATATTGTGGGTTTACACTTTACGAATAGAGACCAGCTTTGAGCAATTTTATAGCACCTGGGTGATCCATTAATACAATTCACTAATTATAAGCTTAACAGAGGATCCACTATTATAAGTTTAAAAAAAAATGCAGTCTAATTTGTAATTTTGGGGGGTGGTAAGCTTTTGATGGGTGTGTTTATTCTTAATTTAACGATCATAGAGCACTGTTTGCCTATATGGATGTCTAAATCCAACATTCAGAAAACAGCACCAGGGTGAACCTGAGGAATACAGTTACTACAGCTATTCTCTGCTACTTCCTGCCATTTTAGTTAACATTAAAGACCCCTTCTAAGTGCCTTGGTTTTCTACAGTCATTCATTTTATCCATAATATACATATTATGAGAGCCTAGTTCTCTCCTCATCAGCTCTCCATGATTTTATCAACTGGCCTGATTTAGCTTAAATGCACAACAATGTGTTTTAGAGCACACAGAAAAAGACTACTCACTTTCTACTGTGGTGTTTCCTGGATTCTTATAAGCAGAGATGCTTGCTACGAGCAAGACGGCAAACATCATTCTTGAGGAAATACCCAGGGTCAATGATAACAGCTGCACGCACACCACTGCAACATACAGTAGAAGCTGTCAAATGGTTTGTTCTGGGGAAAATGATTGCTCTGTCTCCCTGATGCTCTGTGCATCTGGAAAAAATGTAAGAAGGAATATTTTCAAATACAGGTAGTAGTTATCGTTCCTCTACTGGTATGTACCTCTGCATCTGCCTACGTATTAGTTTTCCATTTATGTAATGGGGATTTTCCAGAAGGAGGTATTCACCACTGAAGTATTTAGGTCCTGTGGCTGCAGGTACAGCCTTGGGTTTGGAAGCTGGCAAGAGCCCAGATGCTTCCAGCTTTTGTCAGTTCCTGCTCTCTGAATAGCTTTGGCCACTTGCTCCAGCTCCTACAGCCAGCACGTTGCCCTTCTGGCAGTTACCGAAGCAAGAGGGTATAATCTTGACACCCTTCTACTGGGCTTGCTTCGGAAGATACAATGGGCAGGAGAAAAATCTGTCTTGCATGTTGAAAAAATATGGCATATAAGGCTTCTTATGCCCTTATATAGAAAAGGGATATTCTGTAGTGCTTGAAATGCACAGAATAACTGTGGGGACAGGCTGGCTCTGAAATGTCGATGTCGTTGTGGAGGGTCTGCCCTAAGGCTGCTTGCAACATGAGCACCCACCAGAGTCACCCCTGGCTGAGATTTGGAGGTCGTGCTGACAGACTCAGTAGACCGAGAAATAATTTCAGAGCAGGGTGATTAAAATGATATTTCTTTACTGAGACGTTGCACACAATGTAACTTCCAAGCTTGCTGAAGTATTACCTGTAATAACGTTACGGATCCTGCCCCACCTCCCTGCCCGTTTCAGGAGTCCGGAGCATCCTGCCTCACCAGTGCCATGCACAATCATAGTCTAGTCCTGGGTTAATTACTAAAAACACCCAAATGCACTCTAACGAAAGATGGTGCCACTCCTGAATGACAGTGAGCAAACACTACGGAGTTCTTTCTAATTGTATTAGTCACTTTCTGACAAAGGGAAACAAAAGCTTGAAAATAGTTTATTGGAGAAGTATTATGCATGTCTACATCTGATTGTTGGTGAGTCACAAAGAGAAGAAAGGCTTGTTCACAAATAAGTTTTTCAACACAGGGCTGAAAAATAACCAAAGAAAATGTTCAGCAGAATTACTTAAATAACTTTTTGGATCTCCATTTTATTAAATGTAGGAGAAATAAATATTTCCTGGGAGGTGGCTGTATGGCTTTCGCTAGAATTTAATTTAGGCCTAAAATTAATTTTTTTTCTCATAATGAAGGATTGTTAAGAAATAATGATTCCATTGGTCAGGAGTTCCTGTTTGGTAAGTATCTCTGCTGGATTTGTATATCCAGACCAAGTATCTATGTCTACAGTAGCTCATAGATGCATCACATCTGAATTCATCTGACAGCTTGGAGGTTTGGGGTGCTTCCAATGCGTTGGTTTGATTCCGTGTGTAATCTGTTTTCTGACTGGGGGCTCGACATGGAGAATTTCATGTGAAGTCAGAGTGTACTGGCCGTGCGTTTCTATAGCTCTGGTGATAAAATGATTTAAGTCATATTTTCCCCAGTTTCTCACCCAGATTGAAGCATCAATTACTCAAATACTTGTAAAAGGTTTGTTTCTAAATATATTAAGTACCCACAAATCTCTTTTTGTCTTATTTTTGTCTCATCTGAATATTCTGTGTAAGATGTTGGATTCCTTTATCAGAAAGATCTAAAATCTGTAGAATTAGTACATAAATCCTCTTTCAAAGGGGCAACTTGTTTCTGTATACTTAACTTTTCATCATACCAAGACATCATCACAGGCTTTTGCTGAAAATTATTTAAAGTAGCCCCACTTTGTTTACTTCCTTTTGACATTAGGGATATTGCTGAGATGGTTGTTAAACTAGACATAATAATAACAACATTTTTGTCTCCCTTTTTTCAGCTTGGAATAAGTGGGAATTTAACCACTTAGTTCCAATTAAAAAACAAATTTTATGGTTTAGCTATGCAATTAGGAGTCAGTCTCGCTGTTGTGCTTTACCCTGGGCACTAGGAAGGAAGCGTTTCTTGATCTTGTGCTCCAGCCACCCATCTGGTACATGCATCAGTGGTGTCCAAAATGTTTGGATGGCAGAACCATCCCTGACATTGGTTCTTTTGCCCTCCAAAGTGGTCGGCACCCCCCGCCTGCAGCAGGGGCCTGGGGCAGGGAAGGATGGTCTGTTCTGGGGAGCTACAGGAGTGGCACAAAGGACACAGGAGTGGTGCAGAGGGTGCCAAGCAGGACTGCTTATCCCGTCGGTAGAATGGCTTCCTTCCAAAAACTGATGTTTAAAATGTAGCTTAGGTCCTTATACTGTTGTTGTCAGCTATTCAGTTGCTATATCAAAGGCATGTGACCTGCTCAGCCCACTCCAGAAAATGGATGCAAGAATTAAGACACGCTCTGATGCCCTGCTGAAAGATCTGCCTAGCCCAGTATCCTGCCACTGGCTCAAAGTGGGTGCCAAAGAAAGCATGTAAGAGCAAGGCAAATGTGTGACAGTACTTGCCCAGCACGTTTTCCCTGTTTCCAGCTTATTGTGACCAAGAGGTTTCCATAGCTGTAGGCAGCATTTTTGTACGCCACAGCCCTTCATCGCCTTTTCTTCCAGTGATCTGTCTAGTTGCTTTCTAAAACCCTGTAAACTTGTGCTTGCAGGAGTATTTTCACAGCTCAGGGAGGCATTTCCCCACTCATCCTCTCCATTATCAAGTCTCCATCAATATTCTCTCTTCTCAGGATGAATTTTTCTTATCCATTTAATTGTCCTTATTCCCGTCATAGAAGTTGTTCCCTACAGCTGGGATCATATAGGTAGCATTTCTGTGTATGTTTGCTAGATCTCCAATACATTTTTAAGATTAGGAAATCAGGAGTGGGCATACCATTCAGGAAGCAGGCGCTGTATGGTTTTACACAGGGGACAAGTAGCATTACAATCACCTAAGTACAGAGGGTCTGTGAAGGGCGAGCCACCCTGTGCTGCTCACGAGGCCAACTCTTAGGTCAAGCGAAGTATTTAACCCACCTTCCTCTCACAGTGCCATTGCTCTGTGGTGAAAAGAAGCCATTATACTGCAGGATCACCGCTGCAGAGCCTGCTGAGTGCTAAGCGCCCCAGAGTAAACTAAAAAGAAATAAGCATCAGATACATAAAGAAAGAACCATCATGAGGGAAAAAGCTGTGTATTTGAGGAAATTCTTCGCAACTTGAGTTTGTGTGGTCAGATAATTTCTAAAGTTTCTAAACCACTCACTTGTAACCTGTGGGGAGTAAGTACGAGAATAAAATGAATTCAGAAACTGAACTTGACAGTGCCATATTTTATGTCTTTGTCTTTTCATCTGTGTATTTTTCTGTGGGCCACAAACTATTCAGCAATAAATCATACATCTTGACCTTATATGTCTTTTCCTGTAAGCTGACCTCTATGGGTAAATACTGCACTTTGGACCTGCCTATTAATTTTATCTGTTTTTTATACCTGTAGTGTAATGTACAGTGTAGTTGTCCACTTTTAACATCACATGTATTCATGTTAGGAGCTTACATTTCCCGACCAGGGAGAAAGTAGAGGCTAGATGTAAAAGTTTTTAGCTGTGCTTCCCAGACAAAAAACAAGTGCATTTAACCACCGCAGAGAATACAACGGTGTATGGATGTTAACATGTTTAAACAACTTTCCGCCAACCCAGGCTGCTACATCTTTCCTGCTATGGTTGCCCATGAAAAACGGATCAAGTTGGTACATGTTACCATCATTCCTTCTTTCTGCAATGTATTTATATTTATTATATGTTTTATTCTCCTAATCGTTGTGGCCAGCAGCAATTCAGATGAAATGATTCATCTGAACATCTGATCCGAAGATAAGGTATTCGATCCTACTGAAGATTGTGTCCCTCAGGGCTATAAGGCTTCCCAAGATCGCAAAACAGAGGTGCTGTCTCTCTTCTCCTGCTCCCTGTGACTTTGGACGCACTCTGCAAAATTGCTCAACCTTTGCTTTGCTGGTCTTCCTATAGAGTAAAAACCTACGGCGATATATTTAACAGTGTCTATGGGTGGCATCTTGATGGCAGAAAAGCTTTCATCGTTTTAGCAGTTCAGCAGGGCTTGCCTCTTCACTTATCAAAACTAAACGGCAGCAACATAATGTCAGTGTTAGTAACACATACCTTTAATCGACTAGGCTTAAAATGACATGGTTTCCTAGAAATAGCACATGCACACTAAAGTTAATGAAATATTAGCTAACAGTGCAAAGTGAAGCACTCTGAAGTATGGAGAGGTTACAGGAAAGCTCTAACATGGTCTGTAGATGTGTAAGTTGGAAACCAGATTTTAAATTCTCCTGCTCAGCTGCCTAAACTCTGGATGCCCAAACACCAAGAAATGTTGATTTTTTTTTACTCCAAGGTTCCCCAGGGGCTTTCTGTGCAATTGCAAAGCAGCTTGGCATCTGTCTCACGACTGAGTAATTAGTAATTATGAACAAATACCTAATGGTATATCTGTGCTGAGTAGCCCCAGGGGAGCATCCTTACTGCAAATCCATCTGTTGAGCGAGATGGGGGCATGGGGAGAGAAGGCAGGAGTGCATTCGTGTCTTTCATTTTGAAATGGTGTTGCTGCGCAGCAGGGAGGTGGGGAAGAACTAAGAATCTGTGCAACACAGTGTCTGAAACACTGTAAGGACCAGAAATCAGGTCTTACCTATTCCCTGCACTCCAGATGATCTCCCTGGTCAATAGACTTATGAGTCATCTTGCTGACAGCTCATAGAATCATAGAATAGTTTGGGTTGGAAGGGATCTTTAAAGGTAATCTAGTCCAACCCCCTCATTTCCCCCCTTCTTCATTTCTTTTCCCGTGCTCTTTCTGGCACTGCCCGCTGCAGTGCAACTATCTTCCTTATCATTTCTCTTTCACTTATCAGCTCTCTGTGGTCTGGTCACTGCTTCTACCTCAGCTTCACATCTCGAGCATTTAAGCAGTGGGATCTCAGAAAGCACACAGCTTTCATATCCAGACCCGTGAGAGCGGTGCCTTTATGGTAGTGTTGCATAGAAAACCTTGAGAGGGTGAAGAGTCAGTGGAGAAAGTACAGGCGAAGTTCCAATAAAATTCTATTGCCCATGGGAAACGGGTTTTCTCTGGGGTATGTTATATAGTGAATTAGTGATTTTCTTAGGGACAGTAAAATGTGCATCCTACATCTTACCCTTCTGCTAAATTCAAGTCCCTTCTCCATACTAAGCAAGCAGAAGAATTTCCCAATACAAATGCCTTAAAAAAAACTTTAACATAGGGAGAACATGTATTTTCCCTTGATCTTATCTGGGGCAACAGCCACAGCTGTGTTTTCAAAGCTTATATGTGAAAAAATAAAAGGGATCGAATTCCCTGTTGGCCTGAAAGTGCACAGAAACTACATCTGCTTAAGCTATTGGCAAAACTGGCCATTCACATCTTCCTGAAAAACATTTCAAGAAGATAACACTTTTTAAATTAATTGTCAGAGTGGATGGTGAAAAGGAGTGCTTGAATCATGTTGATTTAGGTAATGTTTCACATAGCACTGGCCATTATGACTTCTTCCATCATGGCAACAACCTATCTGAAGTGCTTGAGAAGAGAATGTGTTCCGGACTCTCCCTGTTGCTCACTTCTGCATTTTATTCCACTGAATCATCCCAAATACTATCAGGGTGCTTTTTTGCAATTTTCATAATCTTGCCTGCTGCTTTAACAACACGTGTGCCCAGTACAGTTCAACCGTATGGAATTCAGTGATAGGTGGCAGGACAAGACGACCCATCGCAGATTTGTGCTCAGATTAGAAAAACTGAGGATGTGCAATGAATGTCTGTACAAGGCTAGAAATATGAAATATTAATTGCCCCCTAAAATGCTGGAGTTATAGGACAGTTGAAAGAGCATCTTCAAATCCTATGTCTATTTTTTAATGAAAAACACTCTTCAAAAGAGTATCAGCAAAGAAAAACTGATTTTGGGGGGGTAAGGTAAACGAAGGGTATATCGCCATTCACTCGGGCAGTGTGAAGGTCTTTGGTGAATTGATTTGGTTCTCTGTACACCTCGCTCGACTGCTTCCTTGGCTGGCTCAGTCTAGCAGAGTTGGGGCCACGTGCTTTGCTTCCTTCCCAAACTTCTGCCCTCGAGGATGTTTTTGCCTGTGCCTGCCCCAGCAATGCAGGAGCGGGGGGCTTCTACCTCCCTCCTAGCCAAGTTGTGGCTGCTGGGGAGAGGCCATCTCCTTTGCAGCTACCCCTCCCGCTCGCAGTGTCAGGGGACCTGCTGACCTCGGTGGTGGCATGGACAAGCTGTGGGGCAGCCCTGGCTGGGGGCACCTGGGGGGCTGTGTTTTCATCCCTGGGCAGCAGCAGTGGGACGGGGCTCAGCCCCTGCTAGGAAGCAGGATTTCGCTCTCAGATGCACGGAGGGGGTGGCTGTACGGCACAGTCCTGTGCTTCAGGGGACAAAGATGCTGGCTCCTGTCGGCACAGCAGTGGCATGCCAGTGCTTGTGCAAGCTGCTCCTGGCTCCTAGCGAGGGGTTACACCAGTGTGGCTGGCAGAACAGGCTGTCCCAAGCCTGGAGGGGGTTCCAGAGCAAATCCATCCCCCCCCACGGGCACTGGCATAGCTCAGCCCCTGTGCTGCTGCCAGGGAGTCAACAGGCATTTTGCAATATCTACTCTCTGTCCCAAACATGGCAGCAAATCTTAGATAAGAGAGTTCAACAGCACTCAGCATGCTGTCTTCTTGTTTAGCCAAGTCCTGCCCTAAACAAGTCGGCTTTAGGAAAATATTTGGGGGAACTTCTGCTATTGAGCTGGGTTCCAATGGAGTCAGCTTTGTTTAAATGCAAGAATGTTATAAAGCAGGCATTGAAGAGCAAAGCAAGGCTGGGCAGAGCTCTGATGGCCAAGGGGCGCAAAGTTTGTGTCAGGGACACCAAACTGGGAGGGAAACCCAGTAATGCTGCTCTCTGTTTGTCCCCTCACAACCGCACGCACGTTGCTGAGCTTCCTTTCTGCTTGTTTTGCTGCTTCCCCTCTAAACTTTTCGCATCATCCTAGCCGTTTTCCCGAGCTGTGGCTCAGTGGACCAGTTTGCTCACTGGAGTCCTCACATTCACCTTAACGCGAGGACATTAAATCGTGTTGCCATGGGAAAGGCTGTTCGTTACCTATTGCACCAGGCTCCGCAGCTGGGGAGGACTGAGAAACGGTATCGGTTAAATCAACACACCGGTTAAATCAACACACTGCTCGACAAATGCGTGAACTTCTGTGATCTACGCATTGGGGGGCGGGGAGCTGGGGGGAAAGGCGGATTTTGGCTGCTTTGAATGTGCTTGAACTGGGCAGTGCCCATACCACAGCTCTGACTAACCGCCTCGGCATCGCCGGGATCCCCGGGCTTCTCCTTGGAGGTGAAGCACAACACTACGTATTACACCTCTCAAAGCAAAATATTTTAGAGGTGCCGGAGAGGGTGATTCCCGAATGGCAGAGGCCAAGCACCTGAGCAAGCCTTTGTTTTGCCCTGTGATTTCCTCGGCGTTGCTGACAGCCCAGCTGAAGCCCGGCAGCTCTCCCTGCCTCTGCCGCTACGGCTGAGCAGGGAGCGCAGGCAGGGAGAGGCGGTGGGTGCAGAGGCTCTGATCGCACTGAGATTTTACCATGGAAATTGGCGTCATGCAATTAATAAGAACAGGAAATACTTCTTGTTTTCTCTCAGGAGGGGAACGTTAAGTAATGGCGTTATCTTAATTTGTCAGGCTTTGCCCTAGGGACCAAAATTAAATGGCTGGAAGCCAGTGGAGTACTCGAGAACTGAAGCTTTAACACGCCGATAAATAAAAA
This sequence comes from Opisthocomus hoazin, assembly GCF_030867145.1. Lineage (NCBI taxonomy): Eukaryota > Metazoa > Chordata > Aves > Opisthocomiformes > Opisthocomidae > Opisthocomus > Opisthocomus hoazin. Next base: position 45,539,790 of record NC_134421.1, on the reverse strand, counting down.
GGAATTCATTTTAATTAGTTTTCCAGCTGAAAAATAATGAAGTTCTACATGCCAAAAAGCTGTAATGGAGTAATGGAAAGGCCTGTGCTTATACAATAGGGCCTGATCACAATCTCAGGGCTCCGTTTGTATTCGTTTGTAGCGCGAAACAAAGGAAGGTGTTTGGATTCTCTCTCTTTTATATAAAGCCTCTGCTCCAGCACTCTGGGCTGGTCTTCAACCAGGCTTCCCACAGTCCTGCTGCCAAATCTACAAAATTTTCCTGGCTGACATTCAGGAAAGTACTGCTCGGGCTCTAGGATGGAAAGTTAAAAGACTTTGCCTGGATACACTGAAACATATACAAACAGTGCTTGACGTATGGCGTTGATTCATCTTGCACAGGCTGTCCCTGCTGTATCCCCAGGGGACAGAATTGTAAAGCTCCCTGAAATCACCTCAGTCACTGGTGTTAGATGTTAGCGAGAGGAATCGTCTTAAACACTCGTGGAGACGCTTCCCTTTGGGGGATTAGCAACGTGTAGCTGGACTGTAGCACTCATCGGATCCAGGGTGGTTTTAGCCTGGGATAAACAGCTCAGATGCATTAGGAAAAAATAATCCTATGGTCAAAGATACCATTAGTCACTATGACTAAGAGGGTGTCCTGACTGTTGGAGGAGTGACAGATGGTTAGATGCTCAGGGCTCCCGTTGCCTATTGAGGAGGGCAAGCACAGCTTGAGTCACAAGCTGGTATTTATTTACTCTATCCCTATCCAATTAGTAACAGAAAATGAAAAAAAATTTCTGCTCAACGAAGGGTGGAATAGGAAATGTCTCACTGCCAGGAGCAGCCAAACGGATATGCACCTTGTTTATAAAATCACATTGTGTCTGGGAAGGCAATTATCAGCTGGGCAAACCTACCCCTGCCTCTGCCCAGCGATCACCTCTCGGAAGCAGGATTCGGGAGGCTGCATCTGCATCCGCCCTGTTGTGCTGGTGCCCGGCGAGAGGCTGCGCAGCAGGAGCAGGGGCAGCGTGCCTGTGGCTGCCTGCTTCTGATGGGCTTGTCCTGGAAGGGGTGGCAGGGGGCTGTTCCAGCCCCCGCGATGCAGCCACCTCTGCGGAGGAGCCAATGCACACTGTGCCCTTTGCAGAGGAGCCGGCTGCAGGCTCCAGCACGCACTCCTCCAAGGCAGGATGGGCTTGGTTCCTGCTACATTCCTCAGCGTTTCTATTTGCTTCTCCATAAATGGCCTGGACATGTTACGGCAAGAATTTACCCTTTGCTCATCTTTGCTTCAATCTACCTTTTGCCTGCAGAGAGCAGAACCGTTAGTTACACTTTTCCTCACTCAAAGAGCACTCATACTGTCTGCATCCAAAATAACACTGAGAAGAGCCCAATGCAAAATCAGCAGTCATTCCTAAACCAGAACCTTGTGAGAAAGCACAATGTGCAGGATTGTCCATGCTTGGGGTTAGAAAAATGCGAGTTATGCAGCAAAAAGCATCAGACTGACTTTCAAATCAAGTAATGTTTTTTATTTGCTGCCTGACATTTTCAGGCTTTAGGTCAAGTTGTCAGACCTCTCTGGTGGCTGAGAACTCTTCTAAAGTGAATTCAGAGTTTTCTGGACAAACCATGCAGTTCTGGAAGCTAAGACTCCACAGATATCAACAAACATTGAAAAAAAAAAGTATCAGCACTGAAGCACTGACGTCAGGAGCAATCACTTCTTTCCAGTTTGTTAGGATTCAGTTTGGGTTGACTTTCCCAGTGTCAAGCTATGACAGAGAACAAAATACTACTTCTGTACTGCCACTCCTGCAGCAAAGGGATAGGATTGTTACTATCTGAAGTTTCAACCTGCAGAAATCAAGTGGAAAGAGGTAGTTGCCACTTACTACAACAAACAAAAGTCAATTGGTATAGGAAAAACTGTGTGAAAGTTAGGGGATAAGAAAAATGTGTTTATATCGTATATATTTGCCATATTTCCAACCCTAAGAGTCACAAGCATGAAGTAAATAAGAAACTCTATTCATAAAGTCAAAAGAGATGAGACATTCGTTTATATTTTTACTTGGTTACATTTAAGAGGGGTGATTTTTTTGTTTCTTGTACAATATTGTTTATAAGTGATTGCTGGTACCCAAAGTTTGAATAAGCACCTTTTTCTTTAAAAATTCCAAATACGAAAATAAAAGAGTTGATAGAGTTAAAAAACATGCCTATTTCGTTTGGGACAGAAGAGACCCTCAGATTACCCTACCTGTCCTCTGTAACATAAGCCAAAAGATTTTGTCCCATTTGTTTGTAAGTGATCCAAAAACTTCCCCTCGGTTGAAGTAAGTGTTCCAGAAAGGCACCTGATTACAGATGTGAGCAGACAGATAATTCACCAGTTTATGTGATGGTATTCTTAAATAATTATATATCCTCATTTTTTAAATAAAGTTATGTTTTTGTTTTAATTTGGCTATCCTTCTTCTGCTGGTTCTTGTCATGTTTGGTCTCTTAGTACCTGGGAATGTCTTTCTGTAAGAGGTTTATGCTCATGTGTGGCAAAAACACACAATGATTTTTCAAGGGTAGTGTTTTTATCATGGGAAAAAACCCAGAAAATAAGTAATTTTTTATTGTATTGAGCTAACCTGTTATAAGGAGTCTTCTGTGCCATGTATATGAACTATCCACGGGACCCGCATCTTCTTGCCGCTTTCATCTCTAGAAAATCTAAGCCCTAAGCCCATATGTCACAGAAGATGTGAATGGTTATCATTGAAGTCAGTGGCTGTATCATTCAGAACCTCTGTGATCATTGATTGAAAATTTAAGAATCAGGCAAAATAGATTAAATGCCTTCTTGATGGTACAGCGATCAGTTGACCAAATTGCCTGATTGTCAGATACATGGCAGGCAGAAGCACGACATGGCAGTGGCAGGGATCTCCAGGGTCCCTCCTCAGGCAGGCTGAGGACATCCTGCTCCAGCAGCTCCCACGCAGCCTCTCCGCAGCCTCCTTCTTTTCAGGGCAGAGAAGGAGTGTGAGGGATGCTGGTTTGGCTTTGGCCAGGCCACTTGAAGATACTCAGCCTCATTGGAGAAGCATGGGAGGTGGATGGTAAGCTGCTATGTCGGGCTGCTCTGACACAGGCTGTGCTCGGTGGTGTTACCAAAACGCAAGGTCCTCACAAACAAATGCAATAGGTCACTGAAAAAAGGTAAGGGCATACCCAGCAAAACATGGCCTTTCTCCTTATGGATGTCTTTCTCAGTCATTGTTCTGGTGAATTACAATTTTAGAAAATTTCTTGTGTTTAATGAGACAGGTTTTTCATACTATTTCTGTGATTCAGCCAAGGTTCTCAAACTGAATGTTGCGTGGATCCTTGTTATTCTGTGTGCAGGTGCTTAACAGCCCAGTGTCAAGTAGTCCTGCAGATCTGAAAAGGTGTTAGAAGTCAGCTAAAATGAGTGAAAGAGTGCTCAAGTAGTATCTCTTTGTATCAGCAATTGCAGCAAGGATGTCACATGAACTTAAAGAGAAACAGTCCGCGTGGCAGAATCATCAGTGAGCCTTAAGCCAGACCTGCTGTTTAGCACTGTAAGATGCAGGAGTAGAAGTACAAACCTTATGGACAGGTTAAGTTTGAGTATTACAGAAGAAAGGCTGAGAAAATGGTAGTATGATTATAGCCTGTTGCTCTTACACTTACAAAAATGGTACCTGACACAAGACAAGTGTAATACAGACCTAGAGGTTAGAAACCGATTCCATCAAAGTTCAGCAACAAGGATTAGTTGTTAGCCAAAAAATTGTGATAATATGGTAAAGTACGTACATCAAATGGTTAGTTTTTTTTGTGAAAGTCAATTGTAATTGTAGTGTTATAGACTAGAGCAGTAATTTCCATGGATAAACCATATGCGCCAGCTGCACTTCACCTCCCAGCTTCAAGTGCTCGGATTAGGTTGGAAAGCCAGGGTCCCTGCCTTGTGGGAAATGATGTCACATGTCCCCGAAGTCAAACTGAGTACATGAGAGTGGTGGCAGCAGCAGGCTTTACTGCTCTGTGTTCTAGCTGTGCCCAGCAGCTCTGTGCCAGGGCTATTCTGGCAGTATTTGTGCAGAGTACCATGTGTCCATAAGATGCAATGTTCAGAGAAGGTGCTGGACTCATCACAACATAAGAACCATCTCTAAACCAGCTTCAGGACCCTGTGCAGAGGCACTGTAATTCAAAATGATGTTTCTGGAGTGAAGTAGACTTCCAGCTGGTACTTTGAGAACCAGAAGAGGTATTTCTCTGAGTCACCCAAATTGGCTTCTCAATAAGCATATTTGCAACTAAGTAGGCTTTTGCTCTGTCAGCTGAATATCACAGATTCAAGGTCCCACAGCGCACACACAAGAATTGCAAGTTTTTAGAATGGGGCATGAACTCTAACCACTTACTCTTTTCAAATAGCACATTAAAAAGTTGAGACAATGAGCGCTAGAAAAGAATTGACAGAACTCATTTTATAAAAGGAAAAAAATAACTGCTAAAAAACAGGAAGTTCTTGAAACTGCTTGAATTTGTAACCACTATTCAAATTTAACAATAGATTCTGTGAGAATGACGTGCCCGGTATAACAGCTGTTAGGAGTACCAGCTACAGAAAGGAAAAGCCGCTGCTGAATGAGACATCTTTCCTAATAATTTTCAGCATGTCAGAGAATTCATTTCAGTGTTCAGTTTTATCACTACTCAACATCTACAAAAATCACCCCCTATCTTCCAGCCTAGAAAACAATGAGCATAGTTTTCTTGTTACTCACCCTTGTGTCATACAGGAATATGCCCATTCAAAGTCATTTGAGAGAGACCGATGTAACAGAAACGACAAACAAATCTGGTATGTTGTCGCTGTGCCCAGAAAGTGTTTGTTTGCTTGATGCTGAGCACTCTTACAGTCTCACTGTCATCATTTGTAATCTGCTGGCTCTCTGTGTGTTTAAGCTGTGAGTGCTTTAGTGCTGTTGGCATGGTACTTTCTCTTACCGCGTTTTCACAGCACTTTGCAAAATCTTCAGTTTCTTGATGTTTTACTACCACAGAAAGAAGAAAAACAAGTATTGCACAAAGCAGCACACTGCCCCCCACCCCTTTGCTTAAAATTTTTTTAGGTTGGTATTTTCCAAAGTGTTCCTGGATTCATAGGCTCTGTGTCTCATTCTGCTGCTGCATCCTTGTTACCAGGGGGACCTGGACCCGGACCCATCCTCCCTGCGCTAGCCCCTGAGCAGAGGTGACAAGATTAGGACTGCGCTTGCCTGGACATCCTTGTACGATGGAGAGAGGTGAAGAGCGTGCATGAGATCTCATGTCTGTCTCTGAGCAAGAGTCTGAAGAAGTGACTTCCATTCTCTTCAATCATAAAATGGATGTGAAAGAGTTTGTGAGATTTAAGTTGTCCAAGTTTCTGTTACCAACAGATAAATGTATTCATAATGAGGTCAGAAGTTATCAGTCTCAGAGGATTTCAACATGGGGAAATTTGACATTGACATTGCTACATAAGCTAAAAAATCTGAAAATTATCATCAAAAGAATGTTTCGGATCACAGCTTCTTGGCTTTTTTTTAAAAATATCTCTTTTATTTTTGACTATGTATAAAATATTTTTCCACAGAATAAAAATTCTTCAAAATATGCAAACCAAATGTCTATTTTGAAAGAGCAAATTAGGTTTATCTGAATGTTTTCCTTTTTTTTGAAAATTGTTTGACACAAACCCTGTCATTTTTTAAAACATGAGCTTGTAGAAATGAAATTATCTGTTGGAAAGGAGCTCCTTTGAAGTCTTTCAGCCTGTTCTGTCTAGGAGATTATAGTTTACGCTATAGACAGGGAAGAAATTAGTTATAAGAAAACTATGTCACAGCCACTCCGATAAATTCATGCTACTGTACCTAAATTTCAATCCATGGGAAAGATAATCTGTTGGAAAAGTGATGAAAAGGAATCCAAAACCACAACGCTGCTATCATCACTTCAGTGCCTGTACGTTACAATGTTTTGCTAGGTCAAACTAATCGGTGTAGCTTGGGCTGTACATCACCAAGGCCCCTCTGGCTTGCCATCTATCTGTCGACAGACGGATATCAAACACTTCTCCAGAAAGTTAACAGATTGCCTCTAGGAGCCTATAACCTTCTGCCAGATTAATTTCTTTTGGGTGGTTTGTTTGAGTGCAATGGATGTGTTCCCCGGGGCCAGAGGCGTATTTCCAGAACCAGGAGGCACAAACGGGTTCTATGACACTTTTAAGTAGCACCACTGGCCTGATGGAAATCATAGGGTTTTGTCAGTTTTCAAGTTCCTGTACCTGGTGCTCAGAGTGTCTGAGAATTTCTGGTCTGGCTGAGACATCATTGCCACTGCCTAGCTCTACTTTTAAAATTAGGAAGCTTATTCCCCAACTGTCTTGATATTCTGTGAAAGAGGAGCATCCACAAAGCAAACCTGAACAAAAAGTCTAATGCTTTGAGGCATATGTTACTTTCTGTTATTTTTTTTCTTTTCTGGAAATAAAACAGTGAGATAAAGCTCAAGGACTACACTCCTTTGATAATACACACATTTCTCCAGCGCAAACTATTTAATTGAAAAAATCCTGATCAGCACTAGTGAAAATTCACAAAAGGTCAGGATAAATAAACTGTGGAACAAATTTCTGGGGCAGGTTTCTCATCATTTGTTGCCTTTAAATCAAGAAAACATTTCTTGGTAAAAGATATATGATGTTTCATCTGCAATTAATAGGGTTCGGTGCAAGAATGACTGGGTAAAATTTGATGGCCTATACCATGCAGGTCAGATTAAATGATCACAATGGCCCTTGACCTTTGCAGCTGTTAATCTTTCACAAGAGCAAAGCCATAGAAGACAGATGAATTCTAATAAAACGGAAGTCTCTGGAGGACCATTTAAAGGATCTCTTGAATTAGCTAATGCAAGAAAAAGATGTTTTCTGATAGAAAGGCGTTAAAACTCCTGAAGTTACACAGATTATTTTTCATTTCAACATGCGGAGAAGTTGGATTTTGGTTAAAAAAATTGTTTGTTAATATCCTTTTTGTTTCTGTCCCTTTGAGTTGTGGTCAGAAAGGGGAGGAGATTTAACAAAAAACGGGAACATGAAAATGTTGCAGGGTTCATCCTTTCACAGGTTTAGAAAAGGTTTATAGCTCAAAAAGCCAGTTCCCTTTGGGAGAAAAGTGGAAACATAGTGTCTCCTCTGGTGTGCCCAGGATTTATAGCCTCATGTAGGCCAGAGCCCCCTGGCTTCCTTGTCTCCACTCCAGGACGCTCGAGGTGGGGCTTGAGCCGGAGGTGCACCGGCAGCTCTGTGTGGGAGTAGGACCCAAGTGGTTTGCTCAGGTGTTGGCAACATTCAGCCAGGAAGGCACCACGCTGTGCTCAGGGAAGGCTCTGTCAGGAGAAACTGAGGAGGTTTTCAGGTCCTTTGTCCTGATCACGGTGAGCTGGAGGGGCTAATGGAAACCCGAGGTGATGTACATAGCCCTGTAAGCCATGCTCCAAGGAAAGAAGGGACACAGAATGTGTTCATGGCCCACGGACCCTGTGAGGGAGGAAGGCTGCTTGTAAATACTCCGCTGTGTATGAGCTCTGGGGAAGACCACCCAGGAAACCAATGCAGGGCTGGCAGTGCAACTGCAAGAGGGTTGGGATAAGTCAGGGAAGGATGTGCAAAATGCGAAAATAAGACCCTGAATTCATTGACTCTCATGTGATGGGGAGGGTTGGTGGAATGGAAAATGAGGAGAGAGCACAGGGAAAATCAACACCTGCAATTTCATGTACTTTAAGAGTGTAAGGAAATAATAAGTAATTCTGTTTCTCTGCCAAATGAAAGCAACTCAAAAAGACTGAACGGCAATGTGATAGTCTCTTCTCATGATTATTTTCACAGAAGGGATACAGCATTATGTGTGTTTAACAATATGCATTAGTGCTGACAGAATGAATTGCTGCGTAGGGCTGAGAAAGGTTGGGGAGATTAAAGTGCATTCATCAGGGAAAGCTAGACCTGCAGAGAAAGGAAAAATGGAAATAAATCAAACCGGGTAGTTTCCGGAGCACACAGGATGTCTATCACTAACTGCTAGGATGCTTTGGCTCTTAAAATTTCTCCTGATATCTGCAATTAGGGACTTCATTCAGTTGCTGCTGTTATTACCTGTCCCTTTTAATTGTTCTAATTGTTTTAATTCTGCCATGAGCTACACTATAATTTGAACACATTTATTGCAATCTAGCAGATGGCATAGTATGCTATGGCACCTGGAGAGAAACAATGTATTTCTCCCTAAAAAATATCTATTAACTCCCAGCTCTTTAGATTAATTTCCATCAGTTCATGGAACTTCTGTAACCCTATGGAAACTGAGAGCTGAGATAGAGCTGGACGAAATTTTCTGTCTGGTTGTCCCACCACTGGCCAGAGAGCAGGAGGGGACAGCTCGTGATGCAGTCCCACCACTCAGGCACTCACAAATCCCAAGGCTGGCTCTGCCAGCTGCTGACTTGTAACCCATGTCCTGGTTAGGAGAACAAAACCATCCTTCCTTTTCCAGTTCTTGTGGTCCCCAACCACATCGTTTCCATCATCATTCTTATTATACGCATGAAGGAATCTGGTGGTTTTTCTAATATCTGTGTATATTTTTCAGTTATTACATAAACAGGGCTTTTCCAGTGAACTGTGGTTAAGGCCTCCTGCTGGCTCATAGATCAATCTTTTCCCACACGGATGTATAATTAGGTGAAATGAGAAGCCAATGCTGGGTGATCAGCTTTTCTTTTCAGCCTGCTTTTGGTTCAGTCCCAGCTACAAGCTCACTCTGGTAAGTGCTCAGCTCCTTGCTGCAGCTCACTTTCCTGCTCTATGGGTCACTGGCTCGTGCTCGTCAGCTGAGTCAAGGTGTAGGAATGGTTAGCAAAGGCTGCCAGCGGGGCTAGGAGGAAAAACACTTGGGCTTAAGCTCTACAACAAGTGGCAAAGTGGTTGAGCTCAGACGGTCTGGTTTATTTCTTGTCCTCAAATAGAAGTTTTCACTGTAGTCTCAGCAGCTGCACTTTCCTTTTTTAACATTCTTCATCAAGGTTTGAGTCTCTGTTGTTCTGAAACAGAACTGACTTGGGCAAGCGCGTGATGAGATTGGGGAAGAGCCTCCCTTCACCAAAAATCAAATAATAACTTGAGGGTAAAGAAAAACTATTTCTGGGATTCCCATGCTTCACTGCCCTTTCCTGGCAGAATACTTGCTTCTACTGTCGATATTGCTTCCTTCTGATCAGCACCTCGTTCTGCTCTTCCCTGTGCAATATGCAGGGACAGGGACGTCATCGTATGCCTCACACTTTCTTTCCATGGTTTTGTTCTCAATTAAAGGTTATGGAAATAAAGCAGACAAAGAACAAAGTTCTTCAAAGATTGGCAAAAGACTGTCAGTGTCATTTTTCAGCTGGGCGGGATTTTTGTGAAGCAGTTGTGACAAGGCTCATTCCTCAAAATACTCTTCATAACAGGGCGAAGGCTCTTCTATTTCACATATAATCCATCTCTAGTGATTTGTCTTTCTCCTCTGCAAAGAGAACACTTACTTTCAGACAAGCCTTGATGAATCTTATCTTGTGTAGCATCAACAAATAAACCCATGGCTTTTTCAGCTAAAACACAGAAGTCCTTATCCCATATGCTGAAAATCTGGTAAATTCATAATTTTTCCAGGCTCACATTCTCTGTTATTTGGGAGCAGTTACACACACACATACCAGTGGCTTACACAAATGCAACAAAATTATTGAAACATGATTCCCATTCATCAGGAATTATAGATATTTCCCTGATTTTGGTATGGGAGCATGGTTTACAGTGGGCAGAGACTGCGTACTCATAAGAGAATTCATAAACTGTACATTCATCTTCCTGACTGGCATGATGCTGTTAAAACTGAACACATAATACAGCCAAAGGACGTTCCCTTAGCTTGCAGAGCATAAATTATGTGTAGATGGTCTGCTCATGTGTTTATACAGTGTTTTGCAAATGCAGCATTTGTGCCAATAAGTTATATTGCTCCAAAGTTAATGCAAGTATTTACAGATCTTGCTGGGTTATTGCCTTTGGAAAGTCAGGTACTTCCCAATGGCAATCTGGTTTGGCTGTAAAGAATGCATGGAAAGTTCTGTTATCCCAGAGTCAGTAAGCAACAAGAGGGGCCAGTTTTCTTTTTTTACAGAGAGTAGCTGCTCTAAAAGAAGCCTCTTCTGGCCTTTTCCTCCATGTCACACTCTCATTGCTTGTCTGCCTTTCTGATCCTGGCTATTTCTACTGTATGGACATGGTTTTTGAACATACATGGTTCCAGAAGTCAATGCCAATGCTTGCCCTGTGAAAGGGCTTCTTCCACCAGCAATATTTTGCACTTGTTGAGAGCTTGTTTTCATCCTGACAAGTGCTTCTCAGAGTAGAAAAGCAGAAATATGCTCAGGATCTGATCAATGTCATCAGACAGTAAAACAAAAAAATTGTTGGATAAGTGAAGCAGTGCTTTTTTCCATGCTGTTATGATCTGTAGGTGGATACATATGCTTGCTAATTATACTTAAGGATCAAATCTGAAGGGAAACAATATGAAGTAGAAAAATCATTTGGCAGGAGTCAGCCCAATAATAAGTAGCAATAACAACAGTAATACATAACATGTATGTCAATTATTAGTAATTGACATTGCCACCTTATTATTCAAAGTTGGCTTTAATTAACTGCACTTTCTCTTCCGCTCTTGCATATTGCTCAAAGTAAATTGGTGGTACTTCATATCTGCTGTTCCTGTTCCTTCTGTTTGCTTTATCATTTCCTTTTTCTTTCTGTGCCACTGCCTTCTCCTTGTGCCAGGCCCTAATCTGAACTTTATTAATCATTCTTTTTTCCTGCCATACAATACAACAGTCTTGAACTTGGAAATTTCAACTCACAAACCTCTGCTGCTTTTTTTCAGTGTGGTGAGTTCTCTCCTTTGCCTTTTCAGTGTTAGGTCTTCAGTAGTGTCCTTTCAGATGAATCCCTGAGATATGTTGCCTGTTTTCCTGTTATCTCACATGTAGACTTTACTTTGAATTCTTCATATTCTTTTCCACTGTCTTCATCTACATCTACAGCTCTATTCTTACTCCCAATGTACTTCAATTCTCATCCCATTACTGTTATGGTACAAAAAAAAATAATATGATGGCCACATAAATCAGTAGTCTGATTCAGTTTGGCGTCACGAGGTTCTTCAGTACACTTGTGAAAACCCACTTTTCTGATAAAACATTCTTTGTAGTTAATTTTTTTAAGAACACCTGGAGAACATAGGGCTTTTCTCTCCTGCTAAAGCCTGCAGCTGTGACAACTGTTTATTTTTTTACCTTTCTTTTCAATTCCATTCCAATTTCACAATTTTGTAATCTAGAGCATATTCAGAAAGATAACATTATCCTGTTTCCATTCTGTTTGCTCAAGCCAGGAATCTGATATGCCACAATGTGTATTTTTTTCTATTCTTATTTGCCAAGAATCCCAAAGGAACCAGTTTATCTCAACACACTGCTCAAAGGCAAGAGAGAAATGAAAGCACCAAGAGTAAGAAACGTCAAGGTTTTATGCTGGCTTTATCCTTCTCCTAAGTGAGGCCAGACTGCAGGGAGAGCTGGTAACAACTTACGGGGAGCTAATCACACAGCGTTAAGTCAGCACTTTGCTCATTGACTGAGACTGTTCTGCTCACAGAGTACTGTTGCTACCACTGTGCACCTTGCCCTCTTTCAAAGAACATGACTGGAAGATAGTTCTCGAAGTCTCTGCACCAGCGCTGCATAAAGCTTGAAGAACATAAAAGCTTGTCACCTTTACAACCCCTCTTGGCTTGGAGAAAACCATGTACCATCAAGCAATCGTTTCACGATGAGCAGTAGATTTTATACCGTTACCACTTCTGTTGGCAACATTACTCCAAACTCTCCTCTCTGATCAATCTTTTTTAAGAAGATTTCTGGGGCCTTGCTACATCTCATACACAGAGATGCAATTTACAGTTCTGCAGAAGGAAGACTGTATTCCAGCGAAATTTTTTTTGGTAGAATTACAGCCTTTTTTTTTTTTAAATATGTGTTGCAGTAACTTTCTTAAGCTTGCTGGAAAGAAACCCGCAGGCTATTTGTATTAACCTTCAGGCTGCTTGTCTTTGGACCTCATAAACTGAGCTCACTCTTCAGCTTCCCTTGATCCACAGCAGCCTCTTGCTCTTTTCATTTAGACACTGTTTGTATGCATTGCTTTCTCTTTGCTTCTTCTTGGTGGAAGCTGGGGAATGGTCAATAACAGAAACCTAGTAGTAACCAGATGCCAAATTCATGCAAATGGCTCAAAGCCCTCCAGCCTTGTGCATTGAGTTTACAGTGCACCTCTTCAGAGGCTTACGATAGCTGAAACAAAGAATAGCCTAAAAGTTTCTACAACCCATACTTCATTCCTTACTCTAGATAACATAAAATTAAGTCACCATTTACACAAAGTATAAGACTAGACGCCACCTTTTTTGTCACACTCCTTGGTCTTTTCTAAGTTCAAGTCAGATTCCTCTATGTGTTGTGCACCTTTCCTCTGCAAACATATCCATCTGTCAGGCCCTGAGTCTCTCTACCTTTCCCAGAGCTGGGAAAGTTTTGGGCACGGCCCCACTCCTTCAAAGGCTTACAGCCTTGTCATGCTCCGGCCTGCTCTGTCAATGAGCTCTCCTGAGCAGCCCCAGCCCAAGCTTGTGTCCAGACTTTTAGTTTAGGGAAGGGGTGGAAACAAATCTGAAATTTCCAAAGAGACATAGCAAAATCGAGCCTAAGAGGTTGAAATCTAGAAGGAACAAACAAAGCAATCATAGAATCATAGAATAGTTCGGGTTGGAAGGGACCTTTAAAGGTCATGTAGTCCAACCCCCCTGTAAGGAGCAGAGACATCTTCAACTAGGTCATGTTGCCCAGAGCCCCGTCCAACCTGACCTTGAATATTTCCAGGGATAAGGCATCTACCACCTGTCTGGGCAACCCGTTCCAGTGTTTCACCACCCTAGTAAAAAATTTCTTCCTTATATGTTAGTCTTCTTATATCTTATCTCTTTTAGTTTAAAATCATTACCTGTTGTCTTATCACTACATACCCTTGTAAAAAGCCCCTCTCCAGCTTTCTTCTAAGCCCCCTTTAAGTACTGAAAGGCTGCAATAAGATGTCCCTGCAGCCTTCTCTTCAGGCTGAAAAATCCCAACTCTCTCAGCCTTTCCTCATAGGAGAGGTGTTCCAGCCCTCTGATTATTTTTGTGGCCCTGCTCTGGCCCGGTCCAACATGTCCATGTCTTTCCTGTGTTGAGGGCTCCAGAGCTGGATGCAGGACTCCACTTAGGGTCTCGCCAGAGCAGAGCAGAGGGGCAGAATCCTCTCCCTCGACCTGCTGGCCATGCTTCTTGTGATACAGCCCAGGATACGGGGTCATGTCCAGCTTTTCAAGCAACAGCCCCCCCCCCCCCCCCCCCCAGTCTTTCTCACCAGGGCTGCTCTGCAGTCTCTGCATCCCCCAGCCTGTACTGGTATCCGAGGTTGCCCTGAGCCAGATGCAGAACCTTGCACTGGGACTTGTTGAACCTCATGAGGTTCAAATGGACCCACTTCTTGAGCTTGTCCAGGTCTCTCTGGATGGCATCCTATCCTTCTGATGTGTCAAATGCACCGCTCAGCTTGATGTCATCTGCAGAATTGCTGAGGGTGCATGCGATCCTGCTGCCTATGTCACTGAAAATGTCATAATAGAAGCCAGAAGAATTCAGTTATTTCCCTTCAAGGCAGCTCCTCAACAGTGAACCCATGGTTTATTTCTCATGCCATAGGTCTCTATATGCAGTCAAGAAGATGAAATTTGAAATGAATTTAACTAGCATAGTTTTATTTCAGCCAGTGAATCACTTTTATCTGTCTACTTATTTTTATGGATTTTTATTGCTGCCTTCACCATTGTATATGTAAACCTCTCAAATAATTATGGGTTTGTCATCACATTTCTCCAAGGTAAAGAATTGTTATGAGCTGATTGTAACTGGAAAATTGAGGTGTAGAAAAATTAGCTACTTGCTCAAGGTCAGGTAAGGAGTTTCAAACAAAGGCTCAGTTCACTGGGTCCCTCCCCGATTTGTACAGGTTTATATATATATATATATATATATATATATATGCTTTTGAGAATCTTATAAGTGTTAAGTGATTTTTTAATAACATTTCATTCATTTATTAAAAAAAAAAAAAATTAGAACACTTAGTACTGCTGACAGACATACCGAGTTGGGATTCTTGTCATATGAGTCACAAATTACATGTATTATTCAGAGGTTTCATAGACAGCGATATGACTGTAGTTTATAACTGCTCTCCCAAGGGACATGCACTAATTCGTTCTGATGGAATCACCAGGAAAAAAAAGTAGGTATTTATAGCCAAACTAGTACTGGGAAGGCAGGTGGTTTGGGCATCTGAACTTCCTCTATCTTTTTGTAACTGTATAGGCCAAATATCTTACTGTACTTCTCTGCATATTTCTTCATATTTCATTAGACATCCAAGTGTCATTGTTGCAACAATAATTGAATGTGAAAGGTTGCAATTCTTATTAAAAAGTGGAATGATCTACTTTGTATCCCCATTGTTTTCCAGTCCAATACAGACCAAAGCACTAAAAAAACATAAAGCCGTTTTAATATGGAGTTTCTGTGTTCTCTAGAAAGGTGACTCATGCAAAATTTAGCAAATGTATGGAGGCGTACAAATAGGTTTTTATTGTTCAAAGGCTGAATTACACAATTTAATGAAAAAAAAGCTGCCCTTAACATATTCATTTTTAAAATGTTAATAAAACTGAAATTAATCTATAACATTTGAACCAAAGTAAACACTTTGCTTAATCAGATAAATGAATAATTTATAGTATTTTTAATAAAAGCAAATAAAATTTAGCAAAAATTAAGATACTGTTTTCCAGTTCAGCACAGGTAGCCTTACTCTCCAAAGACTACAGCATTCAACTACAGTGCAGTAGAGAACGTGGAATTACCTTCCCTAACTGATTTTAAGTAGCAATTGCAACTGTTTCAGTCTGAAGCAGGTCGAAGCCGTTCTGCTTTTTAGATCCATACAGGGTCTAAAAATGTGTGTACGTATTCCCATTCTTCCCTGTTCACGAGTAAGTGTTTGAGTACAGTGACCGCGTCATTCTCTTTCTTTCTTTTTTCTGACTGGGACATCGTCACCAAAATTATTTCTAATCAGGTGATTGGACAATAAACCTAATCTATGGTGACATTCTACTTTTTATTTTTAATAAATGAACCCCAAATTTAGGGGCTCAGATCCATGCTAAGTTTGGCTGCAGAGGGTCCCAGATGTAGCAAGGTACCTGCCACGCTGAAAACATAGATGTTTGTCTGTGGACTGACAGCTGCTTTCATCTGTAGGCAACTGTTATTTTCTCCTCATTTCATTTTAGTTCAATTTAGATTGCTCTTCTTCCTGTAATTTCTGAGTATCATCCCAGCACCCTGATCTTCAATGGCTGAGGATGCAGGAGAGTTAATTCTAGGACTACACATAGTATTGCTGGAATAAGGAACAACAAAGGTCTTCCTTATCTCTCCGAAGAAAATTTCTGCTGGTTTTTGATGTGGCTTGGTGGTAAGAGCTATACTTCGAAACAAAATTCTTAGAGTATTAGACAGGTTTGATGAGTTACTAAAATACACAGTTAGGGGATGAGTACATCTGGTGAGATCCTGACCCAGTTACCATCCCCAGGAATTTTGTCAGCAACTGTAACAGACTAGCAAATTCACCCATTTAAGGCATGGAAATGGATGAACAACCCCCTTTTTCTTGTATTGTAACACATTTTTCTTACATAATTTTCAAAATACGGAGTGACCATTTCATTTCATCCAGCTTTCGTGAGCCTCTTGGAGCCTCTTCCAAGAAGACCCATATTCAAACATGAATCTTATCTCCAAACCCCTGGCTTTCTCTGAACTGGCCTCCTCCACTTTTCCCATTGAAAAGCCTCCCATCGCCGTCCATGTGCACGTCACTGGGGCTCCGGAAGGAATCTCTGGTTGCGGCATGTTCTGAAGGCAGTTCACCCAGAGCAGGGGGGAGGGAGGAGAGAGGGCTGTTTATTTCCATAGCGGCTAATTTCCCAAATGAAAAACCTAATTATGCAGTTCCTACACTGAGTTTGTGCCTGTGAATACAGTAAATGTATGTCAATAGCTGCGATAGAGAGGGCCCATGGTTCTGGAGAGCAGATGCTGGGGTGGCCCCTGCTGCCCAGAAGCACCTGTTGGACCGGGGTCTGCTGTTCAGTAACCCTTCTGCAGCACAAAGGGAGGTTATATTATTGGGTACATATTAATTCTTGCTGGTATTAGTCATAGCCCTGGTGACTCATCAGTCTGGCTCACAAAGTAAAACCAGATTTACCCTTTATAGGGCTTGGCAGTTGGCAGATGATTGTTTCCCCTCTGTGAATCAGACTTTTATTTATTTAGTGTAATCAAGAAGGAACTGTCTGTTTTGTGACCTTCTAGGTTAGTGAAAGGGAAGAAAGGATTTCTCCTTCTTATTATTATTTTTTGGCATCATGCAGTTAGCAGAACAATGCAAAACTATGATAAAGGATCATGCTCTGATTGGCTGGCTGCTTGGACTATAGCTGCATGTCACATCATTATTCCAGTTGCTCTGAAGAATTCTTTTACATGAGCAGAAATAACCATTTTATTGCAAATAAAGTAGGATCCATACTCTTTAGAATCAGATGGGAAAAATTACTCTCTCCCAGCAGATACCCGGCGAACCATTTAACATGTAAGGCACTGAAAGTTCCTTGAATAATTTTGCTAAACTGGACAAAAATAATAAGGCAGTTTTGCAACATGCCTGGCTATTGGACAGAGTACATCCTGCCAGATTACAGACATATCCCATGGAAATTACAGAAAAAAAAAATCAGATGGCAGACAGGGACTCTGGTAAGCAGCTCAAGGACAACAATCTGACTAAGAGACCCAAGATACAGATAGGGATTGCTCAATGACAGTGGAGCTGAAAGAAAACATAAAAAGCTAAGAATAACTAACCAGAAATAATTAACTGGTTACTGCTTCTTCTCCAGATAAGAGGAAAATGCCATTTTGAAAGTTCATGCAGTTCCTAAACTTATTTTGTTTAAAAAAAATGGCTTCACCAGCGTGAAACACACTAATTCACTCCCTGGTCCTGGCATGCTGTAGGCATTTTGCTGAAACCTGTAAATGATCTGCAATATGTTCAGGGAACGCCAACAAACATTATTCATCGCTACAGCTGTATTTGTTGCATAGCTTTCGAAGCTGGTGATTTCTAAATGTTTTTCCCTTCTGCTTTTAGCTAGCGAAAGATTTCAAATCAGTGGAAAACACTGGTGATCAGCGAAGCTAAGCTAGACTGAACTATGTGGACAATAGTGAAGTAAAAAAGAGGGCTTTTTTTTCAAGTTTATTTCAAGAAGTTTTCATTCGTGTCCTCTGTGGTGAGCTGCAGCGGGGCTCTGTGTCCGGGGGGGGGTGGGCTGGCTTCGTGTGAGGTCCCTGGTCGTGGTGGTGGGGGCCGTGAACATTGCAACCACTGGGGAGGGCTCCTTGTCCTCCTCACTGCATTTCTGAAGGTCATGAATGTGCAGTTTTATGAAGAGCTTCTATTGAGGAAGAGCAAGTTTGGAAAAAAATTTAGAAAAACTCTAGTTCATCAAGGTATGTACTTGAAAAGGTACATTGCAGAGTAATCCACGCTTCTTTTAAATCAGTGCTTTCTAGGATATTAAAAGTCTTCAACATAGAGCTGGTGAAAAATCTGTGTGAAGTATAAATAAAACATAATTGCCTAATCAGTTTAGCAGGGATGGAGGCATTACAATGAAAATTCCCATGAAGAGTTTCTTTAATAAGCCGGTTTTACTAAGATTAAATTACCAAATTGAGAGTGTTTTCCAGCAAAGAGTATGCTTTCTTAGCAGTGTATCGTCAATGAATAACACCAAATGATCAAGGGGAACTGCAGGTTATTCTTCGCTGGGATCTGTAAGGACAGGATAAACAATCATTCCTGGGGAATGGTTTCAGTGGAAGATGACTTAGTGATAGCCTGAGATCTCTTTCACTCCTCTATTTTTATCTATCAAGAGAAACAAAAAATTACGGAAACCATGTCTGTTCAGAGATGCATAATTTGACCTGAAAGAAGATGGATTCCATTTCTGCTGAAGGCAGTGGGAGACCTATGGATAGACCCCAATTCATGCCTAAAGCTACAGTGTCTTTGACTTAAAGGAAGACTTACAGAAATGCTTATCTTGAAGAGCGTACTTGGAGCACATTCCCAAATTCTTTACTCTGACCCTGATAATACAGTGACATACCACTGTGACCACAATTTTAGTGTGGCTTCGCCTGAAATACTCGCAAAACAAATGTTATTGAATTTCATAGTGTGGGTTATGAGATAACCTCTTGCAAGTAAATTGATCAAGAATACAGCTAGACTGAGGAGAAAATTACTTATGAGACACACAAGTGTGCTTTGTTCTTCCACTTTCTTTTCCTCGGAAGTGTAATGCTCCAGAGACCAGCAGCTGTCAATGAGATAAGCATAAAAATAATACATGGTACTAGCTGCTGTTTGTGCTAGGCACTGTGTAAAGATACGCAGTATTCATTATTTTATTATGGCTTTCCAGACTTCTAGTATTCTTCTTCAGCCTTTTTTTCCCATTTTCTTGTGCTATGTGAGAGTCTCAACTACTGCTTAATAAAAAATCCAAGTAATTCACATAACTGTGCAGGAAAACCTTCAGAGTTCAAAACCAGACACAGAATAGAAAGAAGACTTTTTTTTTTCCTTTTAATTTCTTACGTGTCACAATTTTAAAATCAACCTGAAAGCTTATTTGTGCTTGCTCTGGATTTAGGGGACTACCAACATGAAGAAAAAAGCAGCCCCCCTGACTGACAAACCATTCTGTCTACGTGTACATGATAAGCGAAGGGTAGGGGAAGTTAACTATTGCTAAGAAAGTGGAAATTAAGCATAAGGAGATTAAACTGCCAGTACCTTCAACACTTGGTTATGCAGATAAGGTCAATGCTGTAGCGGGCGCAGAGGCAGCCTGCAGAAGACCTGGGAGCTGAGCCTGGCTTCCCCTCGGAGGGGGGACCAGCGGCTTCAGGTGTGAATGGAGCAGCAATCACCACTGCAAAAGCTGAATCTGCTGCAAAGCTTAGTGCTTTCTTGCCGAGAGTCACCGCAAAAAATCTCAGAGAACTGCCACGGCTGTCCATATTCCTGTCTCTAGGTTAAGGGAGGTGGGTGTGAAACAAGGAAGAGCACAATTATTGTCCTTCATAAAATAGCTCAGCTTGGGAACTGCTCGCCACAGGATGTTGTGAATGCTAAAAGTTTACACAGCATTAGGGGACAACTGGAAAAGCCTGTGGGTAAGAAATCAGTAAATATTGCCAAATCAAAACAAAACCAAACCGAACCCAACAACCTACCCATATTGATCTCAGGAAAATTAGTGTAATTTTATCTGAAAATGACTCAAGGGTGAGCATGACTCAAGGGTGAGATGCTTCAATGAAACATCTTTTGTTTTCCTTATTCTCGTACTCTTTCTTAACCAATGACTTGTGGTCGCTGCTGGATGTTGGTCTAGATGGGTTTTTTATGTGACTTACTACGGCTGTCGCAAGACTATAATGTTACGAGGGACAGTTATTGACAGCAGCTGAAGTTCTAACCCACCACCTGTTGGAAGTTCTCTTAGATGCTATGTGGTTTTTGTGGCTACCAAGTATTTTCCAGAGACGCCTTTTTCCCAGAATCCCTTGGCCCTACAAATAAAGCAATTCTGCATGGTTCTGGCTGCTTTAGACTGGCTGTGAGTCACTTGTTGGCATTGCAGCTGATGGAAGGGTCAAATGCTTCATTAGCAAGGGTAGGTTGCACCACACTGGAAAAATCTTTTTTCCTCAATATACCCTTGATAGTTCTAAAATCTAAGAAATAGGTTTCTACAAATAAACAACATCTGTGTGTTTTCAGTATTATCCATCTTCAGGATGGAACGCATTCATCTGGGTAGAGCCTGAAAGCCCTCCCAGGAATATCTCAAATCCATTTTCTAGGTAAAGCAAACAGACACTTAAGCCCCAGCCCTACGTCCCACACTGACTCCTGTATTCACAAGGAACCCCAGTGACCTCTCTGGATCCTTACAGGCTAACCATACTGCAGGACAGTGCGTGACCTTCTATAATTGGTACAGTAAGCTTTTTTGATGGGTATACTTCAATTATGTCAATGCTTCCTCATGAGAAAATTCAATTTAAATTGACATCCAAGAATGAATTAAAATGTACAAAGGGTCTTAAATAAGAAAGTGTTAAGTAAGCTCAAATCAGAGATCTAAATTATCAGATGAGAAATGCAAGGTCTTGAAAACAAAGATGCACCAGTAGATTTATTTCAAAGAAATACATTTCTGTGTGATTAAAAGAAAGACCTGGAGCTGATGTAAATAGTTTGAAAGCAAAATAATCATATATTAAGAAGAGATATGTATGAATCTCAATGATTTGAGAAATATAATCCAAATTTGTGAAAAAAATAATCTCAATTTTACTACAAATGAAAACTTCATTTGAAATATCAACATGTTTAGGGAAAACACAAGAAAGAAAAGGTAAGTGGCACTTCAATTTTCAGTCTCGATTCAGCAGAGGGAAGTCTATGATTTAAAAAAAATAAAGGTGCAGGATGCAAATCAATTGCTCTCCTGAAGCAATTTTTACTCATACAGTAAGAGTTACTCTTCCAAGTAACTAACCATGTGTAAATTATTGCTTCAGCAGACTGACTTGTGGATTTAATTTAATCAAACTGTGGCTCAAATTCTACTGCATACTTACACCGTAATATAATTATCTGCCAGCTAAAAAAGCGAAATGTAGTAAATGGGAAAATCTTACCTTTTTTTTTTTCCCCAAATTCCATTGGTGAAAGAGTCAGTAGTTCTTCAGGTTCCCATTTCTAATTCCCTTTGCCTTCTTGACTGCAAGATGTTATGGGCTTTCAATTAACTGGTAGTGACTGACTGCTCCAAGCGCACTCCTAGCCTGTTGCAAATGCAAAGTAAAATGGGTTTATGAAAAGGCACCCATGAAGGTTGGTTAAGCTGCCTGTTTGAGTGCACGCTTGCAAAGGGCTAGGACCACGCACATAACCAGTCACCATGGTTTGACTGACAGGCTGCTAAGATGCCAACTAGTGCCCATGGAAACATATTAATGTGCCTTAGCCAGTACTTCAACACATTAAAAACCATATTGTGTCAAGGTTGTGATAGAACTTTTATTTTACTGATACTATTACGTAAATTAAAAATGTAGCCACGTACCAAGTGAATTTTACATCTTCTATCCATGTTTTACTCTTCCTGGTTTCTTATGATAAGCTTTCTGTGCCTTCCTTCCGGTACCAAATGTACTTCCAGAGAAAAAGACATTAGATATTATCACTTTTTTCAGGATTTTTATTAGGATTCAGAGGACCTCAGGACCACACAAAGAGGTCTTTGGTAAATGTTAAATACAGAGCTTTCCACAGCTCTGGGTGGCTGCCTTTTTGAGAATCTTTAGCTTCAGTTATGACCAGCCGGTTGTGAAAACATTTTAATATGTAAGAACTGAAGTGCTGTGCTCTTCTGTCTCAATAAGTTACTAATTTTCATTTTACATTTCATTTTCAGCTAAGAATCCATTGCTAGATAATAACTCCACTCCTAACAGGCAGCTTCCTCTCCCTGCCCAAATTCTTTCCACCAGGGAACTAGATAAAAATTTACCTTCTTTTTTTATCACAGTGGGTGTGACAGCAATCTGCAGATTCAGTGATAGGTAGGAAGAAAAGAAATTATTCCTCTCTGACAATTTGGTGGCCAAGTGATTTCAACCCTTATGGAATATTAAAAAAAAAAAAAAAGTTTAGAAGGCTGAGAGAATTTATTTTCTCTTTCTGCTTACATGTGGTGACAGAGAGATTCAGGTCTTAACTTCGTATTTAAATTGTATCAATATTTTGAGCTGATAAGATTTAACATTTTAAATGTAACATGTAAAAGATGTGAATTAAATGTATAATTTGTACAAATTCTGCTGAATTGAATAGATAATTAACCTGAATTACTTTGACTCTCTGAAAGACAGATGTCTAGTCTAAGCTAAAGAACTGCCATCAAGAGAGAGTGATAAGGAGAGGAACACGTTGGTACAATTCAGTCCATTCAGAAATAAATGTCTAAAATAGAATCACCCTCTGGATATGCTTATCTCCTCTTGCTACTAACAGGCTGAGCTTTGATGATTAGCTTCCGTTTGACACCTTATTTTTAAATGGCTAGAATTAGGTGACACGAACCATATCTTGCCATTATCTATTTCCACCCAATACAGCAAAGCATTTAATAGCAAGCTTATACTTAAATGAAAGACAAGCACCATAAATCTTTCTAAGTATTTTACTGGAGCAGGTCCAGAGTGCTCATCAGTTCGCAGGATCAAACACTGTCTCTTTAATGGTGTTTAGCACTTGAAATTCATATTGATATCATTGCTCTAATGTGCCGTTACAGCTTTGAAATGTAAAGGCCAGACTTAAAAGGATTTGTTTATCACTCATGCATGCTGCTGTCTTTACCAGGGGGAAGTGAAGTTATAGAAAAAGTGTTTGTACATCTCACATTTGGCTGAATACTGAGCATCTGAAAGTTATTACCATTTAGGATCTTCTTAAAAAGGCAGAAATGTTTAGAGCGCAGACACTGAAGTGGGAATAGATTTCACATACCATTATTAAGTTTGCTTAATTATCTACTAAGCTTACTTTAGGCGTCTACCGTAGGTGCAATTCAGGACATACAAGTTTAGGAATCCAAATTTCCCTTACGGTCCATGGGAAGAGACACTCAGAGGGCCAGTGGGAACATCAGAGTTAGCTGCCCATAATCTTCAGTGTTACGCATTTTGCTATTTAATTGCAACATTAATGCCTCGTTGTTTCCTGGCAAGATACAAGGTACACATGGAAAAATAAGATACTGCAAGAACACAGAGCACCTTTTTGAGCCCATTTAACTCCCCTGCAAATTGCCAAGCAAACCCTGCTTTCACGGAAGTCTTATGTCTAAGCAGCACAAAAGTGTTTTTGACATGGCATTTACCATATTTTACAGTGCTATTTCACAGCAATCTAGATAAGTGGCCTGCATAAACTGTGTTGCAGTTGGAGTATGAGAGACTAAACTCTGTTTGTGTACATATCACAGAGACAAAATAGAAGCCACCTAACAATGTTATGCCTTGGCTTTGAACGTGGTGACTATCGCATGTTATCATCCTGCCAAAACAAACATGCTGAATTTGTGACAAATTTCCAGAAAAATAGATTTTGACTCAGCCACCCAGTTCAGTTTCCAAACTGACCTGAAAGAGTGAAATACTTGTCTTGCCTTTATTACTGTTGTTTTAGGCCAAGGAGAGGATTGGCTTAAGCAGCTCTGCTCTGACTTTCATTATACTGTTTGACTTATTACAAATCTAGTCAAAACAAAGGAAAGAAAACATTTCAGATTTTGAAGACTATGACTTATTTACAGCTTATATAAAACAGGACTTTGCATTCGCTTCTCTGACTCCAGTTGCCACAATAGGTGTTTGGCAGTGCTGCTCACCCAAGACAACTCACGTTGCTTGTGAGGCTCCACTGCAAATAGCTTCATTCTGAGAAAAGTCTTGTCTATGATAGTGGCTGAAATCATTACTCTCCCACCCATGGTGGAAAGTGAAATACCCGCTTAAGTTGGCAGATATTGACTAGTCAGCGTGCTAGAGAAGCGCACCAGCAAAAAGGTTTCATGTGGGAGGGACAAATTTCTACACTTGCATCACTTCCTTACACAAAGGGGAAGGGAAATTACCACCTTGATCGATTTGTGGATGTGAAGCATTGTTGGTCAGTTTAAAGAAGAGACCTTATCCTGACATGCTTATTAAGGTAAAATGGGGATGTCAGTATTTCTGATAACCCTCAGACTCTCCAGTTTAGCAGAACCCTCCAGTATTCAGAGCTGAACTTTGAAATCAAACAGATGTCTACCCAAGGAAGTGGTGGAGTCACCATCCCCAGAAGTGTTCAAAAAACACGTAGATATGGCACTTCAGGACATGGTTTAGCAGGCATGGTGGTTATGGGTTGACGGTCAGACTTGATCTTAGAGGTCTTTTCCAACCTTAATGATTCTATGATTCTAAACAGCCACCTCCAACAATCTGAGTGAAAGAGGGGGAGCAAAGGAGACTTGCTGCAATTATTTGCAGCACCATTCCACCAACAATGGCATTAGTAGCAAAAACTGTAATAAAGGACATATGAAAGAGGACCTGTTTGTGATATACTGTCCTTGACAAGCCCTGCATACAGCTCTGGCCTTGCAGAGGTGCACAAGGTGGAGTGGCCAGCAGAGAGAAAGAAGTTCTTGCTATGGCAGAAAGGTTGCAGCCCAGTCTCAAAACTAGAATTCAGTGGTTTGGATTTTCACACCCTTTCTGATGCCAGAGCCATCAGATTCCAGCATTCCATGAATTTGAGTCTTTGAATCCGAGTGAAACACAGATCTTTAGATGTTTACTTTCATGTAAGTACAGGTAATGTAAAGAATGACCTCAGAAACTTGCAGAAAAGTTCAGAGATTTCCTCTTCACTAGTCCATCACCTGTGATTGTGCTGGCATTGCTGAGGGGCTATAAAGTCAATCTAATGTCAGATCGTGTCTAGGCTGCTAAATAAAAAAGACTGGAGGCAGAAGTAAAGCACTTGTCTCCTCATCAGCCACACTGTTAAACAGTTTTTAACTTGCTCTCTTTCGGTCATCTTCTAATAGCTCCTTCCAGGTCAACACCTAGTGCAGTCGAGTGGACTGAGGGACAGTGCATTTTTAGGACCCAAGGGCAACATGAAACTTCTTTTGGCTTCTTCCCGACACCCTTTTCTGCTATTATTCACCAGACTTTGCATCATCGCTTATCTCCAGATGGTCTCATGCTGCTTTTCCAGATACAAGCTGTGTACAGCCTCAATGTCATGCTCTAAGTAAGCTGCCACGCAGTCCTGGTAGTAAGAGCATCGAGCAAGCTTTGTTTTAACACATCTAACTGTCAGCTGCACTCAGACGTTCTGGACAATAGGCTTTTTGACTGTTGGTCCTCAGTGAAGCAAATTCTTCCCCCATGGTATTTTCTGATATAAGCCCCCAAAGAAAGCAGTCCCTCACAAACTTGTGGATTGTCAGGCAGGTAAATTGGCTTCAGACTGGTACAACGACACGCGTGTGCAGCTGGCCAGGCCTCCTTTCTGTGTCTCACCTCCTGAGAGTTGCTCTTGCAGGGATCAGTGCTAGCTGTAGCAGAGGTGATGGAATTGGCGTGATGTAAAAGAGCTGTGCTTAAAAAAAAATTACACTTCCATGTTTCTTGTCCACTTTATGTGGAGAATCCTGTGAAAATAGTTTGCTAGATTAGATTACTCAGATCTACAGTTGCTTCATTTGTGGATGACAGCCCTATCTCTATGAATGTAAAGTGAAGGAGATGGGCTAGCTAATGGGGTAGGGCTTTGATGTTCCTCAGAGACTTCTAATTCCTCTCCTGTTAGAGGACTCTCTAGGGGACCCTTCCTGCAGAGCTCCCTCTTCTGTGACCTCAGCTAGCGGGACTGAAACTTGTGTGCCACCACGTATGATGAATGCTGGCAGGCTTCTTCAAGATGGGGGTCTTCAATTCCACGTCCTATTCCATTCCCACAGACTTCTGCCAGTGGGAACCAATACTCCTCAATTTAAAAGATGAAGAACTTGCAGATACAACCCTTTCCTGCACTAATGAGATCTCTCACCAGATGTTCTCAGCATGATTAGCAGTAATAGTGTTGCCATAGCAAACAATACTTAGAATTAAGCAATCTTAGTGAGACCATTTTGGATTATTTTGGGTTAAAGGATGTTGTTTTTTCTAAATTTAATTTATTTGAATTTAATTTAATTTAATTTAATTTTTTATTTCTTTAAAATGTCATATGGTAAGCAAATAAATAGCTGGAGTTAACTCCGTGCACAAGTTCAACTGGCTGAACTAAGCAGTGAAAGTTACCTGCAGTAACAGCATCAGAGCATTTCTGAAATATAAGAAACTGCACCTTGAGCCAAGGTTCAGAGCATGGGAGTGGAGAGGCAGGCTACAACGAGAGCCTCAAGGCCCAGGTGTAATGGCCGGGTAATGCTGGCCAAGAAAACGTCCGTACTGAGCTCGGTGAAACTGGGACGTTGAGAACGCAGGCAATCACCTGGAGCAGAACGTTTACCACCTTCCACCTTCAAATTAGTTTGAAGTTATTAATTGGCTCCAGAACATTCCAGAAATATGACTGCTACCATTCTCATTTAAAATGTCAGACCTCAGAATTAGCAAAGGTAATGGCTTTCTGTAAGTGGTCAGCAGTGAAAGGAAAAAAAGCCAGCCCCAAAATCATACCTCAGGAGTTCTGGTCCTGCATGAGCACTGTTAATGTTGTAACTACCACTGAAAGTAAGTGTGGTATTATTATCTTTCCCCAGAATTGCATTACTGTAATCCTAACAAAACTAATTAATTAACGAACTGATTAACTAAGATAAGCATGCTTGAAATTCAGAATTTCCTATCCTCTATGGACTTCACACTTTGTACTACAAAATTGCTTTTCTGACATAATCAAAGCTGGCAAAAATGTTACTGTATATGATCCTACAGTTTTGTTTTTCCCTCTACATCTTCCACCATAAGTAGTTTCCAGTAGAAGAATAGTATTTCCTCCAAACCACTCGCCGCTACTGCACCTTTGCTTGCTGAGTAGAAACAAATCCTCAGCCCAGGGTATCAAATTTGGGTCAGGTTTGGATGGGGCACAGGCCGGTGCTGCTCTGGAACAGCGTGTGCCTTCCAAGTCGGGTCAGATGCACGTTGTACGGCTGCGCCTGAGGGCGAGTGGCAGCAGTTTACATTAAGAGCAGAACTGGGCTTGGGACAGCGAGTTCAACAAGCATGAGAATAATGCTTATTTCTTTAGCCATCTCCGGGCTCCACCCCATTTCACAAAATTGCTGAACTATTTACAAATGTTTAAGAGAACCTCTGTGTAACTAGAAGGATGTTTACACTGTCGTGCATTTCAGATGCAGGCAGAGCTGTACAATCAAAGCCCACCCCAAAGACAAGAGCCGCGCCGTATTATCAAAATATGCACTGGTTCTACTCTCCACTACCATACAAGGCAGCTCTGCATTCCTGCTGGTAACCTTTTATTACCTCCTAAGTTTTCCAGATCACTGCCAGATTTCTTGAACTTCATGGAATGATTACAGGCTTCATAAATATAAATGTCAGATTCTGTCTGTCAGTTTCGTATGGGAATACCAAAATGAGAAATACAAAAAGTATTTTGGAAAAGACTATTAAGACCATTTGTGCGCGGTAACGGCTGCAGTTACACAGCTTACAGTTTCGATAAACTTCACCAGTTAGAGTGAACCAAGCCTCGAAATCTCACCGTGATGTTACTGTCACACCCCCCTTACGTAGGATGTTAGCTGAGGAACAGAATGCCCAAGGAATTTAGACAACATCCCACTACATTCAGCAGAGGACTGGAATTAGAAGTTTCTGCTTTGCAGTCACAGTCTGCAGCCTACTAAACTGTTCCGACTCCTTATGCCTTTAGACACGAAGAAAGTATTCTGTAAAATAGTATTCCAGACAGCTTATGTTGATACTATCCATGCACTATGATTAAATTAGAAGGGGCCAAGAGTCCGTTTGTCTGCTGTAAAGAAGAAATTTGTAGAGTAACATTCAGTTTTAGCGATAATTCCCACAACTTATTTTTAAAAAAGAGAAAAAAAAAAAGAAAGAAGCAATGGAATAGATGCAAATCCACAAAAGCAGCCTGAAAAACTTCTAAATGCATATCATATAGAGAGTTTTCAAACTGAAAAATGTGCATTGAATTCCTGGAATGAGAGAGATGCTGTTTGTATTCTGCCCACAATGTTCTGGCTTCCTGTTCTGAAAGGTCATTAAAATGTTTTCTAAGAACCGATGAACTGTTTACTGATTTTATTCTTACTGATTATTCCTCATTTCTGTCCCGAATATATTTGCAAAGTTATTCATTAAAAATGCCTCCCATCTTGTTTCAACTGGAACTTTAAGCTATGTAGTTTTTTTTTTTCCATATTTTCTTTGATGAAGATCTACGTCCAGCTGAGACAAGTTAAGCCCCAACAGCTTCCATCGGGTGGAATTCCTACACAATCCAAGTCTTTTCTTTGCACCTGGAGACCACAGAAAGGTGCAGGTACCTAAAACTCCGCTGTGAGAACGTGTCATTTTTAGGTCCAGAATTTGAAATGTGGGAAAGGTGAGTGCCAAAACAACCAGCACACTGAGCAGAGCGTCACTCCACCAAAACACACCAGCAGGAAATGCTGAGAATGCTGAACACAGATTTTTCAGCCTGTTCTGAAGGTTACTGGTGTCAGACAGAAAAGGGTGCAGACCGCACTGCAGTGCTGCTAGTTGAGGTACTCTTGGAGAGTCTTCAGACTGGTGCGTGGGGATGCATTTTCCATGGGGGGGTGTGCGTGAGAGCGAGACAGAGAGACGGAGGAGTCTCTTCTCTGGTAAAGTCAGCCAGACTTGGCAGAGGGATGGAGATCTAACACTTAGTAAGTTCCTACAACTTCTGGGAAACTTGCAAAACAAGATCTGCCTGTTAATGCTGAGCCCTTGTTCAGGCTCAGCCTCTAAAAGACAAGAGAAAATTCACATGGGCAAACAAGATCTAATTGAATTCCCTAACCATGGGAAATGCTTTAGTCAGAGTTTATGTATTAAACAGCAGAAAAACCTCAGACTAGAGTTCTCGCCTGTATGGGGTCTCTGCTGCCTCGTAAAATGCAGACAAGGATGGATGCCGTAAATACATTTAAAAGCAGTGTTTCCCAATGAGATTCTCTGAAGTTTGTAAGGGATAAACTCCCGCTGCAGCTTAATATAATACAATTAGATTGCCAATTAATCACAAAACTACTGGGAGCTAAGCTGATTTGGTTCAAGTACTCGGGAATGCTTGTTCTCGGGAGGCCCAGGATCCAGCTGCTTCTCTTTGCTGGGGCTTTTGGGCTTAATTAGGGAAGACTCAAGGGAGCAACGATCTCAGCTGGAAGCAGAAACAGCACCTGGTGGGTACCTTTTTGTGATGTGTGATAGTGAAAACCAGAGCAGGCCATGCAATGCAAAGAACTAAATTGCAGCTATTGTTGGAACAGGCATGTTGGTGACTATAACATGTGTGGACAAGGCCTTGAGCAACTTGATATACCCATGAAGTTTGCCCTGCTTTGAGCAGGGGATTGGACTAGATGACCCCAGAGGTCTCTTCAGTTTAAATCTTTCTGTGATGTCATGAGCCCTCAAACCCTGAATTCACAGTTAAAAGAAATGTAATTACAGAATCACAGAATCACAGAATGTTAGGGGTTGGAAGGGACTTTTGGGGATCATCTAGTCCAACCCCCCTGCCGAAGCAGGGTCACCTACAGCAGGCTGCACAGGACCTTGTCCAGGCGCGTCTTAAATATCTCCAGAGAAGGAGACTCCACAGCCTCCCTGGGCAGCCTGTTCCAGTGCTCCGTCACCCTCAGAGGGAAGAAGTTCTTTCTCGTGTTCAGATGGAACTTCCTGTGCTTCATTTTGTGCCCGTTGCCCCTTGTCCTGTCGCTGGGCACCACTGAAAAGAGTCTGGCCCCGCTCTTTTCCCTGAAAAGAGTCTGGTTAATTGTTTTACCATTATTTTTCTGGAGTAAGTGTTACCAGTGCACGAACGTTTGGCTTGGATGCTTTTAGCTTTTGGAAAATTTAAATAGATGTCAGTGTCCTCCTTGTATGGCAACATAGGGATCGACTCAGACTTTTCCAAATGCCTTCTATCGCTATCCCTGTGCTTCACTCCAGGTCTGATTATCAGAATCAGATCTGCTACCTAGCAAGCATCATAAAGTCAACCTCAGGCAGCAGACTTCAGCACAGAACATCACACATCACACACAAAATGTGCTGCTTTTTTTGTTTAAATGGGGCACGTCTATTAGTCAATGTACAGGTGTAACGGATTAGATTTTAGATACATCATAAGCATGCAACATTAGAAGCGTAGACTACTGCTGAAGAACAACTTTTCCTCACCACCTGTCATCTTGATGTCCTCTTCTCCTTATCTCATAACCTTGATTATTGCAAGCTGTTCCCTGCTCATGGTCATTTTCTACCCATAGCAGTTAAACAGCATCATCTACTTTCCTTGTTTAGAGCAACCGCCCTTTGCCACACTGTTTTCTACCTTTCCATAGTAAGTCAAAACTATTTCAGAGTTCCTCTATGATTCAGCATTATCCCCCTTGATTTCTTTCACTTTTTGCCCCACTTTTCCCACTTAGCTCATATTCATCTTAAAATATCTCCCCTGTGTCTCCTCCTCCTATCCAAATTCACGGTCATGCCGTTTTTCACTCCCTCACAGCCTCCTGGACTTACAGCCTCCTCCTCAGCTTATTCCTTTCTTAAAACCTTCAGAACATCTCTTCTCTTTCAGTTCAAAGCTTCTTTTTTTCTGCTGAGCATTTCCCAGGGCCCTGCCTTGCGGGCACAGCCCGTGTGCTCAGCGTAGCACAGACGGCATCTGCTGGGTAGCTGGAGAACATCGTGTGGCGGCTGTGAATATTTCGTTTACTGCGAACATAAAAGCCAAGACCTGATTCATGTAAGCAGCTCATCCAGGGCAACCAATAAATACCCTTGATATTTTACTGTGATGCTACTTTTTTAACAAAAGAAAAGCTAACAAATGTATGAAGCTTGAGTAGTTTCTCGTAAACTGGGTGCAAAAGTTTTCTACAACAATGCTAGGCTTGAAGCCAAATCCGAACAATGCTGGGCTTAATTTGTAGCAGAAACATCATCTTATTTGGGTGATTTTTCACTTGTTTGGGGGAGGACACAACAGGGGACACTCTGATCTGTTGCACTTTGTTATGATTGCTCATAGCAACCACAAAACTCAGCACTGCAGCTCTGGTGGCAGCCCAAGCAGGTACTGCCTAGGTGCTCACCAGTGTGCAAGGTGAAAAATATCTGGCTCACTTTTTGTGATTTAAACAGTGGACACAGGGTGACAATCTACAATCCGAGCCTACTACTGTCTCAGATGCTTTTGGACTTCTGTTTCCTGAAGTTCCTTTATCCATCCTTTTGTTAATAAAGACATTGAAAAAATGAACTTGTGATTTTCTGTACTTTGACTAAATTTTTTTCTCTCCACTGCTCCTGGATTGTTGATGATCTTTAGATGATTTCTTTTCCATTTAACACCTACTTCTGGGACCTATTTGGCAGCACAATTAATTTCATTAAGTGCCATTCTTAAGCCTTATACTTCATTAATAAACTCAATTTAATTATTTAGTGAAGGAACGAGTAAAGACAGATTCAGAAGGTCCTGGGCTATAGACTTCTTTGGCCTCAGCACTTAGAAGGGTAATAGATGCAATATGTGAAAGTGGATGATCAGTTACAGCCTTTGTAAGCCTGGCGAGTCTCTGGCTTTATACTGTTACCAAGCAGCTGTTTGCAAGACGGAAAATCACTGAACCCAGCTCTGTGTGATCCTCCTCACTGCTGACTGCTAATCACACAGTGATACAATTTCAATCGCGTAACAGAATTTCAGCTAGCATTCAAAACCAGGTATGGGCTACCTCATGTGTAGTTTAGGTTGACTATGACATTTATGAAATTTTTTATTGCTGTGGCCTACCTCCAACAGGAAACATAAAGAGTCCTTGCCCAGAGGTGACACCACAGCTCGACAGTTGGGACGTCGTCCCAAAAGGTGCGAGGCAGAATTTGGAGCTGAAATGCTTAAGAACATCCTCGGATCCAGACTTCCAACTTCTGGAAGGAAATGTTTAACTCCTCCACAGATACAGCAAAAGGTGAACACCCCCCCCCCCCCCCCCCCCCCCATTTCACATATAAAAGTATAACGAAAATTATGTTTGTGCTCAGTGGAGTATGGCGGGAAGGTGGGCAGCAAGCCTTACACCAACAGCTGGGCTGGGCTCCTGTCAGTTCTAGGGTAAAACAGGGCACTCCGCAGTCCTGATACATGCAGGGGTGTGGAGGCCCAGCAGCAGACTTTCTGTTGGTCTGTTGAATCCTTTTCCACACGCAAAAGCATTCATATATATTGATGCGAATCAGATTGGGATCCTCTCGGATAGTGCTTTGCTTGGGCTGGGAAAGGAGAAGACCACTTTGGCCCCAGCGACCCAGTGGACTGCTCTTGTGGAGGTAGTTTTTATAATGGCTTTTCACTGAGATGCCACAAGGTGTGGGGCTCTGCTGGGGTGGGAGAGCACACCCAGGACCTGCGGACATCATACAGAAATTCTCAGATCTTTGGAGCGAGTCCCTGCCCTTGAACTGCTGCGTCCTCCTGCCAGCTCCCTTCACCTTGTTCTTACAGGACAGACATCGTACCCCTATTCCCTTGGAGAGCCTGTTGCTGGCTGAATTGTTGACCCTTCCCTGGACTGCCAGTCACCTCTTTGCCACTCACTGGCAGCTCTTGCATCCCCAAACCATGCTAAACTTGGCAGAGGTTGTTGAACCAAGCATTAATGCCCTCCCACCCCTACCTCACCAGTTCTTCTAGGAAGGGATGGTCTCAAGCTTCCAAGCACCTCAAGT
The DNA here is from genome assembly GCF_030867145.1 of Opisthocomus hoazin. Taxonomy (NCBI): domain Eukaryota; kingdom Metazoa; phylum Chordata; class Aves; order Opisthocomiformes; family Opisthocomidae; genus Opisthocomus; species Opisthocomus hoazin. The sequence continues at coordinate 45,506,667 of NC_134421.1, read as the reverse complement.
TAGTCCTTCATGTAAACAGTTTTGCGCTAATGGTCATTACTTCAACAAAGCCAGATAATTTTGCTTCACACCCTCAACTGTGTTCCGTAATACTCAGTACCTAGGATTCTGCAGGAAAAAGGGAAGTTGCTGTATTGGTTTTGCTCATGAGCATGTCACTTTAAGAGACAGGAAAATCAGATTTCTACAGGTTAAACATACATATAAAAAGCTACTTAAAGAATGGTTTCCTTTTCTTTCTAGCATATGTATAACCATAGTAAATTTGAGATTAAATCCTAATCTCAATAGAAGTTACAGGTTATTCCTACCATGTACAAGTTTCTGTTCCTAATTCAAAGACGCATTTATTTAGCTTTGCTCTTTTAAAGTTACAGATGTGATGGTTTTCATAGAAATCATAGAAAGTTTTGGGTTGGAAGGGACCCCTAGAGGTCATCTAGTCCAACTCCCCCGCAGCGAGCAGGGACACCACTAACTAGATCAGGTTGCTCAGAGCCCTGTCCAACCTGGTCTTGAATGTTTCCAGGGATGGGGCCTCCACTGCCTCTCTGGGCAACCTGTTCCAGTGTTTCACCACCCTCATTGTAAAGAATTTCTTCCTTATATCCAGCCTAAACCTACCCTGTTTTAGTTTAAAACCATTACCCCTCGTTCTGTCACTGCTGTCTCTACTAAAAAGATTGTCCCCATAACAAAGTTATTGTTTTGACAAAGCCTTTGCCACCCTGGACTTCACAGATCCTCAGGGTAACACTTCCTTAAATAAAAGGCAGTATTTCATTCTGACTATATAATGTCTCATGAAACTTAAAGCTAACTGCATCTGCATGCTAAGGTGCCCTCCGGAATACCGTCCTGTATAGCACTGACTGGCCTTCACTTTGCCTCATCCCAGGGAAAGAAAATGGTTTGCCTGGCATTCACATAAAATGTATTTTTGTAGCAGTGAGCCATAAACAACAAGGGAAATCTTGTTCTTTGTACCAGGAAGGCTACAATGGTGTTACCACTTTTTCTTCATTCATGCTGTAAAGACTCCAATTAACTCACTAATATTTGGAATGATGTACACAAGTAAATTTTACTATATAACTCGTTAAAAAAAAAGATTAAAACCTACCTGTGCTAAGAGCCCTTCCTGTGCGTACCAATCCACATCTCCTGAAGAGGAGTGGGATTTACGTGTGCTCAGGGTGCCACAGGCCTCCCTTGCTCTCAGGGCACTGAAGATGCTGGGCTGTGATGCTTATGGTGCTGGTGAAGGCTCCTGGGCTCTGTGGTTAACCAGCAGGTAATACCTAGCTGCTCCAGGGAAGGTTACGAACAGGTTAAGTGGAGCTGGACTTCACAATAACCTCAATGGCATTTCACCCGGTCTGCCTTTTTTGGGCACTAGATGAACTTCAAAATTTCGGGCTGTGTTAGAAGCAGAAATGGACCAAAACCTGGTGATTTTAGGGTTTCTTTGAAAAGGCTGACTGCTACTGCTATACCAAAAAGAAAAATCGAGTTCCCAGTTAGGTCAGTGACAGGATGGTCTCTCTGGTGCCCTCTGGTGCAACGGTTTAAGCTACACGCCACTTTTGTTTAATCTCTATTTTAAAAGTTGTTGTTCGACTGTAAAGTCATATTTGTTCTCCACAGTTAGTTGCTAAAAACACAACTCTAAAAACTCCAGCTTGGAGTCATAACAACCCACATTGTCACAGTACCCACATAACACACAACCCAGAACACAAAGATGAAACAGGCAGAAAGTCACATGCTGAAGGTAAATTTGGGCTTTTCCTTCTCACACATGACAAGGTCAAACGCGCCTTCTGCTGCAAATCTTTGTCTTCTAACTCTTAAGAGTTAAAATCAAATATGTCACTCTGGCGGTGGCATGATAAATAGAGCTGGCTAAGTGTCTCTTCAGGCTGTTTCTTGCAGCCAACTAACTCTTTCTGAAAAGAAGAATATGTCAGTATAACAAGAGCTTATATGGCTTAAGGGTAGGACTTCAGCTTTCATACTTCGAGTTCAAAATTTCATTGCAAAGTATGTACTTTTATTACTGAAGTATGCAAAAGCTTCTAGCCTCTATTCTTAGCTCACTAAGATAAATAGCCCCAAAGGGACCTCTGTGATAAAATAGCCAAAAAACACAGAAGAACAAAAAACGCCTCTTGCTAATATTTTTATTATGGTAGTGACAGACTGAAATCTCCTTAATGCCTGTATTCAAGCTCCAGTATGTTGACATATCTTTCAGCCAACACTAAAAGCATTATCTTCAGGAACATAAATTCTTTCCTAACTCATTACAAGAACTGTTTAGCACTTTTCATGTCCTCATCTATTGTGTAGTCACACAGCAGTATCTTTGTCTCTATCATCTGCACATTGCACTTGACCTTCCTGTGACACGATCCTTCCCAGTTACCGCATGGACATAGATTAAACTTTGGCTACCCCACAGCAGAAACACCTAGAGGCATCAGCTTCCAGGGAAGCAAGCAAGTACAAGAAGATTGAGCTTCTCGAGAAAAGAGCTAGCTAAAGACAGCATGCCAGCATGCTTCAGAAGAGGCGTGGAAACAGCCAGTCCCAGAAGACAATGGACTATTGAAATGTTTGGTTTGACATAGTTTTCCTTAGCAATTCTGTCTTGATGGAATGAGTAATTCCTGAGGTAGTGTCTGCTCACCCTTTTAAATGAAGGTTACACAATAACAAAGTTTAATAAACAAAACTGCACAGAACAAGATTTGAAGTGAAAGTCAAGACTGCCACCAGTGCCAGCGAGCACATTAAGGAGAAACAGAGCTGTTGCACAGGGTGGCAAGAGAGGGGCAGGGAAAGTTGCACAACAGCTTTTCACAAAGGAGTTCTTCATAAAGATCAACTGCATCTTCTAGATTAGATGTTAGTGACCAGGTGAGGACAGATGCACTCAAGACAAGTAAAACCCAGATACTAAGCCATCCTTTACAGATAATCATTAAACAAGACCTTATCCCACCCCCCAAATGGCACTCACAGCATGTCCTGCTACAGATTAAGGAGCACTTAAAGGGAAAACCAGAAATACCTTCTTTTACTAAGGCATCCTGGTTTTCCTTTTTCTAAAGCTACAAACCTGGCAAGAATATGACCCCACTGGTATGAGCTGGAATACATACACTTTTTTGTACATCCTGAGGATCCCCGAGAAAAGCTGTACAGACTTCCAGAACACAGACCTGAAGCCTGCATCTCAACTCTGACAACACAGAGTACCTATCTCACACCAGCGTCTTATTTTTGCAGTATTTAAAGGATCACAACGCACCTTTGTCTCAGCACATCAGCTCTCCTGTGTGAATTCAAAACTTCCCATGCTATGTCTTCAATATATTGAAGACCACAGTTTATGTGAACAAAAAGTAAATTCACACTAAGCTCTGATGTTGTATATTTGTTGGAACAAGACCCATTGTTTTGCGCTTAAAAGCACATCAATATTAGACAAGACAGTAAGCACTGTACAGTAATACAGGCCTTAGGTTTTTTTGGAAATACTGTCAAAGCTAAAGAGAAGTATGGAAACGTTTCCCCTCCTCTTTGCTTCCCCTGAAGAGGGTTCAACAAGAACAGAATTAGTAGACAGCTCAAGTGAACAACACTAATTTTTATTTGTGCTACAATACAGCCACCATAAAACTGGGAAAAAAAAAAAAAAAAAAGAGCTGAACATAAGACTTGCATAGATTTTTTTTTTTTTTTTCAATTATTCTTGTTTGTTTTTTTAAGGCCAAAGACACTCCATTCACTGTCTGGCACAAGGATAACTAACAAGCTTCACTGCAGGTCTGTAATTCTTCAGAAAAAGGAAGAATGACACATTTGGTTTATCTAGTAAGCAAAGCTAATACACAGCTGTGATTTTTTTTTACTCAAATGCTGGAAGTCTTCTGGGAAAGACTTCTTCGTGCTTTGGTTAAGAACTTACAAATCAAAAGCCTAAGTATGATCCTTCTGCAGAAATACATTCTTGGAAATGCATGTGGCATTGTGCACCATATCCCTCTGTTAGAAGGCACAATTGACAAAAAGAACATTCACGAAAAAACAGAAGCCAGTTCTGAAGGGATAAGAGTGACACCCACTGATGTCAACTTTTTTTTTTTTTGTTAATCTGGGCAAGATCTCCTCTTATGTTTCCTCCCTCCAATACCTGTAAAATAACTTCTAATATTCACAAAAAGGAAACATTTCCAGGTATGAAGAGTTGTAGGAAAGAGAAACATGAGCCACCACAGTTTTCTACTGGTGCAGAGTTACTTTACAGACTACATGTGAGTAGCCACTATGCTTCAAGGCACCCTGTGTCAACAGCAAGCAAATGATTATAGGCAGCTTTTTTTTTTTTTAAGCTTCCTTCGCCCTGCATACTTGACGTCTAGTGAACAAAACTGTATGTGGTAGTAAAGGTGATCATTTTGTCTAAAGTGCTTGATGAAAGCAGAGAAACTATAAAAAAGATAAATCAGCGAAACCAAAAGTGGAAGAGTTATATTTCTCACTTAAAAAAAACTAGAAAAATTGGAGCATTTTCACATTTTCTTCTTCCATTAGACAAGACACAGCAAAAAGATCATTCACGGTGAAGAGTTCCCTTAAAGTGTATACAGTTTGTAACACATTTTCTTACATTTCTGGGAGGCAAAGTCATTTGATGTAAGACTCAGGAACAATGTTGCAAAAAAGAAAGTATTATTACAGCTAAGAAATGAAGATTACATAGCAAGTTTTAGTCATTAAAAAAAATCTTTGGGAAAATGCTATTTAATACTTTCAATAACTTTAAATGCCCCAATACTATGTTTTACAGTAGAAATGTAAGAGCCTTTGGAATGCAGCAATGCTTGGTTCTGTGCACATCTTCTCTTAAGACATCATCTTTTTCTTACATTCCACTGAGCAAAAGACCATCCCTTCCACCGGCATGAACTTCTGGCCAATCAGACACTTGCTGCAACAGGAACACAAGAAGCATTCCTCCGTAGCATGCCAGTTGAAGTTGTTGTACGTCACACGCTGAACTTCTGGGTCTATAGCATTATGACAGCCTTGGCAGATCTGTTTAGAAACAAAACAACACTTAAAGGAAGCACACATATCCTCTCTACAAGTACAGTAAAAGCTGGAATTCTTAAATGTTATTGGAGAAGAGCCATTAAAAGAAGCCTTTGAAATGAGTCTTCAGCTTTTGATTTTCCTTTATTTTTAAAGCAGAGTTTCCGATCAAAATGCAGCTGAGGACACAAAACTAAAACGCACATAAGATGTGAATTGCTGCTGGGATAAACTTAGACACTTACAATGGTTAGGATTTCCCAGTGCCAAAATAAACACTTGTTGTGCCAAACAGCAGAGATCATCTTATATTAACCCACACATTAGAAGAGATTCGTTACAAATCTTCCTGTGTGTTGGCAGCTGTAAAGCAGTGCCTAAGGTTACTAGAAAGTCTTGGATGCAGTTAATTTCAAAATTTGGTTGTCAAAAATTACTATTTAAATCATGAAAGTTATGTTTTAAGAGAAAAAAAGCCTCTCCAAAAGGTAATTCCTCACACCTACCTCAGAAGATTATTAGCAGCCAGCTAGAGTTAATAGCTCTTCCCTTTCTTAACCATATAAACTCTCTGGATGCACATTAGACTGAACTCCCAACTAATACGTAGCTAATTTGTAGATATGAATGGACCATCATCTCAAATTAGAGTACCTAGCATAACTAGGAATCAAGAACTACCATCCTTTTCCAAAGTTCTAGCTGTATCCTGTCAGTCACTCTCCTTTATAACTCACGTGGTGTGAAATACAAAGAAAAACTACTCAGACTGCAGTTGCCACTACAGGCTTTGAGCAGACCAGCTGAAGCTGAATCCTGTTGGTCATAATGAACTATGACTGACACGAACGAGATCATAGAATCACAGAAAGTTTTGGGTTGGAAGGGACCCCTAGAGGTCATCTAGTCCAACTCCCCCGCAGCGAGCAGGGACACCACTAACTAGATCAGGTTGCTCAGAGCCCTGTCCAACCTGGTCTTGAATGTTTCCAGGGATGGGGCCTCCACTGCCTCTCTGGGCAACCCGTTCCAGTGTTTCACAACCCTCATTGTAAAGAATTTCTTCCTTATATCCAGCCTAAACCTACCCTGTTTTAGTTTAAAACCATTACCCCTCATCCTGTCACTGCTGTCTCTACTAAAAAGATTGTCCCCATCTTTCCTATAGGCTCCCTTTAAGTACTGAAAGGCTGCAATCAGGTCTACGCGCAGCCTTCTCTTCTCCAGGCTGAACAAGCCCAACTCTCTCAGCCTGTCCTCATAGGAGAGGTGCTCCAGCCCTCGGATCATTTTTGTAGCCCTCCTTTGGACCCGCTCCAACAGGTCCATGTCCTTCTTGTGCTGAGGGCTCCAGAGCTGAACACAGTACTCCAGGTGAGGTCTCACCAGAGCAGAGTAGAGGGGCAGAATCACCTCTCTCAACCTGCTGGCCACGCTTCTCTTGATGCAGCCCAGGACACGGTTGGCCCTCTGGGCTGCCAGTGCACATTGCCGGCTCATGTCCAGCCTTTCGTCTATCAGTACCCCCAAGTCCCTCTCAGCAGGGCTGCTCTCGACCCTTTCATCCCCCAGCCTGTATTGATAGCGGGGATTACCCCGATCCAGGTGTGCAGGACCTTGCACTTGGCCTTGTTGAACCTCATGAGGCTCACACAGGCCCACCTCTCCAGCTTGTCCAGGTCCCTCTGGATGGCATCCCATCCTTCTGGTGTCTCAACTGTACCACTCAGCTTGGTGTCATCTGCAAACTTGCTGAGGGCACACTCGATGTCGCTGTCCATGTCATTGATAAATACATTGAACAGCACCGGTCCCAGTATGGACCCCTGAGGGACTCCACTCGTCACTGGTCTCCATCTGGACATTGAGCCGTTGACCTCTACCCTTTGGCTGCGACCATCCAACCAATTCCTTATCCACCGAACGGTCCACCCATCAAATCCATGGCTCTCCAATTTAGAGAGAAGGATGTTGTGGGGGACCGTGTCAAAGGCTTTACAAAAATCCAGATAGATGACATCCACTGGTCTTCCCTTGTCCACCCTTGTTGTTACACCATCATAGAAAGCCACTAGGTTGGTGAGGCAGGACTTGCCCTTGGTGAAGCCATGCTGGCTGTCTCGAATCACCTCCCTGGCCTCCATATGCCTTAGCATATTTTCTAGGAGGATCTGTTCCATGATCTTCCCAGGCACAGAGGTGAGGCTGACAGGTCCGTAGTTCCCAGGGTCTTCCTTTCTACCCTTTTTGAAAAGGCGTACAATGTTTCTCTTTTTCCAGTCACTGAGGACTTTCCCTGACTGCCATGACTTTTCAAATATCATTGAGAGTGGCTTGGCAACTACAGCAGCCAGTTCCCTCAGGACTCTGGGATGCATCTCATCAGGTCCCATAGACTTCTGTACGAGATGTTTAGCAGTGTTACTTATCTTCATCAATTTTACTCCTCCTGGTACAAAATCCTGCTTCACCACTGGCAAAGTTAAAGCTACTTTCAGAACAGCCTCCTTGCCCCACCAGTAACTTCTATTCAACATCATGAATTGACAAAATACTTGCCTGCTTTTAAGATTCCCCTTTGAGATCATTGACTTGTGCCTGAACTTGCATTCAATTTATACTCTTCAGATACTCCCCACACTGGGAGAAAGCAAGAGTTTCAAGCTCCAGACATACGCGCCCTTCCTTCACAGCACCAACACATGTAGGATGATCTTACCGCAGCATGGTTCTTCACGTAGCAGGGTTTGCAGACTGGCTTGTCATTCACCATTACATAGATTTCCCCAGCCAAAACGCAATCACAGTCAAAACAGCAGAAGTGTTTCAGATGCCAGTTTTGACCTTCCGCTTGAGTATATTCATTGCTGAATATCAGCTATGAGGAAGATACAAATAAATATTAATATATGCATTTGAATAGTATTTCTTTTCATAAAGCTAGCCTCATGATGTTTTGTGATTTCCAAGGAACTCCTGGCAATTCCACTGTTTCAAGTGATTTCAACACGGAAACTGAAAGCATTCACTTGTTCGACTGTCTTCCAAAAGCCTCCATTTCGGTTACTGAGAGCCAACAGGCACCGAAGTCACCAGGCAAGCTGTTCTCCTACGCTGCACAAGGTGTAATTTAGTAAGGCGCTCCCCCTAGTGCCCTTCATGAGCAAACAACTGCTTAATTGGGACTATGTAGAAGAATTTGCACTCGTGTTATTACATCCCACGCCCCTGTAAGACCGCACAAAAACCCCACCAAATCCAAAGCAAACTACGGGTCTTCCCGTGTGTGGAGTGCCCATATCAATTTCAGTTCCCTGCAACTATGATCAGCTAAAACTAGTGAAGGCACTGCATATCCCTGCATACTTCACCAAAAAATCATATTCTCTTCTCAGAGGAGCAAACTTGTGTGCTAAAACAGAGGACTAGTACATTTCCTACCTCATCACATCCAGCACAGCGGGGTTTTTCACTATCACAATAGTGTCTCCCACAGTACAGGTTACCATTCTTCCAGAAATAGATCATGTCTACCAGAAGTTCACTGCAGGTGCAACAGACAAAACAAGCTGGGTGCCACAATTTGTCATATCCAGCACGTTCTGCATAGACAGCTGGGTCACCTTCTTTCATGTTCAGTTTGCAGCGATAGCAGGACTGGAAAGAGGTTATTGTCAAGTGAAATAAATGTTTGAAGTGGTACATTTACAGCAATTACACACTACTGACATCTAATAAATTTCAGTCTGGGAAGGTGGGATGAAAGCATTAGTTCACACCCATGATCAGAGAGCAGTGTGACATGACGCCACAGCGCAGGTTTAACCAAGCAATTCAAAATGATGTACATTCTACTGACACAGCTCTAGCACTGCTTAAATGGATGATTGTCTTTTGCCATATTCAGTCTTGTAACTACAGTTCAGTTCTTAAAAAACACAAGACAATTAAAATTAACCTTCTAGTCTATGAGCATTGCATACTCAAGAATAAGGACAGAATAATGAGGCACCTCCAAAACTAACCAACTAGGATATTACTAGAACACACGACAAGAAAATGGCTGTACTTACAGGTCATGAGAATATTAAGATATATGTGCATCACCAAGGAGAAAAATAAATTGTGACTATTTCAAACTCACTCTCTTTTAAGCTGTGTTCTAGGGATGCTAGTCAGTCATGGCAGTTGTCCAACAGTCTGTGATTAACGATTTTAGGATGAGGAGGGTAATTATGGAAAAGGGACTACGAAGTTTACGAACACAGCTACACTACGAATAGTTCCAAAACATTCACAGTCAGTCTCCTGCCCTACACCTGCTTAGAGAGAGGGTTTTGTCATCAAGTCAAAAGATGCAGCAGGTGATTTATATTACTGAAACAAAAGTTTTAATCTGCAGTTTAACCACCAGTTTGGCATTTCTCGCACTTCAGCTGATCTGTGGACTGAGCTGAACATCCTGGGAAGGTTTTTGTCTACGATTCGCATCAATACAAGCAGAGCCACAAATGGCCTCAGCTTTCAACTGTGCACGTACTTATCTATCTATATGGTTTTGGTTTTTAAAAACGCATCTCGCCTGTAAGGCATATTGATCTGATCCCCACACTTGTTTCAGACAAGCAATTTCAAAATATACATAGAGAGACACCAAAAGGGGAGGAAGAACAGCATGAAAGAGGAACTGTAAACATATATATGCATATAATGCTTATTGACTCTTCTTTCTACTTTAGACCTCATACTCCACCAGGAGTCAATTGGCATGTTTAGTACTTGTCTAGACACAGATAAGGGCAAGAGGATTCCTTTACCTACTATTTCCAACATCCCTAGCCTATGTGGTTAAAAGGTGCATAAAGAAATTTGCTTCTTTACAGGAAGAAAATATGCTGAATATCCATTTTTTCTGTTACTCAGCTTTTAATCATGGTGAAATAGAATTATTATTTTTTGAAAACAGAGGCAATTATTATAGCTATATTTACATTAATAGCCAAGACATTTTTAATAAAAACAGGTTTAAAAGAATTGCAATACATTCCCATAATGAAATTTTTTTTTTTCCAAGAGATTCTATTTACCACAGTCACAGGAATACATGGTTTCAGACTCAGTCTGAAAGACAACTTACAAGAAAATTTAGAAAACAAAGATGCAGAACTAATGGATACAAAAAAAACGTAGACAAGGATGGCAGTTCTCCTGTACAGTATTTAAGAGTTCTTCTCTGTACTTGTTTATTTTGAACCATTAAAAAAAAAAAAAGAAGTTGACATAATGTTATAGCATATAGCTGAGACTAAGTCACATTGCAGAAATCAGACAAAAACCCCTTAAAAATAATGTATCTAAATCCTGATTATTTAGCCCAAGGTAAACTCAGTACCTAACAATAGGTAAGAAACTCAAATGTTCACTTACACTATTAAACACTTCTAAGCCTCTTTCTAAGTCGCTGCGCACAGTGATGAGATATGCCTGGTCTAAACAGCAGGAGGTATACTCAGGTGCTCGAGTAAGAAAACTTTGGAAGTGATAATAGGTATAATGTGACAACAAAGCACCTTTTGATACAATTACTCAAGAGGACAACGTGCCTACTGCCCTTGACTTAATACAGTCCAAGCCAGTTGGCCAGTGTGGTGCGATCCAAGGTGTGCATTTCTGTCAGCCTTTCTTAAGAAACTAAGTAAAGAATTGCTGTGGTGAACCTAAAGTAACCCAGCAAGAGAGGCAGAGGTAACATAAAATGACAGGAACATAATCAAGCCACTATAAAATAATTTTTTAGTGTCTTAGAATCTCTACAACAAGACAATGGCAAAAGTAACTGAATAATTAATTTTAGAAAGTAGCTACAGGTAACCAAATGGCACAGCATATGACTGATTAAGGTAAGTGGGCGTGTCCAGAGCTAAAACTGAAGTGTTAATTTTATACTCTATATGAATTACACCAGAAGTAATATACTGTGTCAGTTTAAAAAACAAATGACAAAAACACACTAAAAAGCACACCACGCCCTCCCAATAACACTGAAAGCCATATTCTACAGCCATGTTAACAAACAAACTTTTATCTCTGTCTGAAACCTGTATACTCATTTTCTGTAAGTAACTTGGAGACAAATAATTTTTGTGATTCATGATTTCTGGAAATCAAGTTACAGGGAGAATGCGTGGCTTAAAGAACCACTGGTAAGAAACAAATTTCACGTTACTTCAGTCACCCTATCCCTATTTTGCATTTATAATTGGTAGCAGAGACACGCACAGCAGAAGTTAGCATGTTATGTCAGAAATACTTGATTAAATCTATAGTTTTAGAAATATCAGTGAATACTGAGTAATTTTACATACCTTATTTTTTGTTTAGCTATTACAAGGCAGATATCAGATGTCAAAGAAGAAAACCAATCAAAGACAAAAAGTCTGAATATGAAAAGGCAGCTAGTCAAAACAGTCGTTATATGGCTTGGTTTTTTGGACATGGGAAGGAGAGATGTTACCTTATTATTTCTTAGTTTCATTTAATTTTAAATATAGTTTGTCAAGTGGGTAATTTTGATGCTCTTCCAAGAGAGAGGAGAAAACAGGCTTCTAAAATTAAACTAAACTCTTGTAGAGGAGAAAAGTGTAGCAATTAGTCCGTAAGACTACACGAGTTTATTATTATTCAGTAAAAGCCACACTGCTATACAGTATCTCCAAGCTAATACGTTTTTGCAACAAGAATGAAAAGGTCATTTAGGAAGTCACTTGCTGCAATGTACCAAATACGCTCAGAAATCAGGGTTCTGTGCAGACATTCCCAATATTTCCCAGTTCCCCTTCTTTCTTTCCCTCCCCAGACTTTCATCATTCCAACTTAACAAACAAATTAACTGGGTTAAAATGACCAAGGAGAGCACAGTAGTATACCCTCTTGTTTTATCTTTCCTTTCTTATACTTACATACTGAGATGCCTTCCGATTTGGGGACTTGTCTTCCATTGCTCCTACAGCAGCTGAGGTGCCTCTGTCACCATTGTTCACGTTATTCTTGTCAGTAGCTCTTGTTTCCACCTCACCAGGGAGCTTGACATCTCCCACGCCAAGTGCCTCATTTTTGTACTTCTTCACAAATTGTTCCATCTGCTTAACTTCATTAGGGGAGAGCTCGTGGCATTTTGAAGGATCCTGATCGTGAGCAGGCAGCTGCTTAGCCAACTGCTTCTTCCTGTACTGTGCGCCTTCCGAGCCAGCAACAGGCTGCTTCTCCTTTGGTAGCATCTGCATATACTGTCTAGCCTGAACCAGGAGGAATGGATATCAGATGCCACTTCAACTATAGACCCATCCTTTTAAGCAAATACGCAACTGAAATCATCTCTACCGTTGTTAGCGACAGTCAAATTTGTCATAACCAAGGTTCTTTCCATAAACGTTAAGCTCCCAAAACACAGTAGATGGAGATAAAACACAGCAGATGCGTTAATTGGCTTCTTCCCAGACTAAGAGACAGGGCTCCTTTTAAGCCTTTTACAGAACAGTTATTACTTCTCAGAGTAAACAATAATTAACATTTACACAGCATTTTGTCTCTTCAAAGCTATCTAAAATTACTGATCGTCAGTATAGTTTTATAAAGTAGAAGCTGACATAGTTTGCTTGGGGTACACAGCCCATTGCAGAAATAACTCTAGCTAAACAAAAGCGTTCTAGTTTTAATAAAGCAAGGACAAGCCTAAAATCAAAGTTGGTAACTGAATATTAAGTAACTGTAGATTTAGACACACAGAGGCTGATTAATTCACTGAAAAAGGTTATTCTGAGAGGTAGGTCAGAGACAACATGATTCCAGCATGGATCACACAACACTGCGGTACAGTAAATCAGCAATCAAAGTTTCAAAAGTGAAGCAAAACCCTCAGGAGGTTATCTACCATCTCATCTACTTCAGCTGAAAACACACTGAAGAGAGCTCTTCTTTTACATGTCAACACTGACCTTGTTCTTACCATATACAGTAAAAGCTATATGAAAGACCAAGTGTTCCCCTTAACTTTAAACAATGACATAAATCCTTGTGGGGTTGTTCTTAGGTTTTTGGCTTTTAAGCCCACACTCCATGCAATTTTTTCAAGTTTACTAAAAAAGGCAGGTTAGAGAAATTGCACTCCAGGAACCTGGCAGATAACTCATTGCTATATATTAAAAGCCACCTCATCTCCCTGGTTCTCTAGAAGTTCTACAGACAAGTACCCGCATTTGCAAGATGACGCAGGCAAGACTGAATAAGCAGGCACCATATTTCCAGTTTTGAGGAGGAGGAAAAGAAGAGGTACACACAGAATGACTACAAGAGGCAAATTTATCCTTCTGGTGAGCTCTGCTTCTCTATCTCCCATCAACTCCTGCCTTGAACATGAAGAAAAAGTGGGTTGACTTACAAGCGTCTGATTCTGAACAGGAGGAGCCCACTCATAAGTCACAGTATTGATGGATATATTCTTTTTGGCTGGCACTGGATTAGTCAGTATCATTACATTCCGTTTATACATGGGAATGCCATCATTCTTCAGCTTTGCAATAAGGGTCGTGTATTTTGTATCTTCAAAGAGCTTCCCCACTTTCCGATCTTCCTCATTGCTTGTGAGGACATCATGCTCTTCCTGGCCACATTTGCAGTTGCGGCATATTTTTCTGAAATTTATGGAAACAGCAACAAAGTTAGTCTCAGCTGAAAATTACATCACACACCAGCTGCATGCGTAGTAACAACATCACTGGGAACCCAACCCCCCATTTTCAGTGCTTTGATTAGGGAATATACAAGTTATTCTGCAATACGTCAAACACCTCTTGAGGATATTCTTTTATTTCTCCTGCTGTATTATTTACATTCTTTACTCACAGAGATTGTGATCAGATAGATATCAGTCAACTACACTAATGCATTTTGAATATGTTGCTATATCATTCCTACAATTACGTCTCAGTACTGATCATAGACATACATGTCCACCATCACTCACTTACCAGATGTATTATGAGTCGTCACCCATGAGTTAACTTAAATGCATGAACATGATCCCCCCAGCAATCATTTATTCGGGATTTTAGTTTTTCAGGTTCTCTTTATACACTCTACACACACTATACTACTTTCTTCATATGCATTTTGCTGCATGTATGACGCTTGGTTATCACAGGGTTCCTACGAAACAAATATTTCCTTGAAGGGAAAAAAAATGCATAAAGCCATATACACAGTGCAATTGCACCAAGTTCTGTCTAGAGTTCAGCATTTAAAGGAGAAGATGAAAGAAAACCTAAAGGCTTATAAGGACAAAGCCTTTCAAACTGCTCTAAACCAAGTCAGAGGTACTCTGGCACAAGTTGCAAAGAGAACTTCCACAGATAACATCCTTAAAAGGTAGAAGGCTTTACTTACTTAGATAGAAATGGTATTCTTCCATATACAACACATTTGAACCCCTTTGATTAAGTGGTATTTGATAGCAATTTATTACTTTAAGCATAATTAAACAATTCACATATAATAAACGGAACCTTGGGTTAGACAAGTTAGTTTACTATTTATTAATGGCTTCGCCAGAGCTTCAGTTCAATGCAGCCAGCCACAGTCTACGGAAATTAGTGAAGCTGGATGTTAATTAAAGGGTCTTACTATAGCCCAAGAAAACAGAAAAGTCTTCTGGATCTCTAGAGTTTGAAAGGGAATAAGCAGTATTTTACCCCACTATTTATTCTTCACACAGTGAAGAGCATAAAACTACTACTTATAAAATGCTTTTCAACCCTGCTTGCCAAAATCCATCAAACTCTAACATTGTTGCGCATCTTGCTTTCTGAAGTCTTGAAGGGAAGATACATACCTTATCTCCAGTCATCTAACAGGTACATGATAAGAACAGACCATAATTACAGCAGGCCCATTAGGTGATGGGAAAGGAAAGAAGAAGGAGGACCTGCGTATAAGTGGTCATGTGAAGTGATGGACAGCCAGCCCCAAAGAGACACACTGCATACATTCACCAGTTTATGCTGTAGGGTACTACCCTTTCAGCGTGTGATGTGACAGATGCTGCCCTGGTCATGTGATTATACAGCAACCATAAATTATGATAACTTAAGTTATGAAGCCCACTCCAAATAAAAATAGCTAACTCTGCAATAGAAATGAACCACTTCACTCTAAAAATAACAAGCAAAACAAGAATGTTAAGCAGAACAGACTCTGCTTTGCAACACAAAAACCTAGAGAGATCAGTAACTGAAGTGTAAGCTGTCTAACACCTTGAATGACTTCCAACTCATTTCCACAACAGGAAAGATGCACAGAATTTCAAAGCCAATAGTCATCTGGATACCTAGTAAACACTAAGCACTTGCAATCTCCCAGCTTATCAAAACATTCAAGCATGAACTAGCATTGCCCATTAACCCTGAATGCTGCGCTATGCAACTCAAGGACTCACAACATGCAATTTTGCAAGACCTTCAGCATCAGTCTACAAGAGTCCTTTACCTAGCTCATATTTAAAAACTATTTAATATACTAATAGAGCAATTTATATTCAGTTTGCTCACCTTTTAAAGTGTGCACCTGGTTATACCTTATTACCAACTCTCAATCATGTCTTTGAAATCTAATGCTAAGTGACAGAATCAGACCTTATGTTTTGCAGGTTTAGTTCACTATTACATCACGACCACCACACAGCTATATGCCTCACAGCACACATGCAACTTGAATTCAAGTAGTTAGTCCATTTAAACAATATCTTGATATTTTCTTCACTTTTTCAACTTAAGTCTTTAGCAATATCAAGCCTCAGTTTTACTCTTGCTTCTCGACAGGACATGATCCAATACCTTTGGTGAATGAACAGACATTCTCAAATAACCTGCACAGACTCCTGCAAGTCAAGTATAGTCTTGCTGTCTAGAACTGCTCTGCTTGCAAAACAGAACTCTGAACAATTCATATTGTTGTACCACTTGTGTGGTCACAACAGCAGCATGGAAGTTTGCGCAGCTCTGCCTACTGTGTACAGTATCCAGCTACAGTGAAGCAGCATCGACAGCCGGCAGAGACCAGAGCCAGCTCCAACACGGTGTGGTGGAATTCTTCCCCCAAGACTTTCACACGTGCTGGAAAAACCACAAGGGCACCTTATTTTTGCTCATGCTATGTTATGAAATTGCATATCTGTTTTCTAGTAGTAGTCTCTCAGAATGCAGAACAGCTTTGCGATCCTTCTTCTGTTCCCAAAGAGGAGAGCACCCCGACTCAACTGCTTTTATCATCCTCAGTCCCACCTTGAAGGCTTGACATGTCTCACTAATTTCAGCATCCTTGAGAGACGTTTCTTCTGTCCTGATGAATAGACGAACAGATACTTGCAAAGTGAGAGCACACAAGTTGTCCCCAGGTCCTTCCTAGGTCCCTCTGAAAATCAGTATAGAACTACCACGCTTTATACTTGCATTGAAGAGTGAGATACTCAGTAATCTCCCCCCACCCCAGACTTACTTAAATTAAGAATTTAACTGTGTACGTTTCAGTCTAATGTCATTGCTTTGCTCTTTTAAGTTTAAGTGAGTAACTCTGACTTCATGGAGTTTGCAAGAAGCTGTTATAGGGGCTATGTTACAAAATTACAAGTGTAGTGGCCCTGGCATTAGAGCTTGTGAATAATCAAGTCTCCAAACGAAGGAGAAAACAATCTAGAAAGAATGTGGAGAACACTGAGTCACAACTGCTGTCAGCATATCTCAGTAAGTCAGAGACTGTTGCCACTTCCCCTGCTCCTCAAGGCTCCCCTGGATCTCAGCCACATGAAGATATCTGTACACTGCTAACAGCCAAAAAAGGTTTCCTGTCCTGATTTATAATCCCTTTTCTTGAATAATTTCCAGTCCCAAAAGACATCCACAGTTGACATTTACAACACATAACTCTTCCTGCAGAGTACTGTTTACAGTTTAGTCATACCTTCTTCCAGTAAGCTGCCACACCAGAGTCCTGTTTGTTAGTCACTGTGCCTTCTGCAGAAGGGATCTGGCCAATTAATTCTACTTAGAACAGATCAGCTGGTCATTTCTTTGACTCCCATACAGAGATCTTACTGAAGTGACACCACCCCATTACCTCAAATCTATACTTCACAAGTGTGTCTGATAACTGATACTTAATTTTTAATTTTGGTGTTAAAGGAAACACCTGGCATGTGCCAGGAAAAGCACTTGCTATTATATACACACACATATACGTATAGACCTCACCTTATCTCCTTTAGCTCTGTTCAGAACACAGGCAGTGAGAATGTCTTGTTCTTTCTATCTACATTGTCGAAAAGATTTTCCCCCTCACTTGAGGACATTCAGCAAGATCCCTACTGAAGCAGGTATTACAGACTCCTGCTTATGTACTCAGAGTTCTCGGGACTCAAGCAAAGGAGAAAAATGCTCCTGCAGTCAAAATTTCAGCAGTTTCGGAAGCTTTTCCTGTTCAAAATATGGAGGAAGCTTCAAAATTTGTGGAATTAAAAGGTGAATATCACTGTAGAAGACAGATATAGTAGATTGCACCTTGCTTCCAGGTCTTGGGTGGGTAGAATGAGGAAGAAGGAAGGTAAATAGATTCTACTCTCTCTCCCAAGCTGGTGAATTCCTGTGTCCTGGATGTCTACTGACAGCAAGGATACAAAACTTTCAGTTCCTTCTCCGAAACCAAATGCCAGCCATCCTCTTACTTTTCTACGTTTTGGTGTACAGAGAGGAAAAATAATTCGGATCATGAACCTTCCTACACTGGCTTTGCAGCGGCTCCCAGTGACAGGAGAAAGCCATTGCAAGCGCAGAGAAGCCCTCAACAGATAACTGGCAAGTCCTGAGCTATATGTTATGTTTTCTTGCTATTAATGCAGCTACAGTAATTGCAAATGCCTTGAACACTGTCTCAGTACTTGCCTGACAGCCTTAGAACCAGAAAATATTAAAGCTAATGCAAAGCTCTGTCTGCCTTCCAGGGTTTGTATCTGCGCAAAGCTGAAAATGGTCGTTACCAAGCTTAAGATTCTTGTCTCCAAAAACATTTTAATATCTTGGCAAGCTGCACCAGAGACAATTACCACGATCTGGTACACACATGAACAAGGTAAATCAGAACCTTCCCTCCTGCTTTTAGCAACTTCCTACTCCTGTCCCACACCTCTTGAAGAGCAAGCACTCATCCGAGCAGCAACCTCTCACAGCCAGCCTGCCCTGCTCATTTTGCAGAGGCAGTTCTGCAGTCTGAAAGAAGTCTAACACTTGCCTGCTGCTGCAGCTACAGTTGGACGGAAGCATGATTCTGAGGACAACTTTAAAAGCAAAAGCTATTAACACACTAACATAAAGCAGGTAATTCTTCACCGTTCAGCTGCTGTTGCAGACTGTGGCTCTCATTTTATCTGAGTTCAGCTCACAACACTGAGGCTTTCACAACTTCAAAATCTGGGAACAAATTTTACTAATGGCTTTGTTTACCACTGTTTCTGCACTAGCATAAATTAACAGTTCTCCACCTATATAGCCATGTCACATATCGTGCCAAGAACTACAGCAAAAAGTGCTTAAAGAGCACTTGCCACCCCCAGAAAAGGTATTTTCCAAACACCCCCAGTATAGAGAAGAATGGTTTAGCAACTCCATGTAAAACCCTGCTACCAGGTAAGTATACTTGGATTTTTTCGTGCACTTTCCAATCTGACTCCCTGAAGGCAGAACTGAGGCTCTTGGGTGCAAAAACAAAGAAACTGCTCTGAGCTATTTGAGCTTCACCAGTTTTCACTTCATCAGACCAGGGCACAAGAATTACGCGATCTGCTGAAGCTCCTCGGCTCCACCCAGGAGAGGGCAGTGTCACCCTTAAACACAGCACAGCGAGGACCGCAGCCTGCCCGTGCTGCAGGCACAACTCCCGCCTCGCTCACCGTGCTGGCTCTGGCTGGCGTGCAGGCACCTTTCTTCATAGTGCCCGATGGTGCCGCATCTTGGATTTGTGGCTAACGCAGTGCTGACAGCACTTGCTATGGCTGAGAAGTGCTTGCACAGCGTCAGCACTTTCTCTTTTTTAGACTCCATACCCAACTCAGCAAGTAAGCTGGGGGTGGCCAAGGAGCTGGGAGGGGGCACAGCTGACTCAGACTGGCCCCAGGGACACCCCATATCATGTAGTGTCATGCTTGGCAATAAGACGGGGGCTAGAGGATGAAGAAGGCAGGGTTTCCGACTTCCAAAGTGGCCACTGCTGGGAAACTGGCAGGGCATCAGTCTGCTGGTGGGAGGTGGCAAGTGACTGCCTTCGCATCACTTGGTTTTGCTCATTCTCTTTCCTTCACCTGTTAACCTGACTTTATTTTGACCCATGAGTACTCTTTCACTCTTCTCCCCACCGCCCTGCTGTGAAGGGACAGGGAGTGAGCAGCTGTGTGGGTGCTTGGTTGCTGGCTGGAGTCAGCGCACCACTGTTACTCTTCCCAATTTGTAACAGTTTCTCTAACTACAACCCCACTTCAATACCTATCTTTTACAGGTGAGTAATACTGAAATTAATGATTAAACCTGAACTGATTTCAATTATCTGCGTTATAAAGACAATATTCTGTCCACTTGTGCTACAGTTTACTTCTACATAAAATAGAATTTCGGATTTTAAGGTTAACATGACTAGTGAACAGGTGTTTGGAATTCCTCCCTTTCTGTTCAAGCAGTGGACTCCCAAAATCACTGTATCATGCAATGCTAACTAATATATTTTTTCCTTTGAAAACTGTTTACACAGAACTGATTTCAGACTTCACACTCTTGCTGTCTCCAGTAGCAGTTCTGCTGGAAAATCAGCTATTTTCTAACCCATTCTTGAATTGCCTCAATGGCTAGATTTCCAGCTGTTTCGGAGGTATGCATCCTATTTGTCTGACACTTAGATGATGCTTCTCAGACTGCTTCCAGACACCTTATTTACCTGGTCTATCCCATACCGATTCAATTGCCAAATTAAATCTTAACAGCCACTGTTTTTATGTCTTTTTCTTACTTGCTCTTTAATCCACTGCTGTCTACAAGCTCTTGCTTTCAAAGAAAGACGGTGCTCTGACAAGCTATGTATTCAGGACCTGGCACAATGAGCCCTAACCACAGGAACGTAGTGAAATGAGTGTAAAGAAAAACACACACAAAACCCTCCAAATACATACACAGAAGCAGACACATTCTGACTTGGTAATCATGGTATTACGTGACTAAATCACTGAAGACATACTATTTCTTTTTATCCAAAGTTCTTTCCTGTTAAAGTATAAACTAGCAATTACAAGGTCTAACAACAGCAACTAAGAAAAAGAGGACAAAAAAGGAAGAGTTGAGAAAAAGCTAACCAGACTAATCTTTTTTCCCTCCCCCATTTGTGATTTCCCCATCTATCACACTGATTGTGAACAAAGAGCTTTCTCTCAAATAGGAAGTGACATAATTTCTCATTTAACCACGGATAAACAACACTATTTACTCCTACAACTATTTTATTCTGTTTTATTGAATTACCTACATGCATTAACTGTGTTCCGTTTTATTAGCACCTCTACACGAGTCCCCTTGATGACTGAGTGCATATTGAAAAAAAGTCCTTCCATAAATTAATAATTTCTTTTATCTTTACATGATCATGTTTGTTTATCAGTGTATTACCACTTCTTGTTGAGATCATTACTTTAAGTTGTTTCTACAGCTAGAAATTACAGATCTGTAACCAAGAAGCTACATCCTCATCAACTTAGAGCAAGTTTTTCCTGTGGTCTGTTTGTTTGGTTATTTTCTAAACTGAGTTTCAGCTGCAGTCAAATACTTGGGCAAAAATGTAAAATCTCCTAGGCCTTATCTGCACCTGGTGTCACTATGGCTGGGATGTAAAGACTACCTTGAAAAACCCCACAAAATAAAACCGTACTGCAGATACAGTTATTAATGTAGCTAAATAGCATTTGTGAAATACAATTGTTTTCATTGCTAGTGTGTGCTAGTCCTACTAACAATTATTTATTTTTATGTCCTTTCCAGGCTGTTCACTTTGAGAGGGATTTTTTTTTTTTAAATCAGAATCACATCTTAAAGTACACCCAGTATAATCAGTGAACTGGGCTAGCTAAATATATACATTAATACATATATACAACTTGTTTCAGTAAAACAAGAAAGGTCTGAACAGAATACAAAGTCTCTGCAGAAGTAATGGCACAGACCACAGCATAGACTATTTACTGCAGCCATCACCAACCTGTACTGGTTTAGGAACAGCACATCATCCAAGGCCAAGTACTATGTGACTTACTTGAATTATGACACCTCTTCCTCCTTTAAGTCATTTGTAGATGTATACAGAGTTTAACATATTTTCAACATGGATAATTTTACTTAAAATCTCGGATCAAAGCTTATGTATTTGGTCAGGAGCTGTGAAAGCATTTTATTACTGAGATAAAGCATACTTCTTCCCTGTCACCTCTCTTACCATAGAGATAGAACTGTTTTTACAAACTTACTTCAACTGTTTATTAAGCTAAAGCAAATGCTTCAGTAGAAGTACTATCATTGACTTTGATGCAGACAAAATGTATGTTTGTTAAGTGATGACATACTTAAACACTCTGTTGTAACACAGCTGAGAAGCTCTGGCCCTGAACCTAGACACAGCTTCTTTAAAGCATCTGAATGGTTTAACTGAAATAGAGAACAAAAGCAGTTACACATTTGCATATATGTGCCA
Source organism: Opisthocomus hoazin (assembly GCF_030867145.1). Lineage (NCBI taxonomy): Eukaryota > Metazoa > Chordata > Aves > Opisthocomiformes > Opisthocomidae > Opisthocomus > Opisthocomus hoazin. The sequence continues at coordinate 45,484,743 of NC_134421.1, read as the reverse complement.
AGATCTGCAGTGCTGAGTCACAGCTTAAGAGACATCTGGTGTCACTTACCTCCAGAAATGAAGCTCAAATCCTTCACACTTATCCTTGCATTTTAAGCAGGGGGCACCAAATCCTTGCTCGTGGCCCAAACCCATCTGTGTACAGAGCAAGATGACTACAGTCAGCCTCAAGCAACACGCTGCATGAACAATCTTACTGCTGCCTTTATAATCTACAATCCACAACTAAATCAAGAGATTAAGCATTTGACGAAACTCACATCAGGACAGTATTTTAAGGTCCACTCACCTTTCTGTTGTACCTATGTAAGTGACACTGTTCACACAAGCCTGTTCATAGGGTTGAGCTAGGAGGCAGAAAGCTAGGCTTAACCAAAACCAAGTATTTTTCCGGTGACTTGTCTCTCCAGCCCAGCTTGCTCTGCAAGCTTCACACAAGGGCAGAAGCAGATTCTTTGCAGCCCTTCCTTGGGTTGGTGGCTGTGAAACCACAGCAAGTGAGGCTATAAGACCTCAGGTCAAAAGACATTTAATGCAGCTGTCAGGACAAAGTGATTTGCAGTATATGATTTGGCAAAATACAGGCGATAAAGCAATAAACAGATCCCACATTTTATATGTACTAACCTGGGCATCTGATAGGAATAAAGAAAACATCTAAGTGATTAGTTTTATATTCCCAAGTATATTTGAGACTACTCTGGTAGTTGTTGAGAGCAGAACATACCATTCACAATTATGTTTCAGATGGACTAATACCAGCTTATTTCCCAAGCAGAAATAGAAACAGCACAGTTAGCCAAAGCAATGACCATAAATTATATGCAAAGAATTTCACTGTGAAAAGATTAAAAGGATAGATGACCAATTCATCATGCAGAGGAAATAGAAGAGAATATAAGAAACAGCACAGAATGAAGGCCAGGTATTCACACAATGAATCAAAACATCAGCAAATTCAACTGAATGACAGCCACGGGAAGTTCGAGGTGAAGAACAGCCACCAAGCACCACAACTTATGCATCAATCTAACACAGTAAATTTGAAGTGCCTCACTCCAGCTCTTAAAATCAGATGGATGAAGGAAGGACTGTGTAACTGTGGCCACAGTTGGCTGTGCAGGCTCATGCCCAACATGCAGCGGAGAACCCATCCCCACGCTCCCACCCACCCCTCCGTGGAGGACCCCTCCCAGTTCACTGTGGATAAACACAGTGGGAGGGATGGTCATCGTGAAGGAGACAGCTCACCTCCAGTCTGGCTTTTACCATGAATGGAAAGTGAGCTAGAGCTGACAAGTTCCGGTACTAATCTTAGTTCTGGCAACAATAACACAATGCCAGGGTTAATCAGATGTGGTGATACAGTTCTATTATTAATAAGCTTGCAATCTACTCCGAGAAGTCACACTGCTATTGTACATAGAAGGATATAAACAGCTCAACTTGCAACATGTTCCTGTGCAAAATTAATGAACAGATTATGCATAAACCCCTTGCTCAGCACAGAACACATGATAAAATGCAGGGAAGACCATGTTTTCAGTTATTTTGTAATTTGAAGGATCACTGTCTCCACAGTCAGACATCCCTGAGGAAATTACAAAAGCTTTCTTGTAGATTACGGTCTATTCAGGGAGAAGAGATACTTTGGCAGCTGTTCAGCTACTGCTTGCGACTGCAGGAATAGACAGAGGGACATGAAATTCTTTCTTCCTTTCTTCTGGGGAAGACGAAATACAAGCCTGCTGTAACTGTGGTGACATCTTTATCAGCCTAAGGGCTCAAGAAGTTCACATGCTACATGCACTATCCTGAAGCCAGACCAGCAGACATCCAAACTAAACATAACTAAAGATTAAGTTCTCTTTTATCAACTACATTTTTGTCTGTGTTGGATATATAAAGCTAAGGGGCCAATAAAAGTTCATTCCCGCTGAAGAGGGGTGTTCACAGGGGTATTCTCATTTGGAATCCAGAGCCCCACCATATGTGCATTGTACCTTGTGCACACACACCGTACAGCAGACAGCTGCGCGCTCTTGCCAAGGCACACACGAAAAGATGTTGGCCAGAATGTTCTCTAAAGAGAAAGAGGAAGCTCAAGTAACAAAACTGCTGTTTTTTTCAGGACAGGATGGGTTTTGTTTGGGGTTGGTTGTTTGGTTTTAAAAACCAACCTCCCTGAAAAGCTGTTAAACTTAAAATGTGTTTGCACTGCCCTAAAGAAAAAAAAAAAACAACCAAAAAAAAGCCAGAAACCAAGGCAACATTAACCCATCCTCTCTAGCTGCTACTTCAGCTACAGACTGGCACTACCTCTTTATGCTTGGGCTCTCCCCTCCTTTAAAAAGGATGGGAAGGTAGAAAAAGGGGAATAATAATTTTATTAGTGTTGTAATTAGAAGGCTTAGAAACATAGGATCATTTGTGTGTAAAGCTCTGTTGTATGGTAGACAGCGAAATAGCCTCAACATTTCAATTCTCAAAGCAACAGAATCTGAAAGGCAAGTAAGAAAACGAAAACTTTTTTTTTTTTACAGTTTTTTAATGTATTGTTTCCAAGCCTTCTAACATTTAAGGGTTTTTAAAGCTAAAAATACCTCTCCAGAAACAAATTAAGGAGAGGAAATATGAATCATTTAGACAGCACATCCAAAACATACTCCCTCTCCAGACTAAATGGACAACAACCAGCCAGCCTACTTGCATCTTCACAACCAGCAGTCTCAAGGCAGATTTCTTCAGAAATACAGGATTCCACATACCCCCCCCACTAATAAAGAGCACATCAAGTAAATGCTTATGCAGCTTGAGACAAGTAAACTGAATCAGCAAATGAGATCGACTTGTTTTGAAACATATTTCTCAGTTTGCTACAGGACAGAAAGAAGGGGATGGCCTTTCTATATGCAATATCTGCTCACCTTACGCAGAAGGTTTAGCTCAAAACTAAGGGGCACATTAAGAACCAAATCAGACACAATTCCAGATGCATGCACAGCCTCTGCCTTTGTTCTGACAGAGAAACTATGTGGCAGCTTGCCAAAAATAAAGATATAAAATAACAATAGCACAGAGTGCTTTTGGGTTTGACTATCGAAAATTCAGTGTACGTTAACATTCCTCCACAGTGCTGTAAAATGACCTGCTTCAGTGGCCAGGAAGCAGCAGCCTCAGAAGTAACTGCTTCCTCTTCAGCAGCTGATTCTGCTGTAATGCTCCTGCTGGAGCAGCCAGAGTTACAGAGCGGGCACCAGAGTGGGAATGCACGCCTGAGAAGAGGGGAGAACCCATTTTCCCCATAAATGGAGTTCTGGTAGAAATCGCACAGATAGGTCAGCTGAAATACAGCCAGAAGAAGGTTCCTGCCTGTCTACTGCCATTAATTTTCATTTTACAGCAAAAGCCATCCAAAACCATCTGGTATTACTAACATACCCAATACAGATTGAAACAGTCTCAAGAATGGAAAATGATATAAATATGCTCAAGATCATACACTGCATGCTGCTTTCAAGATTAATAGTTCTCAAGGGCAAAGAACTTTAAACGGTTACAGCTAAGTGAGAATTAGTGAAAAACTGCCCCATTTCAGTTCAGACTGGAATCCAGTGCAGTAAGTTGGCTGTCCTTACATTAAGCAGCTTACTGTCACCTTAAAAACCCCACTGGTCCTATTCAAGTGTCTAACAGTTTGTTCTATAGATGTGTCTAATAGATGTATAAGAGAAACACAGCAGTTGCTATGCAATAAACTGGCTTATCAGAAAAGTTTGTTAAGTTTATTGAATATGATCAAGAATGAAAGTCCAACAAATTCTGTTTCTCCCTCCTATTAATTTAAACCTGGCAGCAAATGTTGGTCTGGCTTTGTGGCAATTTTAGAATACTAATTTCAGAATTTGTATTTCCTGTAAATATATCAAATTTCACAGAACATCAGACAACAAAACATCCCCCCACATGGGAGTCTGAGCAAAATCAATCACGAATGCAAACAGATTATACATGTAGAGGTAGATAGCTGGTTTAGTCTGCAGGTCGATACAAATGCAGTTATATTTTGTCAGCTATGGTTTCTCTTATGTAGTAAAATACAGGTAAGTTTACCAAGTTTGATCCTACGCGGAATGAATAGTGCCACAGCTCACAGCACTGGTGGAAAAAAATGTTGTGATGAATGAAGGATTAGCTGTTCAATAGTTAAAGTAGTGTAATGTCACAGAACTCAAGATTATTGTTGACAGTTACAGGAAAACCAAAGATAAGCCTTAAGAAATCTTAGATGAATTAAAACATAAGACAGTAGTAATTTTTAAAGCTTGCTTATACTTGCTTTTAACTGGCATAGATTATTCAAATTTGAAAGGGCTCTCTGGAGGTCACCCAACTACCCTCAAAGAGCAGGTGCAACAAAATCAGATTTGCCCCAGGGCCTTGTCCAGACACAGGTTCAACAGCCTATCACAACACTGGACCACAAAGAGGAAAAAATCTATGCGTTTAATCAGAATTTCTCATGTTGCAGCTTCTGCCCACTGTCTCTCATACTATCATCATAGAGCAATTAGAGTCTGATTCTGTCATTTCTGTTCCCTCCCACTGAACAGCTGGGCACAAAAGATACAAAGAGTATGCTGTCACTGGAAGTCTTTAATCATTTTAATACTTGCCATTTAATACTCACATAGCACAAATACAGCCCTCAAATAAAGCTAGCTACTCTGACCTTCCTGCCTGTTTACAAAGAAGCCCCTGGGGTAGAACAGTAAGAAGCAGGTTAAAGAAGAACACATAAAATGCAGAAGCTCCACTTGGCATTTTCAGGTCTCCCTCCCATAAGATTTCTTCTATCTGTCCCACCAAAAGACCAGAGCTTACTTGGGTCTTGGCTCCTCCTCCTTTCTCCCCACCCTGAGGGGACTTCCATGTCACCACACAGGTGAGCTGTACTAATATTTCACCTTGCCACAGACAGTAAGAGACAATACCAGTACTTAGTCTCTGCAGAAGATCAGAAGTCCTTCTGCCGTTTGAGACTTTTCCATGATTTGAAAGGTTGTGGCTACACGGCGAGAAAGCCATCATTAGTGGGCTGCGATAATTAACAGTGAGCCCCAGAACAGACTTACATCCTCTTCACTGTCCTTTTTGCCAGTCTTTCTCCTGTGTCTTTGAGTGCTCCAAGGGCAGAATTGAAGACATCCATGCTAAAGCTACTCTTGGATTTAGCATAAAATGCCAGGCATCTTCTGGTTTGAAGATTACTTAACTGTTGATCCATTTAGATGTTTCAGGGGCCACATCAAGTGATATTGTTTCCCATTTCCAACGCAGGCTTGAGAAAAACACCTGTATACCACAACAGACCTAATTTCTAGCATATCCTAATGTACCTTAGGAACTTTGAAAGAACTCAAGGTAAAGCCAAGTATAAAAAAAAAAAGACTCCGTGAGAACAAGACACATTAGAAATCTCACATGCTGTGCATGCTTTATTGCCGAGACCCGATATTCTATCACTACTTTCTGTACCAGCAGAAGTCTCCTCTAGTAGGGAAACACAACAAAGTGAAAAATAAAATAGGTTACAGCATTTAAACTTTAAAAACAGAAGAGCTATGTTATTTCTTATGATTCCAGATTGGAGAAAAAAAAACCACAAAAGACATGATTATATCCAGACAATGCTCTTACACGACTTCTACAGACACTGTACAAGAGAGAAAAAAAGTTTCATCTGCAGTGAAGAGCAGTATCCTATTGGCCACTCTATATTTGTTATTATTTACATGTGTCTATTGAAATTGATGGCAAGTCTTTCCCAGCTTTTTTTAAATATGTATTTAGATTTAGGGAAAAGTTGACTGAGATTAAGATGTAGAAGCTTGGGTATGGAAGTCCATTTGCACAGAAAGGAGGATGCCAAGAAGTGGTTGCATCCACGAAAAATATTTGAAAGATGATCTAGGAAGGATGGGCAGAATAGTAAGTCAAGGAGCTGTAGCAGCCTATGATAGTACACAAGTACTAAGAATTTCCTTTATTGTGATGTCTTCAATTCAATATCAAACAGCTCAGAACATAAATATTTAACATACCACTACACAGTCCACTGTCGAAAAGCTAACAGCTATTAAAGTTATCTCAGCTGGACAGAAAACAAGTGGTGTTTATTTACAGAGTCCAGTATTACACTAGCTAAGTTTAAATGTAGTTGACACGCACTAGAAGACTGCCTATAAACCTCCAGTACAGCACTATCCATCACCCAATGCTGCAGAAGGATTTTCGCAATACTTGTGTATTTTGTTTTGACATCAGCACTCTTGTCCAGTTGCATCTTCTAATACTAGGTTTTCAGAAGCAGGCATGGAAACCTACATATTCACTTCTTAGGATCTTTATTGATGCAGGAAAGCGCATGCTTTTTTTTCCAGCCAGCGCTTTTAGAAGCTGCAGCTAGACAACCTCAGACTGAAAACCAAGTACAAAGGAAGGGTTAGGCAGACTTTAAAAAACAAAAAGACCAGAAACACATGTACAGCAGCACCAGAGTACAGTTATGTCTGATGTAATCTGAAATTGTCATGACAGAAGCCTGCTTACTGCCTCGACCCTATTCATTTGGCCAAGCCTAAGACCCTAGATAACAGGCATGACAAGTTCTTATCTTCACAGCCCTACTCTTCCTGCAGGTCTCCAGCACCTAGAACCGCCTCATGTTAGTGGAAAGGATATATTAGGCTTTTTTACACATACACCCCCAAACATGCACATCTCCTTAAAATAGATTGTAACAATATCTATAGCTAACAATATCTATAGCTAACAATATCTATAGCTAACAATATCTATAGCTAACAATATCTATAGCTAACAATATCTATAGCTAACAATATCTATAGCTAACAATATCTATAGCTAACAATATCTATAATATATATATTGTTAGTTAACTACAGCACAATATATACAGTTGCATCCTCCCCATTACATCTGTAAACTCCATATTTGCAATAAGCGTTCCTTATACTTCCTCGAGGTAGAAGAAATGTGTTTTTAAGTAACTTTAACCAATAAAATTTTGTTCACAATTGGTAGTCACCATTATTATTACCAATAAAATTTTGTTCACAATTGGTAGTCACCATTATTATTATTATTTTACCTACAGGAAAAAAAACCATCTCTTTTCCAGGAACGCTTGCAGAAACAGATCTTTGTGCTTTTAATGACAGAATACTTCCAAGTTAGTGAGATGGAAAACTAATTGTTTCATACCTGGCTTATAATTATCCACATCAATGAGAGCTTCACCTGATCTTAGAAGTCATGCAGCCCTGCATCCAAGGAGTTTCTTGGCTTGCTATTCAGGCATTTCATGATATTTTATGGTCAAACACCTGGGGAGTACTTTCGCCAGAAAAATCAGTCTGAAAAGTTTAATTTAGCCTTGCTGTCTTTGCCAAGCTGATATCCAGGAATGATGGGCAAAAAGTAACTAGGGATGTACCTTCAGACACGTGTTCCAGAAAATAATTCACATCAATACTTTGAGGGGAAAAATCCCACCATAACATCTGCAGGAAGCAGTTACTCAGTTTCCTTGTTACCAAAACTGAAGTGGTTCTTCCCACATCTGCACACCTGGTTTCATATTTCTCCTTGCAGACAGAACTCACCCATGAATAAATTTGCATTTCCTTGATCTTACTGTGCATAACAAATAGCAAAAAAGCTCTACTGTTGTGGGTTTCCATGGCAGTAACACCAAAACAGTGACATCAACAGGAAGCGTAGCCCAGCAGATATTACTAAATCATGCTTTGCAAAACATGAAAAAGTTGACTTTGCTTGCATACGTACTTTATTCACTGTTACATTTACCAAAGCGCATTACAGTTGTTGACTTAACGATGTCTAAGCACTGTTTGGTTTTCCACCGCAACAGAACAAACTGAGTCTCACACCCATAGTAAAACCACACAGGCGTTCCACATTCGAGAAGTCGCACCTTTTCCCCCCAAACTCCCCTGGCCCTTCTCCATCACAAAGTTCCTTTTATAAAGCAAGTAGTATACTGTGAAAGCTTCCCTGCCAGATTCTTACTTTCTCTAGTGAAGCATGAGACCACACTGCCAACAGGACTGTGACCCACTGATTCATTTTACAAAGTTCACAGAGGTGACAGACAGGGCAGAAATCCAGACTAGGAGAACTTTGTTCTAACAGAGTCTTCAACAAAAAGCATTAAATCTTCATTTTCCCTATACCCTGAAAGCAAAGTTTAAGAACACAGTGTGTACTGTATTTGGGAAAATCAGTAGTCTGTGTGTTGCAAAAGTACTTTTCAAGCTGGAGCTACTGTTTTTAGGCTTCACCTCTGTTGTGTGGTCTCTTTTTATATACAGAGCTATCTTCATGATCCTCAAATGCAACAGCAAGTCAAATTCCTCCTAAGAAAAAGGACATAGCTGCAGTCAGCCTTAAACTCCCCATCCCCTTTTTAAAGGGAGATTATAACAGACAGCAAGGAATCAGACTTAGTATTTACATAGTAGCTAAAAAGACTGCCTTGCAGCTATGTTTTCCCACACTGTTCCACTGCCAGATATATGCCAGAGTTATTTTATGTCTCTAAGAAGCATGACGACTGGACTACAAAAAAGTTACACATTATTCCACATATATGCACACATTCTGCTTATATTCTCAGTGCTGAAAATTCATTCTGAAACTTGCATTTCTTGCAGACTGTAGCTGTCCAGAACCCAGGATCCAGCTTTCTTCTGCTCAGGGTTCTTGGAACTTCCTACCCAACAGGGGCAGGGTCAGCCACTTATTAGTCCCTAATGCCTACCTTCATTTGCCAGGCAGTAAATAGGTACAAGTCACTACAAAATAAAAAGTTAACGTAAGGTAACAAGCAGGTTTTGTCAGAGGACTCAAGTTCTTTCGGCTCAGGGTGCAGGTCATAATCACGTATCGTGGTTCTCACCCTGTCGTTAAGTAACCCATCACTGCTGATAGACTAAAAATGTGATAGGGACGTCTCCACGTCAAGATAAGTTTCTCTTAAAGGTCAGGTCTTTTACTAGTTTTGATAAACTTGACTGGAAACTTCCCAGAATGTTCTTCCACTTTTCAAGAAAGGGGGAAGTTGGCAAAAAAGAGAGATGTAAAAGATAAGGAAAGAAACAGGTTGAGAGCAGGAATTAAATGACGGAGACTGAAGACATGCAGCTATTGTAGAGTTGATGTGAACTGTTAGTCATTCATTCCAGTGTACAAAATCTGAGGAATTTTTGATTAAGTAAATATCAATAGTCAAAAACAGAAGAAAAGGATTTCGTACCAAACACAGTGGTACACAGCAAAGCTTCCTAGTTCTCCCTGTATGGACTTGCCACAGATCCTTGTCTGTTCTCTTGGGAAATTGGCTTCACACAAGTTATAAAGAGAAAGAAGGTGATGAGGAGAAGTGAGCAAGGGAGGGGAGACAGCGGAAGAATAGAAGTAGTTTTTTTGAACACAGGTATAATAAAGACAGAGAAAATGTGAAGTTCTTCACATCATAAACATCCCTTAGTGGTATTAATACTACAGCTGAACAGAATAGAAAATACAAATCAGTTTTGCTGGTTTCTTTTGTGGCACCAGCTTCCGTATCTGTCCGAGCAGGTTCAGAAAAATTTTCAGGAATCTTAGAAGTTGACGGAGAAGAGTAAGACATGAGCAAAGAAAAATATGACAAAAATAGTCAAACTTGCAACACACACACAGCTACCCAATAACTACAGTGCAATTCAAGGCAGATGTTTAGCAACTGCAAGTTCACTCAAAGCAAGACTCCACTATCAGTAGAATTTTATCAGTATTTCATACACATAATTATTTTCTCTTTAGATGGAGAAATTCTGAACAGGAATGCTCTATCTTCCACAAATACGCATCTCTTCCCCTCCCAGAGTTCAAAAAAACCTTTCAGTTGAATGAGCTCCGTGATGCCGTCAAATTTAAGTTTTAAAACATGCTTAGAAAATATAAGTAAGTCTACTCAAGCAGCTTGTTTTCATTACATACAAGCAGTCACACAAAGGAGACAAACCCTGTGTACACAACTAGTTTCTGAAGACAGTGACAGTACTTAGCTGCACCCATTTACACACCGACAGCCTAATGCTGACTGGAGGATGACTTATGTAGTTTCTCCAAACCAAGACCCTCATCCAGGTGACATCATCACAAGGTGACATCACTTGGAGAAAGCTGGAACTCAAGACTAACCTGCATTAACAGGATTCAGCCTTGACTGAACAGGCAGCCTTCCATGCTGCACAACTACTTCCACATCTGGGTCAGTTTCTAGCCTGCAAGCTGGAAAAGCATATAGGTATACAAAAGTGCACATGTGTACTTTAAAACAAGTTACTACCCTTAAATATAACAGTTCAGGAATACCAATGACACATGTCCATACAACATGCATTTCAAAAGACTAGTTTTGATGTATCAGTGAGGATTATGTACAGATTTAACCCATGTTCACATACAAAGCTCCTTCTGCCTTTATCAAATAGTCTCCTAACAGATACTATAAAGAAGTTCTTATTAGCAGATGTCATTGCTTAAGTGCCGTGTTTAGTTTGCAAAAGGACTAGATGCACAGATTCAGAGGTGTGTCCCACACAAAATCAGTTTCACATAGGAAGCTTTAAAGACATTTAACACATTTGTATTACTTATCACTTTCTGTTATCGATCCTTCACTGCTTGCCAGTTTGACTCCAAACTAACTAGCCATATGCCTTTAAAAATTGAAAAAAAAAAAAAAATCCAAAACCAGAAAAACTCCAACAAACCCCCTTAAATTTCTGTCTCAGGCGGGCAGCCCCTACAAACGCTGACAGCACATCTGCAAAGGGCTGGTCACATCTTAGGTCCGACATCAACCTTCAGGATATCCGCGAAGGGCGTTCGGGCTGCACGCAACTATGAGGTTTCATTTTTTTCGGGGGGGAGGATGTGGAGAACACCTATTTACCTGAAAGACTGCAATGCTGGCGTGACAGGACAGGGGCACCCACTCGACTACCTAGGGAACAAACTGCAGCGTCCGAACCCGCGTCGGGCGCAGCGGAGTAGCTTTTCGCCCCGCCCGCGGGCCAGGCCGCGGAGACAGCAGGAGGGCACCCCGCGGGCAGCTCCCTCTGCCCCTCACCTGACCTCCCGCACCCTCTGAGAGGGGGCGACGGAGCCCGAGCGGGAGAAGCGGGGTGCCGGGAGGGCTTCACCGACCCCAGGGCTCGGAGACCCTGCCGCGGGGGGCGGCGAGGCGGGGCCGCCACTCCCGCGGGAGGGGCGCCGGCCGGCAGGGCAAGTAACTCGGCGGGCAGCCCCCACCTTACCTTTTTCACTCTAGTCTCCAGCTCCATGCTGCCGCCGGGCCGAGCCGAGCCGAGCCGGGCCGGGCCGGGCCGGGCCGGGCCTGGCCGGGCTCCGAAGCGGGGTGTGAGGCTGCTCCCGACCGGCTGCGGAGGCGATGCAGCACGGGCCGCCCCTCACGGCCACCCCGCTCAAACTTCCGCTGCCCTGGGGCAGTGGCTGCAGCCGAACAAAGGCAGGGCGGCAGCCAATCCCCGCCCGGCCGCGCGCCGGCCCGCCAGCCAATCGCCCGCCGCCGCCCCGCCGCGCCCCGCCCGGCCGCGCCCTGCCCGGCGCGGCGGCGGCGGCGGCGGGGAGCCGGGGCGGGGTGGGGCCGGGGGCCACGGCCGGCGGGGCGGTGGGGTCGTGGGGAGGGCGTGGGTTGGCGCAGCGCTTTGCTCTCGGGCACAGGCGCCCTGGAAACGCGGTGCCAGATCGTGGGGCCCCGGCGGTTCGCTGACACGGCCGGGGTCGGCCCCTTCTCAGCCCCGCTTGGCCGGGAGGAGTGCGGCGGGTGCGCCCGGGTGGGTTTGCGTCCACCCGCCCCCACGCGGGAGGGTCTCACGCTCTTTGCAGCAGCGGTTTTTGTCTGTCCAGCGAACCCGACAAAAATCTTTCCTCCTGTTGGCACTGGATGAATATTGCGGAAAAGGTTTAGAGGTCGATCCCAGTCTTCAGACTCATACACGAATGGAAAGTCACTGATAACATTATATATATTTAATGTATGACATATATAAAATATAAAACGACAGAATAATCAAGCACTTGCAAGTTTGAATACTTCCACAAGTATTTTCTCCTTTCATATTGCTTTTGATCTTTGGAAAAAGTAGCAAACATTCGCTCAGACTCTACAGCTGACCTAGGCAGTGGTCATGAGTAATTTGGTAGATTAGTTTGTCTTTCATCTGCAGCATCTGTCTTTCCTCTCCACACATACCAGCTTTTCTCAAGTAAGTCTTCGGTCATTTTGTTTCTTCCTTCCCCAGAGCCCAAATAAACCTCTCTTTCACGGTTTAATTTTTCGCCTGCCATCACTCCTTGAAAGATGTTTGCAACCAAGTGAAGGGGAGACCAGTTCTGTTTGTTGTCTGTTGAGAGGTGAAAGCAACGTTCTGCTTGACTTTGCTGCTGGAACAGGCATCGTGGTGCATGGCGTGGGCCCGCCGCTCCTACCAACGAGTCTGTGCAGCAGACCTCGGCCCAGGAGTTTCACACAAATCTGAGAGAGGATGGCCTCGAGCCGTAACATTAGAAAACAGAGAGGACATAGACCATTAGGCAATGCTCTGTGCTCGGTGGGTGTCAGTTCCGAAGGGAGGTGAAAAATAAGGGCTGTTGCATGAATTTTGTTTGTTTAGTTCGGAAATTTTGTTTTTTATTTCTTGTTCTTGTTCTGTTTTGTTTGGTTTAGTGGTTCCTTCCTGCTGGTTTTGGGGGTGAAAGAGAAGGGGAAGTTCGAGTGCCTGAAATGTTGGTGTGCCTGGGACCAATGGAGTTTGAATACCATCCATGCTCGTAACTTCCTCGGACTAAGATCAAAGGACTAAGCAGGTGATTATTCCTGTTCAGTGAATGCGCTGTCGAATGATATATGTAATAACGAGAAATACCAGCAATTACAAAGACCTGCTAGGTACCTCTGTGCTAAGCAGACATATTAAATTATAGTAGTCGTCATTATATGCTTTTCATATGGGAATGGATGTAGAAGTGTATTTTCAATTTAGTAAGCTAAAAAAGTGAAACAAAATCTTGTGTGGTTTAGTTGTATTGTGCTTATTCTTATCTCCTTGAAAATAGTAGCATAATCATAGTTTTGAACATGACATTTTTCTTCTCCCCCCCGCCCCGCCAAACTGTGACACTGCTAGGTTAATAATAATTTCTTTTGCTTATATTTTTCTTGAACCTCTTGAGTTGCAGATGCTCTGGTTTTCGTTTGTGCATCTTTCAATTGTGTAATTTAGTGCTGAAATACAGCAAACTTTAACAGCCTTCCTATCTATGAATTTGTATATGAAGCCTACAAATTCATATATGTAATGGAAAATGCAGATGGTAATACAAGACTTCTATTTTGCAAACCAGCAGACTGCTGTTGGAACACACTTCCTCTGAGACCTGGATCAATAAAGAATGCATTTTAAGATTCTAACTCTTTTCTGTGCTTTCTATGACGTTCGTTAGTCTGGCAGAAATAACTTCCTGCTCTGTGAATGTGATCCTGTATAGCTCTTCCCCTGAAGGATTCTGAAGTTGCTAGGCGCACGGCATTGAAATGTGCCAGGGCACAGAGCTGGGCTTTCTCATAACAGTCTAGGAAATATTGAATGCCTGTTTTAAATATTAATATTTTTTGAAGAAAGAGCAAGATGCATCCCGGCATTAACTTTCCCACCGTAATATTTGTGGAGACAACAGGCAGAAGATGGGGAAAAGCTAATACTTCTACCATACACACTTCTGGCAACATGGACAACAGCGAGTGGACAATCTGTCAGATTGTCTTCCTGGTTTTACAATTTACTTAGCGCTCAGGTATCATAATGATGAATGCACTTGGAGTAACTATGTATCTCCAATCATTAGACAGGTAGATTAGATAGATGATTTATAAGTCCATCCTCAAATGACAGATAGTATCATAATGACTTTGCAATGCTGAAATTTTTTTTTCTAGTAAAGCTGTTATTTAATAACAGTTCTTTTGCTTAAACTTTAAAGCAAATACTTCAGACTAGCTTCCAGCTAAATTCTTCTAGTTGCACTGTTTAATCAGTACTTCATATGTTATAACTAACAACACTGTGTGCTTTTAAGATTTTTTTTGTAAGTATAATCTTAAATGTAATATAAATATAGGAGTCTGTCTTACCTCAAAGTGGCTTAATATGCTAATTTAGTTTTCAAAAAACATTTCAGTTTGAGAAAGGAATAACATTTTCCATTATATATCTATTTGAATAAAACAAGGGAATGTTACGTGGAATGTCTTGGGGTAGGTCCAATAAAAAACCCAGAAAGGAACCTGAGTGCCTATATCCAAAGTTGCAGACCTTACTGTCTCCTGGTTATCTGCTTCCCAGCTAAGCACATACTTAGTTCTTCATTGTATGTTAATTGTTTTACTTCTTGCTTACTTAGGTTTGAGATTGTCTGAACGTTAGTATTGATAAAATAATTTGATACCTGTCTCATGCTCGGTCTGATCATGATCTAGAGACTAAACTTGTATTTAACTATTCAGAGAGGCTTAATGTGATAGGAAGTTTCAGACCATGCATGAAATAAAGAAAGGTTTCATATCCTTACCAAATTTATTACCGGCTATTGCTTGTTTAAAAGAAAGTAGTGAGAAGAGGCTCTGCCCCACTTTTTCTGTAATGCCCTAATAAATAGTGGACTTGCCCCAAGTTGGAATATGAAGTTGTAAGCTTTCCCCAGCCTGATGCAGATTCAAGTTGCAGCTTCTATCTGTTAGGACTGTGGCCTAGCTACTAGACTTTGGCTACATAGTTAGATCAGATTATCTACGCTTTGAAGTGCCAATGTACAGAAGAGCAAAAGAGATCCACTGAAGTAATGAAAGAGTAGTATGTCTCAGTGGGTATGCAGTCCAAAGACCTACATTAACCAGGTGTTGAGTAAACCTGCAGTTCCACAAGCGAGGAGGAATTGTTATCCAAACAACCCTTAACACAGGCTACAGTTGTGCTCACTCTTGTTCTCCCTGTCTGTCCCTGTGAGTCTTCTGTTCTTCAAACAGTGGCAAAGCAAAATGGTGGAGGAACGTCCTGTGGCTTCATTGTTATGGTACGTGCTGGGAAATAAAAACTTCCTTCAATCAGAAGAGGGACTTGCACCTGTATGTTGCACCTTGTGGACAGTATTAGAGGCAGAAAGAGAGGCAGGGCAGGGAGTAGACGATAAAAGAAAAACCTCTTCTGAAAGGAAAGAATGAGCTGTGCTTTGTTGTTTGAAAGAACTGGGATAGGAGGAGGCTATGTTTCCCAACAGGCAGAGATGTTTTCTATCAAGTGTGGGTGATTCAGATAAGCTGGGAGGCAGCTGCTTGCTGACTGTAGTTCCTTTCTCGCTCAGTGCGCTTTATGGCTTGGAATCTGTTCTGGATTGGATGGAACTGCTCCGTGAACTCTATGTACTTTAGGTGCCCTAGCATAGAAACCAAGCACTATGGTGTGTGACTTTTAGGCTTTTAAGTCCTTTGTTGGGTATAACTCAGAAATTATGTAGTGGAGAATGGAGCTGGTTTTTTAATCCATCTCTGCTCTTTAGTCCCAGTCACAAAATCAGCAGCTACAAATGTGCCAACCTGGAGAAGGTTCCTGCATTATTAAATCTCTAATTGAAGTAAATTTACTTAGACCAAAAAAACCCAACACTTACTCAAAATGTGTCATAAATTATATTATAAATAAATTATAAATATGGTAACATAAAAATACTAAAGCCAGAGATACACTTCTTTTTCTTTGAAAAGTTTATTGTACAATAAGTTTCCATAAATATTTCATTCATGGATGAATAAGGAGCTCCTGGCAAAACTCAAATGTAAAAAGTTTGTGTACAGAAGGTGGAAGCAGGGACAGGTAACATGGGAGGAATAGGGAGGCACTGTTCGAGTGTGCAAAGACATGTTTATGAAAGCCAAAGCCCACCTGGAGCCAAACATGACAAGTAATGTCAAAAGCAACAAGAAGGCGTCCCGTAGTACACAAGTAGCAAAAGGAAGAGTAGGGGAGATGTGGACCTACTGCTGAGTGGGGCGGGGGCCCTGGTGACACAGGATGTGCAGAATGCTAACATGCTGAAAGCTATCTTCATCTCAGCCTTTACTAATGAGACTGGCTTTCAGAAATCCCAGACACCAGGGGGAAAGACTGGAGCAAGGAAGACATACCTTTGGTGGAAGAGGATCAGGTCAGGGCATACACAAGCAAACTGGACATGTGTAAGTCTATGGGCCCTGATGGGAGGTACGCATGACTGCCAAGGAAGATGAATGATGCCGCTGTGAGGCTAATGGATAATTTTTGATCGATCACGGCGACTGGCAGAAGTGCCTGAAGGCTGGAGGAAAGCAAATGTAACTCCTATCTTCAGAAAAAGTGAGGAGGAGGACCAAGGGAATTACAGGCCAGTCAGCCTCACCTTGATCCCTGTGAAGATGATGGAGCAGGTAATCCTAGAAACCATTTCCAGGCACATAAAGGACAAAAAGATAGTCAGCATGGATTCACCAAGGGGAAGTCACGCTTGAACAACCTGATAACTGTTTATGATGATATGACTGGCTTGGTAGATGAGAGCAGCATCTGCATTAATGGATGATGGGGCAGAGTGTATCTG
Source organism: Opisthocomus hoazin (assembly GCF_030867145.1). Lineage (NCBI taxonomy): Eukaryota > Metazoa > Chordata > Aves > Opisthocomiformes > Opisthocomidae > Opisthocomus > Opisthocomus hoazin. The sequence goes on along the minus strand of NC_134421.1, from coordinate 45,467,937 downwards.
TCCACAGCAAGCTTGTTGATGACACAGAACTGGTAGATGTGACTGGTACACCAGAGGGTCATGCTGCCATCTGAAGGGATCTTGACAGGCTGGAGAAATGGGCTGACAGGAACCTCATGAAGTTCAACAAGGGGAGTTGCAAAGGAGGAAAAACCCCATGCATCAGTACATGCTGGGGGCTGACCAGCTGAAAAGCAGCTTTGCAGAAAAGGACCTGGCGGTCTTGGTGGACGCCAAGTTGACCATGAGCTAGCAATGTGCTCTTGCAGCAATGCAGGCAAATGGTATCCTGAGCTGCATTAGGAGGAGTGTTGCCAGCAGGTCAGGCCCTTTACACAGCACTGGTAAGGCCATACCTGGAATGTTGTGTCCAGTTCTGGGCTCCCTGGTACAAGTGAGACACAGGCATACTGGAGAAAGCCCAGTGAAGGCCAGCATGTATGATTAAGGAACTGGAGCATCTGTTATATGAGGAAAGGCTTAAAGAGCTGAGACTGTTTAGCCTGGAGAAGGCTCAGGGGGGATCTCATCAATGTTTGTAAATATCTGAAGAAAGGGCGCAGAGAGGCTGGAGCCAGGCTCTTTTCAGTGGTGCCCAGTGACAGGACCAGAGGCAATGGGCACAGACTGAAGCACAGGAGGCTCCGTCTGAATGTTAGGAAACACTTTCTTACTGTGAGGGTGACCAAGCAATTGGCATAGGCTGTCCAGGGAGTTTGTGGAGTCTCCCTCCTTGGAGATACTCAGAAGCTGTCTGGACATGGTCCTGTGCAACGTGCTGTAGGTGGGCTTGCTTGAGCAGAGGGAGGTTGAACCAGGTGACCTCCAGAGTTCCCTGCCAGTCTCAACCATTCTGTGATACTGTGATTTGATTTTTGACAGTACTGAGAGATGCTGTCTCACCCAAAGACGTCAAAAAAGAGCAAAAGACAAATATGACTTTTTTTATTAATTCTGTTGTGGCAGTTTTTCCTTATCAAGATTTCTGTTGGATTCTAATGTTTTACTTTGATTTGGAACAGCTATCTAAACACTTGTATTTTCCATCTAAACAGAGATTCAAAAAATTGATGTTTATTAACTGCATTGACTTTATCTAAGCCAATCAGTTTAACTCTGCTTTGTTGTTAGAAGTTATGTCAGAGGTCTCTCAATGTCCAGTAGCAAAATTTTGAAACTGGAATTATTTGGAAATTTTATGCCAAACAGTTTTTATTTTCTCATGAGAACAGGCCAGTTCTTTGAAATCAAAATTTTCTGCAGGACTTCAAACACTAGAAGTAGAATGTCTGATCACAGTGAGAAAACACAGGAAAAAGATCTCTGTCTCACCTAGGATTAAGGTATTTACATAATTTACAGAAGACCAATGTATGATCCTGCTCTGCCTGGCTCAGACTAGAGAAATGTAACGATGGTGAATGCTTTCACTACAGGAATAGTTAGTTCAGTAAAGGGCAAAGGGTGTTTCTGTTAGGTTTCTCACTTTGGACATTCTTGGTTTCACTCCAATGCAATGCAAGACAATTTTTGATCTCTCAAAAAACTATGGGATGGGAAATAATTTCCTATACAGCTCTGATAACAGTATAATGTTATGAGCACTCTTTTGGCTTCTTTCTCATCCATGAGAGCTCCAGCAAATGTTCTGCGGTTCTGAGATTTTCCATTAGTAGTAATTTACATGAAGATTGTATATAATGGCTAAAAAGGGATAACGTAAGTACCAGCTGGATAGAAACATAGCGACTCTTTTGCTATAATGTATATTTAATAACTTCAGCCTAGGCTTGCAGAGATGATGTCTAACACTATTGAAAGAAAGGAGTTACAGTATATGAGAACATGCTTTTATGGCTACAAATGCCAAGGAACATTAATAGGTAATTGAATTCTTTATGTGTCCGTTCATAATTACAGACTCTTATGATAGTTGCCACCCACATCTGAGAAAAGCAAGCCTGTTAAATCTTAGGAAACAGGCACTGACCATCAGCTTTCCTGCATAACAGCCTGCTTTTATAGCCATTGAAAAATCTTCTGGCTTGGCTCTGCAAGCAGAAATTTTTCTCTCAAGTGGATCGAGGTTGTCATTAGGGTCGTACACCTCCAAGCTGCCGCTTCGGTAGATCAGATGCTCTTGCTCTTTCTGTCACTGATCAAACCCACTTGTAACCTAACCAAAGAGGTACCCATTTGAGATCTTACCCAGTAACTTATATGGCTTGTCCGAGGACTAGTCTCAATGGGAATGATTTATAGTTTCTGGTGTTATGTATGGTACACAGTAAGAAAAATTAAAATTAGGACAATTATTAAAACTACAGTAAGTAAGCTCCCTGCTTGGGCTTGCTACTTCTGTTTTTTTCCAGTTCTGGAAGATTTTCTACTGCACTCTTATCCTTCTTCAAACTTAAATTAAACTTAAAGCTGTTCTTCTTCCTTCCCTTCCTGCTGCCTTTTGGGCAGTCTCATGACCTTCCTTGTGCCACCTCTGGTGATTCTCTGATTCCTTGAGGGACCAGTTCAACTCAGTAGACCAGAAGAAATGTATTCATGTTTTTATTAATTAGTTTCCCATCAGCTTATTGAGGGGAATTAATTGTGGAGGAGATCAAACACCAGAGAGGGCAGAAGTAGAGGGGCAGGAAGGACAGTGTAGCTGGGAGCAGAGTTCTCATGGACCTCCACAGCGAGGGGGACGGATAAAGAGAGAAGTCATTGCAGAAGAAGAAGAGGTAGAACTGTTAAATACAACTGTGAGACAGCTTTACTACAAAATGACGTCCAGAGGGGATCAGGGATTGGGTCTTGAAGATGGGACAGGCAAAGGCAAGCACGAGTGACTGGTTGTTCAGGAGATACTCCAGAATTCATGTCTTCTATACTGTTATCACTGAGAAACTAGCTGTTGTGCATACTATGGAGCAAGAAACAAATCTGTGAGTCCCAAAGATTATCAGCATGTTTTCACAGCTTGAAGTACAGTACTGTCTAGATTCTGGCTTGTTCTATAGGCAGTTGTAAAATGGTTACAGTATATAAGCTAAGGACTGAAAAATAAATTGTTCACTGGTCAAGCATCCAGTTCTAATGCACAGTGGCTGTATTGCTGTCTCAAAGCTGTTGGAGTGAATATGGTGCATGAATTCTGAAGAAAAGAGAAGCTGTTGAAATTATATTTCATTTTGTGTTTTCCCTTCTTCATTGCCCATATAGTATGTTTCTTCTTTTCTGTATGTCTTAGACATGAAAAATTACAGCAGAATTTCTGACAGCTGTTTTATATATGCATCAGCTGTACTCCTTTACTTGTACACACTAGAGGATTCACAAGACATTACAAAAAGAAACAGTATGAACAATATGGTTCATCAGATTAGAGCTTTTCACATAATTTCCTTGTTTTTTTGTATGTACCCATTCTCTTACCCTTTGCTGCCCTGTTATTTAGTTTCCATCTTCTTCCCACTCCCTTATACGGAATGACTGAAGTCTTTGTTTACTTTTGTCATCCATGTTTTGCCTTCCTTTCTCAAAAAAAGTAATATAGCTTGATAGTATCTTGTATTTATCTGTTACTAAGGGAATATATACAAAAAGTTACACAAGAAAAGAAAGTCAGCAGTCAGTGTGCCCGCGTACATGTCTACCTCTCAATGCTTTTTTCTTTAATTTATTTCTTTGCTCATTTTTGCATGAATGACAAAATTTAGTACCAATAGCCAGGGCTATCCAGCACTTCCCAGTACAGGGTCTATTTTCAGTTTGTTATGACTTTGCCAAACATCAACCATTTCAGAGGAAAGCTTCCCTGCCTCACATCCTACCCAGCATATTTCTTTTTTAAAAATTTGTTTATTGTTGTTTCTTTTTTGTTTTCTTTGCTTGTGGAGGAGGAGAGAAATAAGTTGATTTATTGTTAAGGCCAGATAACTAAGGTGTTTCCTAGAACATGAGTTGTGGAGAATATTTTGCTTTCTTTTGTCAGAGTTCAAAATTCTCATGCCTGTTTCACTGGAAATTTTACTGACAGCTAGAGGCTTATTTTGGAGGCATTTTGAATAGAGGTTAGTGACTACATCCAGCAAACAAGCTAAGTGGATGTACTGATCTCCTTTTGGATAGACTGATGGTTAGGGCCTTCAGCTGTAGAAATATGGGAGATCTGCATTGAATACTTTGTCTTTTGATACTGAATCTCCCACACAAATCCTGCAGCCTACAAGGTAAGGAAACATTCTGTCTCACCAAATATGTACTTAAAATATTTTGTACTGAGCAGAACAGATTTGACAAGAAACATTCTTTTTCTGATATATCCCTTTTTGTGCAGAATCCCTGCTGTGAAGGAGCAACCCCTGCTTCTGGATAATTACCCATTCCATTTAATGTGGGACAGCTGTGATTGTAGTCACACTTAGAATATATAAACTGGGCATTTTTTATAATCCCTGGCAACTTTATAATGCACTAGCAGATAAGGTTTGGGAAGAAAAGATCCCTTTCTTTCCTGGTTTGGAAATGTCCCCTGTAAATGGTCTTTTTTTTTTTTTATTTAATAAAACCTATCTGGCAAGTTCAGCCCAGCATCACAAATGCCATCAGATGAAGTAAAACTGCCTTTTTGTCAAGTCAATTATTCCCTCCAAAAGTGCATCCAACTGTAAGTCTAATATTTCTGATCTGTGCAAAAAATACTTGATTTTTTGCAGAAAGTAAGTCTGGGTTTTCTCTTTTCATGTTTTTGTAAAAAACAGGCGAATTTGATTCTAACTTTGCCATATTATAAACTTCTGAAAAATTGTGTTCCAAAACCTGTCACAATTTGGTAGCTCTGTTTGAAACCTGTCAATACCACATAGCTCAGCGATCATTCACCCTATGCTCAGTAACCTGGAATCATTATAAGACTACAAATAATGTATCAAGATAAAAATTTCAGAAAAAAGTCAGCTAAAATGCTTTAAATCTTACTGATTTATCTTTTGAAAAATCTGATGTTTCTGTATCTCAGTATTCATGTATAAAATAGGAACAACAACTCTTCCTTAAACCCATATGACATTTGAAAAAAAAAATATCAAGAATCCAAGAGCTTCATATGCAGAAAAGGAGTAACTTTCATAAATACCTAGAATAGATACATTGCTCTGGAGCAGTCAAATAGAGACTCAGTTCCAACACTTTACAGTTTCCTGATGTTAATTAAGTCAAACAGCATACATCTATTTATTTCTTCTGGGCTAGCTATCTTTCCTGTTCAGAGGATGCCTTGTTTAAACTAAGTAATTCACTTAAGATTTTGATCCATTCACATTATTGAGAGAAGTTTTTTCTGTCATCAGTGTGCTTTGCATCAGATGGCCAGCTACATCAAATAACGACAAATTACAGACTTGTTTTATCAAGTGCTGCTATGCTTTTAAAGGTCTGCTCAGCGCTGCAAATAAAGATTCTGCTGCTTCTGGCAGAAGAATGCTGCATTTTCCATTTAATTCAATCTGCAATTCAAATCATGTCTTCAAAACAGGATTATCAAACATCAGGTCTATGCAGGATTCCTAAAACAACTTAATGCAAGTTGGCAGTCACTTATCATGCATTATTAATCACTTTTCAAAATTTGCAGTGTTGTCACTGTAATTAGAAGCGTCTTTATATTGTACTACATAAGTGGCTTGTTAATCTGAAAAGAAAGTTATTAATAGAAGGGTCTTAATTGCTATAATTACATTAAAAGTAGGCTTGTTGTGAAGTCTGAGAATGCTCTAGTTGCTTTACAGACTTTCACATCTTTGGATGATCATTATAAAATGCCAGTGATTTTGAATTAGCTTTCAGAGATAATTACGATTAAATTGTAAACCCCATTTTAGTATAGTATAGCGTATAATAATTTAGCATATAGAGCATATACATTCTGCTTTCAAATTCTAATATAACTATGGATGAAACTCTACCATTGCTGCCATCACAATTTTGGTATCGTGGTTTTATTGTGGGAAAAATAATTAATGATTTTTTTTTTTTTTTAAGGGAAGGTGAATCTGGGGAGAAGCAGATCATCAAAGTGCATTGAGATCTTAGAACAGCACAGATTGTAATCTTGGCATACTTCAGGGATCAGTGAAGAGAAGGTGATGCTGTTCTCAAAATATTAATTTTTGTAAGTATTTTTGAGATTCCCACCTATAAAGAAAAGTAAGAATTTGAATTTAGAAAGCCAGATGGGATTTCCAGAGTAGCCGCTGCATGGGTGGGAGTGGGATTCTTGCCATTCTCAGTTATGTCCACTCTCATTCACAGGGTTGCCCATGATTTCTCACTACATACAAGTGATGGAGGGAAAAAAGAAGATTTCACAGGATCATTCAGATTGCAAGGATGTTCATCTACTCCAGCCTCCTGGTCGGAGCAGGATCAACACTCAGACTATGTTGCTCAGGGTTTTGTCCTCTTGGGTCTTGAAAACCTCCAAGGACAGAGTTTATGCAGCCTCTCTGGGCAACCTGCACCATTGCTTTATTGTTCTCATAGTGAAAAATGTTTTCCTTGTATGAGGTCAGGACATCCCATCTTTCAATTTATGGGCACTGTTTCTCATTTTTCCACTGCACCTTAGTAAAGAGCCTGGCTCTGTCCTCTTGGTGGTCCCTGAGGTCCCATGAATCTGTCTGTTCTGAACAAGCTGAACAAGCTCAGGTCCCTCAGCCTCTCCTCACAAGGCAAATGCTCCAGTCACTAACCATCTGGGTGGCTCTTTGCTGAATTCTCTCCAGTTGGTAAATGTCTTTAATGTACTGAGGGGCCCCAAACTGAATGTGGGACCCCACACAGCAGGGCAGGGGGGAAAGGAGCACTGGAAGTGGTTTAGTGGGTGCCAAGTTGAGGGGATTAATCACTTCCCTTGACTTACTGGCTGCAGTTTTAGGGTTCTTTTACAGCCCAGTACATAGTTAGCCTGAAGAACCAGACATTTTCTTACCATTGTTGTGGTTTAACCCCAGGTGGCAACTAAATCCCACACAGATCCTTGCTCACTTCCCCTTAGTGGTGTGGGGGGGAGAATCAGAAGTGTAAAAGTAAAGAAAACTTGTGGGTAGAGATAAAGACAATTTAATAAGTAAAAAGACATTTTAAAAAATGTAGAAAGTAACAGAATAACCTACAATACAGAGAGTTCTTGAAATCCACCTGTCACTCCAGAAATACAGATGGATTCTGCCTATTTGTAATCTGATGGTATTAGAGTACGCTGTGCACCAGTGTCCATGAGACCTTTACACTCCTGTGGGGCTGATGTGCCAGGCCGTCAAAGCCACAGAGTCCAGCAGACCCAGTTGTCCCTTTCCTCCTCCTGGCCAGAGGCATGGTGCCTCTATTCCTTGTCAGAGTGGTTCGTAACTGCAAACAGGAAAGTCCTTCATCAGGGTCAAAAGCAAGATCAGCCCTTCTACTCTGCCCAACAGACACTGGAGCAGTAATTTTCCTGGATGTATGCCATTTGGCTGAGCTTTTTTTCTTGCACTTCCTGTACCTGAGCTTCTAGTCTCCAGGTACGTTCAACATCCCAATTCCTCATGTCCTCCCCCTGGTCACACAGATGGAACCTCAGGGTGGCACGTGGCGTGTGCCACCAGAACCCTCTCCCTGGAACAGAAAAAGGCTGACTCTTAATAGCTGAGACCTTGACTGGAGTGTGTGAGGAAGACCTGTCCTTCTTGAATTGCTCAGACATTTTTTGGGTCAGTTCCTTCACAGCCAAAATGCAGGCCCATAGAGAGGAAGTGAGATTATCTTCACATTCTCAGAGCTGTCTGGCCAGTCCCTCTATAGTTGGTGCCTCTGTGTCTGTTCAGCTCATTATTGCCAGGATGTTGGCATATGATGTCAGTGCGCTTTGTACAAACTTCTACCACATAGACCGCGTGCACCAGATTTCATCCGGGTCTTTGGATGCCTGGTTGTCATCTAGGTTGCTATAGATCACTTCCAGCACAACTAATTCCCTCAGATACTGGATACCTCCCTCAGTGGTGGTCCACTTGCTTTGGGAATTTGCAAGATCTTCCTTGAAGTGATACCTGTCCTTCACACTCCATAGGTGTCACCTCCAATGACTGAAGTCTCCTACCTCTTCTCCAGTCCCTATGTCAATGGCCTTATTGCTAGCAAGGGATCCCATCTGCTGGGCTTCCTTGCCCTCTAATTCCTGCCTACTGGCTCCAAAATCTCAGCATTGGAGTAACCAGCTGAGGATTTGCTTATCTGGTTGATGACTGAAATCTTTTTGCATACCTTGCAGCTCACTTAGGGATAGGGGTCGGGTGATTTCTGATTAGTTTATGATTTTGGTTCCTTCCCCCTCCTGTTCTTGTGGCTGCTCTGCTGCAGAACAGGCTGCTGCTTCTGATTCTCTCTCCTTCTCCCTCTTAGGAGAAGCTTCTTCATCCCTTACTAAACAAGTTGACTTCTACTTCCATTTTTCTTCTTCATTACACGGATGACTGATGTAGTTGAAGGCTGGGTGGGTCTCTGGTTTAACCACAGTGTCTGTTGGTTTGTTTTCAGATCCGGAGACCCTCTCTCCTCCTTGACGGTGCTGAATAGTATTGAGCAGTGTTCGGTAGGTGGAGGCCAGGCCCCAGCACGCTGTGAGAAATTGTGCCGCTTTAGAATACCCAGAGCATTTTTTTTTTTTCAAACATTCCATCACTTCATCAAGTTCCTGCACTTGTTTGGGAGTGAAGTGCCAGACCATTGGAGGTGAAAACCTTGCTAGATACCTGCCCATATTCTCCCACATGCCTTGCCACCTGTAATCACTGTGTCTTGGGGCCTGGGTGATATTCCTAAATAGTTGTTTAACCTCATAAAAAGCCAAAACAAGATTCCTAACAAGTACCAATCGGAGTATTTTGATTACCCAAGGATGTTCAAGCTGCTGAAGAGCTCTTGTAATGAGGGAGAAAATGCTACAGAAGAAGGTGGTGAAGGTGCCTTTATGTATTTCCTCCACCAAAAGCCTCTCGGAGGAAGAAATGTAATTGTTAATTATGCCCAAGAGATGGTTCCCAAAGTACTGTAGTGGCTTCAGTGCAGAGCCCAAATGCCAGGTTAAGCTCATGGCCAGTGTTTTAATAATAAATCTTCCAGGCCAAAGACCACTAAGGACTACAGAGTGCAGCAAAATGCAAAAGCAAAAAACAGTCTTTAGCATGTACAGCAAAAATGGGAACACGGCACAGATCAGATAAACTAATGTACAGAACAGATAAATCAATATGGCAACCAGAGACTGTTAACAGATATAATAATTATAAATTCCTTCTAATAGGCTCTGCTTAAATCTGTTATCTGAACCCCTTCGGGTCCCGTCTGGGATGCTAAAAAGGACTGTTGTGGTTTAACCCCAGCCGGAAACCACACAGCCACTTGCTCACTCTGCCTCAGTGGGATGGTAGGGAGAGTCGGAAGGGTAAAAGTGAGAAAAATTCATGGACTGAGATAAAGACAGTTTAGTAATTAAAAAGAAATTTTAAAAAAATGTAAGAAGAAAAGTAACCAAAAAAGAAAAAGAAAAGTAAAACCCAAGAAAAACAAGTGACATAATTGCTCACGACCAACCGACTGATGCCCAGCCAAGCCCTGAGCAATGGCAGCTCCCGCCAACCTCCAACCCCCAGGGTTTTTTTCTGAGCATGAAGTCATGTGGTATGGAATATCCCTTTTTTCAGTTGGGATCAGCTGTCCCAGCTGTGTCCCCTCCTAGCTTCTTGTGCCCGCCCAGCCTACTTGCTGGCTGGGCAGTGTGAGGAGCAGAAAGGGCCCTGACGCTGTGTAAGCGCTGCTCAACAGTGACTAAAACATCAGTATGTTACCAACACTGTTTTCATCACAAATCCAAAACATAGCCCCATACAAGCTACTACGCAGAAATGTAACTCTATCCCATCCAAAACCACTACAATCATCTAGTAATTCATCTACCTAGGCTATAATGCCCCAACTTAGGTACAAGAATGCTGTGGGAGATCTTCTCGAGGCCTTGCTAAAGTCAAGGTAGATGACACCCACTGTTCTCCCCCCATCCACAGATGTAGTCATTTCATCATAAAAGGCATTTGGCATTGGATTTGTTGACTATCGTATACTCTTGGTGTATCCATGTTGGCTATTCTTATTTGCCTTCTTGTGCCCAGAAATAGCTTCCAAGAGGACATATTCTGTGGTTTTCCCAGGAACTAAATTGTGGCTTACGAGATTTCTGTTCCTCAGATCAACGAGCTCTAAGGATGAATGCAACATTTGCCTTTCTCCAGTCATCAGGACCTTTCCTGACTTCTACAATCTTTCAGATACAGTGTAAAGCAGCCTCATAGTCACAATGGCAAGCAATAAATCAGATGCATACCTTCTGATCCCATGGATTTGTATGGTTCAATATTTCTTAAAGGTACTTGACTCTATTCACTTCCATTGCTGATAGTCCTCTTCTTGAATCCTGTCTCTAAGCCCAAAGAATAGAGACATCTGGCCAGGTGAAGGCTGAGGCAAAGAAGTCATTGAATATCTCGCCATCCCTTCGTGCCCAGGCAAAGTTTCTATTTTTGTCTTGGTAGCCTGCCCTTGCTTCTACTTCCCGTATACTGCCTTTTCACACGGCAGCTTAGCCATGTTCCCTGTTTAGGCAAACTGGTCTCCGGAAACATCTGCTTATCTTCCTGAGTATCAGGATGGACTGTTTTCATGCTTGAAGGTTTCCCTTAAGGACCTGCCAGCTCTCTTAAACTCCTTTTTGCTTTCAGAGATCCCTCTCACAGGATCCCACATATCACTTCCTTGAAGAAGGCAAAGCTTGCTCTCCTGATGATAGGGTCTGTATATTTGTCTTGCTCCTTCCCCTTGAGATCTTGAACTCCAGTGTTTCTTGGTCACTACAGCCAAGGCTGCCATTAATTATCGCATTGCCAACCAGTTTTCCTTGTGTAAGGGTCCAGACAATATGAGAGTAAATGTCTCAAACCTTTACCTAAAGTGCTAGTGTGAAGGACAGGGCCTGTGAGTGTTGGATACAGAATCACAAAAGCAGAGGCTGAGCGCTGTGCTTGTCTTGTGCCAATAGGCACTAGACCTGAGCAAAGGCCTTGCCCATCCTGGCGCCTGGCGGTCTGGCACTAAATCAATCGAGTGACATTTGGGGTGAGGGAGAGACCCTTGCAGGCCAATGCTACTCTGGCAGCGCTAAACAGATGACTTTTTAAGTGCTTCCATACCCAACTCCCTTTTTCTAAGAGTCCTGCACCTTGAAGAGGTCAAACAGGTAACTTCGGCAGGGGGAGTTCATGACTACTGACTCAATTCAAGACCGAACAGACTTCTCCCCCCCTCACCTGCAAGGAGCATGTGTTCTGATTTACATGGAAATGGAGGCTAACTTAGCTTATAACAGAAAAGGTGGTTATCACCAACTAATTAGTTAGCATAAGAAGTGAGAAACTCAGCTGCAGGGAGGAGGCTAGCTGCCTATAAAAACTGAAAAAAATCACTGTAAGGGCAGTGCCCCCCAGGACCTGGACCCCCACCCTCCACTGGCCAGATCAACACTGGGCCCAGGACTGGTAATATCTTTTTATTTCTCCTGCTTCTTCTTTTCCTCTTTATCTTATATTTTCTGTCCCTCCTATGTTCTTTTCCTTCTCCTTTGAAACTACAAAAGCAAGGCTTATCATAATTGTACCACTGTAGTTTGCTTACCATAATCATGCCTCAGTAGTTTGCTTGTCCTAACGGTGCCACAATAAGTTTATTTATCATAATCATGGATAAATTTTGTAGACATCCATACAAGGTATCCATTGTCCTTTCACCATAATCCAACCGAGCGGATCGGTGAATCTGAGTCACACGTTAATGGAGTGGGATATTTAATCAGTCTCATTACTGGGGTGTCACTTCTTGTTCAAGGTTATTGTTGGCCCACCTAAAATCAGTGGTAAAAAGTTGTCCCTGACACCCTTCAGATACCTCCTAGATTGTCATCCTGCTGTGTTGCTCCTTCAGTAGATGTCAGGGAAGATAAAGTTCCTCATAAAAGCCAGAGTCTGTGATCTAGAGACTTATTTGACTTGCTTCAAAAAAGGTTCATTCATTTCTTGACCATGTTCAGGTGGTCTGTAACTCCCACTACAGTGCCACCCTCAGTGGTCTCCTCTCTGACCCTGACTCACAAGTCCTCCCAGTCTGTTGCTTTTTCCAGAGAAGAGCTCCATGCACTCGAACTATTCCTTCACATAAAAGGCAATACCATCTTCTCTTCTCCTCTGCCTGTCTTTTCTGCAGAGCTTCTGTCCACCGATCAGTAAGGTCCTGTCATTTGAGTTGTCCTACCACTTAGCAACTGTTCCAGTGATGACATAGTTCTGCATCTGCATGCGGAGCTCTTATTCCTCCCCAGCTGTGTGCAACTGTGTATGAGTGGGGACTCATGCCCACTTTAATCCCTCTTGAGGGCTGTCTTGTTCCCATCACCTCTTGTGCCTCTTGTGCTAACGATTACTAACCTCTGTTCCCTCACTCAGCTGCAAACTCTTACATTGTTTTACCGAGGTACATTGCCAACTTGGCCACCTTTTCCAAATGGACCTCATCTTTTGCCAGCAGTCCTCATTCCTGAAACAGGAACCCACAGTTGCTGTAAGAATCCTTTCTGTGTGAATTTGTGTGGATGGTCTCTGTAGATGGCTGTGGATGGAGAAATAACAACCAGAAAACTGCAGTCTGAAGAGAGGAAAAGTACATGCTGAGAAGTAGCATGTGAAAAAGATCTTCCAGGATCTCCACAGACTAATGGTCCTTTTGAATCCACAAGAACTGATAAACTCAGGACACGAATCTGTACTTGACCAGTAGCTTGCACTAGCATGAACATAGGTTGTGTAGCTCAGACCACATCAAGAAGCAGTGGTGGCTGCTGTATGCAGATGAATACTACAGTGTTGCATCTACAGCTGGTGAAAAAATGGACCGTTGGAGGGCCTATTGTCAACACGTGTATACAAGTCACTGATGCATCAATATGACCCCCTGTTTCTGAGTAAGCAGCTGAGGTTGGGCTTTTAACTGCTGGTCCAACTAGTAACAGTATATGTGTGTTTAAATGAACTGTGTGAGGGAAATATACTCTGTGAATAGTTCTCTGCTATTAATAACAACAACTTAATTAATAAATGCTCTAATAAGTATTGGCTGTGACCTGTTTCTCCTTCTGACTTGATCCCCTGACAGGCAAAAAGGAATTTACAACAAGGTCATAAAAGCCAAAGTAGTGCTTGTGACACCAGCCACGGAGACAGCTGGTAACTCAGAGGATGTTCAGTCCTACCACCTGTTCACCTGCAGGATTGAGGAAAATTCCGCTTGGATTCCCACGTCCTTCTCCTTTGCCTCTTGAGCTCTGCAGACCCCCTAGATTTTCTCCAGGATCTCCCTTGGTGCGTGTGTGGATAAGCAATGAGAAATAATAGAGTGAGGGCATCATGATCCTCATCAGTTTCTCCACAATGTCCTGGATTAGGTCCACAGCAAATCCCACCGTGGATGAACAGCAGATTGCCCCCTAGTCAGTAGAAAGCTAAAGAGGCAGATGACTTTTAACATGAACCAGCCTAAAAAAGCCTCAGTCAGCCAGGTGCTGTTATCTGTGGATGTTCTTAGAAGCTAAAGAAGTAGCAATCTGAAGAAAAATAATACACAGAACAAATCCCAAACCAGAATAAGTAAATAAAAAAACAAACCCCAGCTACTGGGGAGAAAAGAGCTACCAACGGGAGGTGTATGTGGTGTAACGGCAGAGCTGCTGCTGACAGTAACTACTTTTACCACAGATCATTGCTCAGTAGAAATTTGTCCAGTCATTATTACTCAGGTATAAATGCAGATCATAGGGTAGTCTACAAATTCTTGTATTCCTTTTGCAGACAAATATGGTTGTCTCTCACTGTTAAGCAAGAGGTTTTCATCATTCAGTTTCAGATGTGTAGGAGTTAAATGTCTGAGTCACAGTTAGTCACTCTGAGCTCCCTTTATAGTCTATGGAAAGAAACAAGTACTGCTAGTGGGTGATTCACCTGGCTTACTTAGGCACCAGTCTTAGGGTGGTGTGATTCATCCTTTAGAAAAAGGCAATTTCGTTTTATCTTTGATGTTTAGTTAAGCACACTCTTTCTTGTCAGATCACCGATAGCTGCGGTGAGTATTTGCAGCCTTGAGGCCAGAGTAGTTGAACTCATTTTCACAGAACCCCCGAATCACAGAACAATTGAGTTCGGAAGGGCCTCTGGACATCCATTAGAGCCAGACGAGGGTGCCAAGAAGACTGTATGAATTAACATGTTCACTGGGAGTAATCATTAAATCAGATTCCAAGAAATGTTGCTTAGTTTGGCTATCTCAGATACTATTAGGCATAAAATTTTCTCTTAGAGTTTTTCATCAAAAGCAAGACTAGTTGTAGAAACTCAGATACAAGTAACCTTGAAAGCTCCTTTGGGTAGTAGAAACCCAGACAAATAGTTCAACCAAATTACTCACAGGATCCAAAGATAATCTGAGTGCTGAGTCAGTACTATGTTGATTTGTCTAGCTGTGGGCATAATGCAGAAGTTTAGCCAGCAGGTTTCATCTTACATGAATGACTTTGGTTTCTTTGCCTCTTCTTCCTCCAATTCATTCTGCTTAAACCCTTCCCCTCACCAAATTTTAATCAGTGCTTGAATGAGTTAGTGATGTCAATACTGCTATCTTTTGCACTATTGTAATACTAAGGGATTGAAGTTGCATTGACTTTGACAAAATAATGGAGTAAAATTAAGAGCTAATTACTATTATGTGAAGCAGAAAACCAAACAAACCACTTCATAGGCATGAGTTAGTCATCTACAATTTATCATTGGTCTCCAAAGCTTCCCATCTCATCAGTTTAAGTGTTCTAAGGTAACAGCTTATGGTTCCCCTCACCCCCAGCCTTATTCTTCCTTTTGATAACCACAGACTCGTTTGCAGTGAAACGATGCCCCTTTGCACTTCCCCTTCCATATTACTTCAAAATCATCAAACTTGGTGTTGTCAAGAAGCTTCCCCACACCTTCTGGCTCCTAGTTACATGGTTTTACCATCTCTTTTCTGCTGATCTGATCCTGCAGTGAACTTTCTTGCCTTCCCAAGCCAGCAGAAAAGGGTAATGTTCTGCCAGTTTACCTGTTTGAATTAGTTCACTCTGACAGTGTTGGTTTCAAGGGATGGGAGGAAACAAGTGACCAGAGGGAACTGTGGCAGCTTTGACTTAGATGGGCTGAAGATGCCAAACAGCATCCTCAGGTTGTAGTTTGAGATACATCTAAATCACTACTGACTGCCCCAAAGCAGTCCCTTCCTTTTTAATTGTTCCCATGTGCACCCTTCTGTGCCCACATTGGCGTGGGTGGATCACAGCGGTTTCGTTTATTATGTGGCTCTGAAAACAATTGACACAACTCAGCAGGCATCTCAGAAAGAAAAGCGGAATGAAAGGGTGAGCCTGATGATAACTTCTTACAACGGTAAGAAATCCAGCTCTGGCAGTGCTGTTCTCTATTCTAAAAGCATACCAACCATTTCAGTTGAAATTACATACAAATAAAAACTCCGAGATGTGTCTTGCTTAAAAAGCTCAATTTTCCTAAGGTTTCAGCTTATGTAAATAAACTTAAGAATGTTACAGCTCACATGGAGAAAAGGGAGAGGTATGAGGAAACCACTGGTATAAGAAGTAGCAGTATGAATGGCCCATGTTTTCCACTGCCCAAGAAGGCAGTCGTAAGAGCTGTTTCCAGCTCTGAAGGAACCGAGTAACTGTATGACATCAGAGAATGTATTCCTGTCATTGATTCATATATCTTTAAGTAAGCGCTGCATGAAGATGTCTTTCCCATGCCATGATGTTATTCCATGTATAAATATTTTTGTATTCAATATATAAAACTTTTCAGAATTAGACCACTGTATTTTTTATGGTTTCATTAAACCATTCCCAAAATATGTATGTGTTAAAGCAGGAACGTCTTCCAGCCACCCAAAGAATTATTCTTTGTTACATAGAGAAGACGTTTTATTACTTATTTTGCTTTGCCCCAGGAGTCAAAGTTAGTTTAGCTTTTGAACAAAGTCCAGAGAAGAAAGTATAGTGCTAACTAAAGGTCACAGTTCTTCCATGTAAAAGCTCCGTTGATAAATCTTTTCGACTAAAGCAGTTCAATTTTCTGACAACTCTAGCTCACAGCTGATATCATATTAACTTAATGAACAGATGTGGGACTTATTTAATTTTTTTTCTTTTTACTTCTTTTGATTTAAAGTACAGTCATTAATAATGGTGCATTAATTATGACAAAGTAATATATGATCTTAAGGAATCAGGAAAGCATAATAACAGATGGCTCACAGCAATACATGAAATGCAGACAAAACAGGATGTAATTTTTGAAGGTCAGAAGAATATCCTGACACTGGGTATTTCTGTATCAGTGTAGTCTACACTGATCTCTCTTTTCTCAGCTGACAAAATGCAACATTCAGTGATTGTGGAAGCAGAAACAGGGAAAACAATGTCTACTGAACTGTACAAGAACTAAGTTAGGAGAGGCCTAGGAGTAGGAAACACCTGTCAGAAAGTCAGGAAACAGCAAATTCAATCCTCCTCGCTCCTTCACAGGGAAGGAAAAGGTGACAGTTGTAAAAGTTGTAGCTGTAAATCCTGCAGACTATGAGGCAGTGTGATCTAGTTCAGGTCTAGGTCCACAGGGTGCTGTGTCTTAATGTTGTGGATCTCCACAAATCACTCGTTCATTAGTTTGATGATGATGCCACGGAAGGCTGTGACAACTCAGAAATGCAAGTCTTTATTCTTGCTATGTTTTACAAGCTGAACAGCTTTTAACACAGCTTGATTTGGAAAACTCCAGGCTGAGACTGACAGAGTAGCAGGCATAAAAATCATCTTTATTTGAAAACTGAAGAAGCAAGCTCTCACTGTTAAATATAGAGTCCATTAATGTGGTTAGGCTTGTGTATATTATTGTGGAATCATAGAATCATAGAATGGTTTGGATTGGAAGGGACCTTAAAGATCTTCTAGTTCCAACACCCCTGCCGTGGGCAGGGACACCTTCCACTAGACCAGGTTGCTCAAAGCCCCATCCAACCTGGCTTTGAACAGTTCCAGGGAGGAGGCATCCACAACTTCTCTGGGCAACCTGTTCCAGCGCATCACCACCCTCATCATAGTGAATTTCTTTCTTATATCTGATCTGTGCCTTAGCCTCTTTGAGCTTGAAGCCATTACCCCTTGTCTTATCAGTACACGCCCTTGTAAAAGTCCCTCTCCAGCTTTCTTGTAGTCATCTTCAGGTACTGAAAGGGTGCAGTAAGCTCTCCCTGCAGCCGTCTCTTGTCTGGGCTGAACAACCCCAACTCTCCCAGCCTTTCCTTGTAGGAGAGGTGCTCCAGCCCTTGGATCATTTTTGTGGCCCTCCTCTGGACCTGCTCCAACAGGTCCATGTCTTTCCTGTGCTGAGGGCTCCAGAGCTGAATGCAGGACTCCAAGTGGGGTCTCACCAGAGCAGAAAAGAGGGGCAGAATCCCCTCCCTTGCCCTGCTGGCCACACTTTTGATGCAGCCCAGGATACAGTTGCCCTTCTGGGCTGAGAGTGCACATTGCCAGGTCCTGTTGAGCTTCTTGTCAACCAGCACCCACAAGTCCTTCTCCTCAGGGTTGCCCTCAATCAATTCTCTGCCCAGCCTGTATCTGTGCTTGGGATTGCCCCATCCCATGTGCAGGACCTTGCAGCTGGTCTTATTGAAGATTATGACAAAATTAAAATAGCTGCTGGGTACACTTCTCTGATTTTTTTTGGTGTGTGTTTGTCAGTGTGGCCTATGTACAGTGGGTGCTATAGGCTAGCATTTGTACAGTGTCAGGAAGCATGGTGAAATTATGGGACTATTTGTGCAACACAGATTCAGTGAATCAAATGCTTTGCAGAAGTAACAGGCTAACTATACGTGTACTGAGATTAGGAACGGATACGCAGATTATCTGTCTCTGGGATTTCTGCATGGTCAGGAGTCTAGCCAGAACGCTGTGCCTTGTAGTCCTTGACAGATGTACAGTACCACTCACTCTGCCTGGACACATTTTCAGTGCAAAAAGATTAAATATATCTGGGGAAACCCAAACATATGGTAACTTGTTTCCAGCATCAAGCAGATTTGAAAAACAGGACAGGGCTTGCATATGAGACTCTTCCAGACTTGTCAGCACCACAGATACTGTGTTCTAGCCATAGAGTTGTAGAAGCCATGAGAATATTTCATATACAGTACAGCTTGTTCATTTCTGACAGTGAACCTCTCTAGTGCACAGATGGAGAGATTTCTTATCTGAAAGCATGACTGTGAAAAGTAACATACTTTCCATGCTGCTTTCAAATATATGCTTTCCAGAGATACTGAATGTTAAAATGGCGTGGGGCTCTGTAACATGAAAACTTAGAGAATCATAGAATCATAGAATGCTTTGGGTTGGAAGGGACCTTTAGAGATCATCTAGCCCAGCCCCCTCACAGTGAGCAGGGACATTCTTCAAGCAGACCAGGTTGCTCAGAGACCTGTCCAACCTGACCTTGAATGTTTCCAGGGATGGGGCCTCCACTACCTCTCTGGGCAACCTGTGCCAGTGTTTCACCACCCTCACTGTAAAAAATTTCTTCCTTGTATCCAGTCTAAATCTGCCTCCTTTAGTTTAAAGCAATTACTCCTTGTCTTATCACAATAGGCCTTGCTAAGAAGATTGACCCCATCTTTCCTATAGGGTCCCTTTAAGTACTGAAAGGCTGCTGTGAGCTTTCCCTGGAGCTTTCTCTTCTCCAGGCTGAATAGCCCCAACTCTCTCAGCCTTTCCTCAGAGGAGAGGTGCTCCAGCCCTCGGATCATTTTTGTCGCCTTCCTTTGGACCCGCTCCAACAGCTCCATGTGCTTCTTGTGCCAGGGACTCCAGAGCTGGACACAGGACTCCAGGTAAGGTCTCACCAGAGCAGAGGGGCAGAATCCCCTCCCTCGACCTGCTGGCCACACTTCTCTTGATGCAGCCCAGGACACGGTTGGCCCTCTGGGCTGCCAGTGCACATTGCCGGCTCATGTCCAGCCTTTCGTCTATCAGTACCCCCAAGTCCCTCCCAGCAGGGCTGCTCTCGATCTTTTCATCCCCCAGCCTGTATTGATAGCAGGGATTACCCCGATCCAGGTGTGCAGGACCTTGCACTGGGCCTTGTTGAACCTCATGAGGTTCACACAGGCCCACTTCTCGAGCTTGTCCAGGTCCCTCTGGATGGCATCCCGTCCTTCTGGTGTGTCAACTGCACCACTCTGCTTGGTGTCATCTGCAAACTTGCTGAGGGTGCACTCGATCTTGCTGTCTATGTCATTGATGAAGATATTAAACAGCACTGGTCCCAGTACGGACTCCTGAGGGACACCACTTGTCACCGGTGTCCATCTGGACATTGAGCCATTGTCAATGCATTCTAGGAATCTCCTGGATGGCCTACAGCTCACCATGCTCACCATGCTACTTTTCCAGCAGATGTTGGGGTGTTTGAAGTCCCCCAGTAGGATGAGAGACTGCAAGCGCAAAGCCTTCTGGAGCTGGAAGAAGAAGGCTTCGTCAGTAGGCCGAAAGGGATTTTATCACAGTGAACCACTGCGTAAGCCATGTTGTTAGGTTTACTTACTCAATAGCTAGAGCACTGAGATCAGCTGATCTGTCTTGAAGTTACCAGTCAGTTCACAGCAGGGCGCGTTCTCTGCTTTCATTGTGGGAGGTTTGTGTTTTTTTCTGAGGATCTGAACAGCATTTGGTTTTACTTTACAAAAGCATCTGATGTTCCTGGTGAGAAAGAACACTTCTTAAATTAGAGGAATATACATGCTACCGGTGTACCAAGTTTTTTTGTGTTGATTTGATGACGGGAGATCAGTGTTGAAGCACATCAAAAACATCAGCTTTGTGCAAAACAGAGGACAGAATGTTACCGCTCTGAACTAAAAAGGGTTTGCTGCCACCTTATGGGTTTGTGAAGTATTTTTCCCTTAAAAGTAATGCAACACTTATGAATAATTCTGAAAATTAGTTTCCTTAATGTATCGATGATCTTGTGAAAGCCTTGCCTGTCCCTAGTCTAAATTTTTAATTTTAATTTTAATTGCATTTTAATGAAAAACATCCTGCCATATTTTTGTCCTATTTAACTGCCTCATCTGGTGCTTCAAAGGTCAATCTTCTAAGTGGATATTAACACCTCACCCCAAATACACATTTTTATATTTTCTTAATTGCAGCTTATGTATATTTTTTTCTATTATGTTGTCCATTAATTATTTTGTGGATATTCTTTTAAGATCTTAAATTACTACTTTTGAAACCCCATTAACAGTCTGGATGACAGACATTTAACTCTACCTGCTATGCTGCTTTACATTAGTAGGCTTGCCTGTTGATGGCTGAAGAAGTTTCCTTCTGTATCTACTGAAGGTATACTGGTCTTCCCATCTACTATGGAGTGCTGTACATAGGGAATGCCCTTCTCTCTGCCCAGGGATCAAGACTGTGCAAAACTTTCTTCATCTTAAAAACAAATACTTGTATTCAATAATAGTGGTTTTCCATACCTTTTAACGTATAAGTAACTGGTCCAGATGAAATCGGAAGTCAGACGAGCTTGGACTTAACATTGTGGACTTTTTAAGTACAAGGGAAGAAAGATCAACTACAAGCAGAATTTGAAATCTTGTATTTCTGAAAGTGTGCTTCCTATCAAAGAAAAAAGCCAAATAATAGTATTGTTTGGGACAGTTATGAGGACATATGGATCTGAATGGGGCAAAGATTGTCTGAAGTTTCTAACCTTAATAAGTCCTGTGTTGTCTTAGATTGAACCAGAAACTTTACAAATTTCTTGGAAATAGAGGTTCCAGAATAGTAAATATGTATATGGTTAGTGCATTCACCTCTTAAGGAAAAGAAAGAAATCCTGTTTCAATAAGTTGTCTAATTTGTTTGAGCAACTGAAATGGCTTCTGAAAAACAGACCATTTCAATATTATCCACGAGCTTCTTGATTGTGTCTCTCACCTAGGATGCAAGAATACTGGAAAGGAACGCAGAACTGCTTCTCCGGTATTGCAATTCACACTTTTGCTCTGTCTAGAAATTCCATGGAAGTAGAAATTGGGAACTTTCTGAATTTAAATATTGCTTTAATTTCTGAAAAAAAAAAAGGGTTCTTTATCCAGCATTTTCTGTTAGGCTATCTTCCTTGAAAAGTTCTTACACAGATTTACTCACAAACAGCTCAGTGATATTACTGGACTTTTCTGCAAATCTGAAAGAAAACGAGGTGGATTGGATTGCAAAAATTTGAATTGCAGGTAACAATTTTTCACTTCAAAAAAAATCTCGCTTTCACTTAAATCTTAATGCTGTACTTTCTCTGACTTGAAATGGCTCGGCAGAGCACATTTAAGAAACGTTATGGAGGTGACAATTTTGCTAAAAGAGTTCTACGAGGAAGATGAACAGTTCAGAAAATGTGAACACCTGGTTTTCCTCTGTTAACTATTCCAGGACGTACCAGTTCCCTCTAGTGGCTGCCGGCGGGTTGGGGATGGCTGCTGATGGTGCTGGGGCAATGCACGCTGCAGCAGCGACTTTTTCCGAAATATCTTTCGGTACCTAACACCTTACTCCCTGCGTGGGGTCCTCACTGAAGCCAAAACCCTAAGCCTTTTCACGCAGCACATCTTCTTCGTGGCAGCAGGTCGTGCCTGCCGAAGGCAGCGGTGTCAGCGAGCATTGGAGGTTGCTGTCTCTGGGGTGAAGCTGCCAAACTCTGCACAGAGTAAGGCCCATACTAAATACACCCAGAGAGGTGAAAGGATCATGGGCTTCACACTAGGTATAGAAATATATTCTTCTATCTGATGCTCTTCCATGTGTTTACCTGGCTACTCATTTAGAGGAAGGTGCAGCAGAGTGGTTGGTTTGTATGCAGCTACACTTCATTTGTATGAATTGCAGGAAACAGGTTTTTTTTTTTCAGGGCATTTAAAAGTATGTATGTCATATGATAAGCCTTATGAATAAAGTTGCAAGCCAGAATAGGACACCACATACGTCACTGTATAGCTCTCATTCCAACAAAATCTCCTTTTGACTTTAAAGAAATCATTATTGTTCCTGTTCTAGCAAAACATGCAGCTATTTACCTCAAAGAAAAACCTTTTTATTTGTGACATAATTTTTTGGTTGTCATTAAACATTTTCTTGTTACTATGCAACCGAAGATAGAATTGCCTGAGTACAAAATGACTAATTCTTCCCTTGCAACTTGGTTCCTTCTTCTCCTAGGCTGTGATTATTTGTGTGTTCAGATAGCAGGCAATCAATGGAGAGTACAGGGGGAGGGGTACAAGGCCATCCTTTTTAAGAAGAGGTACATATGGGGCATATATTAGTCAAGGGAACCTATGCTGGACATCAAACCTAGAATTTCAATTATGAAATTAGGTTTTCATCTTTAAAGGAGAAAGTGGGACAACCAGTTTGCCTAAGAGAAGCATATAATCAGTGTGGACTGGTAGGTACGACTGGCAATGTCCAGCTATCTCAGGTTGTATTCCTGCCTCTCTTTATTCCTTAGCTAGGGGATCACTAGGAAGTGCTGGGGGAGTGCCACCCTAGGTTCCCCTCTGCCTATCTCCCTCCTGAGGACACAGCCTGTAGTGGTACCCAGCCTGCAATATCTGTACTGAGTTTCTGTGTTCTTACAGAGATTTTAGGAGTGACAGAGGTCATCAATACCTTGGTCGTCTCCTAGTCTTAGTAATTATGTTTTTTTTTTCTTTTATTTATTTCCATCTCCCTATTTGCTGTCATTATCATGCATTTGATTTAGCTTTTAAAAGTAAATGAATCTGTCTTTCCATAGATTGCTAACAAAACCAGTGTCAAAAAATGTTACTTTATCTATGTTAGTTCTCTGCATTGAGAACTGCTGGTTGGGGGTATATGTCTAGATTTTTCTTTCTTCTTAAGTTTAAGAAACACTGCTTTGTAGCATAACGACTCTTCCAGGGTGACAGGACCATGCAGTCCCACTGAGTGGTGGGTAGGAAGCTCAGACACTCTGTCCTGCTGAACGTGCTGCTCCACTGTAAAGGTCTGCAGTAATGTTTCTTAATCCTGCATGATTTACAAGCATTAGCTACAAATACAGATCCAGAACAAAGAATTTTACTACTATCTAGTGATATTGATTTAACTGTGATATAAACCTGTTAATTTAGAAATCGTTTTTAGTACGATCAGATGACACAATGACTCAGCAGTTAAACTCCAGCATCTGCTGCAAGAATACCTCCTGGGAGTTTCTAACAAGAACTGGGTTGTTATCAGTTTATAAATTAGTCATGTTGAATAAAGAGGAAGTAACCAGTAAGTAGAGTAGGGAAGCATAGAAAAAATTCCTATAACAAAATAGACAATAACTAAAATGCCAGTAATATTTCCTTTTTCCTACTTCGGCATGACTGTCGAGACAATCAAAAATTCTGGAGAAAGAGACAAAGTGGTTAGGAGCTTTGGATCTTAGAGGATGCTCTAAAATGGCCTAAAACAGCAGACTCTATGTAATATTATAGGCTAGAGGTCTGGTTTATCTCTAAAGGCTTAGGAGATTTTTCTGCTGATGCTGAATGAAGGACTGGACACAAAGAATGGATGTATTCATTGCAAAGAAGAAATTTATTAAGCGCTATTAACAGTGACTTACCAGTTTCTGCCATTAGCTGTTACTCCTCTTCAGCTTCCCGTGATAGCTGTTACAGTATGAGGATTTACTCTGCAGCAAGGTTAAACTATGGAAAAGGGAGTTTTTTTTGAGGGGGGGATACTTTCCCTTAAAGTTCCTCCGCAAGAGGGTGCAAACCAAATGACATGTTGAGGTGCAGAATTTGTATGCGTGGGTGGGGAGCCGGGTATCTAGTCAGGGAATTTCAGATAAAGCAATATGATGAAACCGTGGGAGTACAGAGAAAGGTAGCGTGGGTGGAAATCAACTAAAATGACATCCTGAGGGTCGATAAACCGCATGTGATCTGATTTTGTTATGTCTAACCTTAAGATGTGAATGTGGCCTTCAGTGCGCTCTGAGCAGGGGTGGGAGGAACCTGGGTGATTCCCGTACACTTGTGGGGATCCAGCCTGGCTCTTCAGTGGCCAACAGAAGGGCTGCGGCTTTGGCCCGACTGGCAGCAGTGCGAAAGCTTTGTAAACTGTCAGTGTGTATATTGGTCACTTGCGTTTCGATGGCAAAACTCAGAAATAGCATGAAAACTACCTGTAGTAAAGAATTTAGAAACCAAATGTGAGGAGAGAGTCACTAATCTTTGTGGTTATGTGCTCTTGGCCTTTGGATTTGGAAGTTTCTGGTAGGTATCAGGAATGTCAAAGTCTAAATGTTGATCCTTATTTAGGGGAAGAGTAGGAGCACTGGAGCAGAGGATTTCCTGGACAGATACATTTCTTCTTATGAACACACACTGAGAAGCTCAGAAGTTGTAAAGCCAGAGGTTCTGAAGAGCACTGAATTACCTGCAGATGGTAGGCTCCTGCAGATAAATACCCAGAAATTTTCTAAAGTGGTAACATATTCCACAGGTATGAATTAGCCCTGGTCATACTACATGTGATGTTTCTAAGAAGCCCATGTACTTCAAAATTATCTGGAGTTGACTGCATCTTGAATACATTGAAGTGCATCTTAAAAATCTAAACAGAGGCAAAAAAAGTCCTGAAAACTTTGCCTGGAAAAAAATTCCGTGTGGAAACAGAGGACATGCCCAAGGCAAAACTGTATGCATGACAACTTTGGAAGAGACTGCCTCAGACTCAGAAAAATGGTTTATGAACTTCCATGAAGTGAACAGTACTTATTAGATTCAGAGATGCCATTTTCGTGTACAGTAAAAGCAACATTAATGAAGAAATGAGAATTTACATAAAGAATTTATTTCCTGAAAGCTGCTGAATCGGTCATAAAAACATCTAAAACTCATATAGACAAAAAATACATTTCAACACCAAATGCAATAGAAGAAAAATTGGGTTCAGAGCCGTTTTCTGATCAGGCTTTTGTATCCTGAGTGTTAATAGTGAAATGCCATGTGCTATTTTCTGAATCAAACCGTCACAGTGTTTGTTAAGTATACTCGCAAATTTACTGAAAAATCTATAAAATATTAGCATCTGCAAAATGTAACACAAATTGTGTATTGATTTGCTGGAGCACTTAAAGTGAATAAGGAGAGAAAACATAGCCATAATTTAAGATAATGTTAATATATTTACATATATTAATTTTTCCTAAATGCAGTTGACCTTATAAGGAAATAGTCATCAGCTGTACTATTTTTCATTTAGCTTTTGGTATTGAATAGTATTCCTGTTTGTTAGACTAAACACGTGTATTTGATTTTTTATCACATGCAGTGCTAGACACCTTCAAAAACATCCAGTATTACTTTTCATGGCGTCTTTAGTAGAAGTGTGTTAGAGGAACAGAATTCAGAAATACTATTTTTTCTAATTTTAAAGCAATATCCTGAAATTTCTCTGAGAGGCTGACAGTAGTCAAAATAGTTATGCTTTTACATTAGTCACAGCTTAACAATTCTGTTTAATAAATGGGAAATGAGTTTTCTGCGAAAAAGAGGAAGCGCCTTTGGTTTATATAGCATGACCTTGTCTGAGGGGAGAGGCAGTTGCTCATTTAGAACTGAAGGAGAACATGTTCTGTGTCTGAAAAGCCAATACAGAAAATAGATACAGCAAATCATGTGCCTGCATCGTTGCTGAAGGTAACGCTTTTCAGAATATTTCTTCAGGAAATAGAAACAAGAAAGCAGATACTACTGATTGAAGTATATTACTTACTTAAAAAAATCAAAAGACATATCTTCATTGCAGCAAGCTGCGAGAACTAAAATATTTTTTAATTATGTGTTTGCATTACCGTAATGCCCAGAGATGTTCTGAACAGGTTGGGGGTTGTATTGGACAAACAGGAAAAGACTTTTCATTGCCATAAAATGCTTTGTATCATAGTTTAAAGGGCTAATGAAATGAGGAAACTAATGTGTTAAAGGAAAGAGTGACACTAATACCAGTGTGTTTATCTGTTTTATGAAGGTGCTATGAAGTTCATTATTATGTGTAAAATTTTACGCGTGGTTTACTGGGTACATTGATGTTATTACACGGCTACTGTAGTCTTTCACAAGGTTGGTGCCAAGATGCTTAGACACAGGTCTGGTATCCTTGGCTGAATCATATTCTTCGATGTATGCTGCTAAAAAGCACTGTTGCAGCAGTGTGTGTAGTGCAGTTCTCGATAGTTGGTGCTGGCTGATGCTCTGGCCTGAGTCAGCTTCTTGCCCGTGCTCCAGCTGCACGTCCCTGCCCGAGCTGGTGGAGGTAAAAGCGAAGAGTGACAGGGGAGGGAGCGGTGGCTGCCCCGGTCCTGCCGCCCGTCCCATCCCACAGCCGGGCCAAGGCTGATGGCTTGGTCCTCTTCAAGCTTTGGTGCACTCCTCAGGCCCACAGTTCTCCAGTCGAGTTTTTCTGGAAGAAAGATTTCCAGCCACGTAAAACCCACTGTGTGGAGGTGAGAGAATAGTTTACTGGCCTTGATCCCTCTTCTCTTGCTTTTTTGTTGTGTTTTTGATGAAAGACAGAGCAGTAAATCTGGTGTGGGATTTTGAAAGGTGTAGAATCTGGTGCAACTTAATGATTTCACACTCAATTACTCTCTCTCACGGTGACTTCCTCTCACCTCCCAATTGCAAGAAGTGGGTATAAATGGCATTGGACACAAAATTGCATCTTCATTGCTGATTTTGGTAAGAAGTTTTAGAATGGCACAGTGACAGAACGATTATTTTCTAATTGGAATAACTGGCCTGGGTGCAAGGTAGTAGGAAAGTAATCTCCTTTCTGACAGACTGTCAGAAGTTTCTCAAGCCAAGAAAAAGGAAGCTAGATGAAAGAGAGAGGAAAAAAAAATTACAGTGTGTTCTTTAAAGTCTCTGACACTGAGAAGGTAACCAGCTCCTGATTTTTCTGTCCCTTCTTTGGTTTAAATTTATATTTAAAGCCATTATTAAAAAAAAAAAAAAACAACCACAATTGATGTTTAATTGGCATTCAGATTCTGCAAATTTGATGGAGGCAAGATACCTATTCATGTGCTCCTGCCTCCAAAAGTATCTGAAGAACTGGATGTCATATGATAAAAGGTGCGTTCAGCAATTTGTCACAAAATGCTAGAATTGCTCTCAAAAAACCAAGATGTTCTTTCTTTCCTAACAGCAGTCACTTCCTTCATATTTTCCAAAGCACTTAGAACCTTTTCTTCAACTCATAGTCATAATTAATAGAAAAAATCCTGGCTTCTCAATTTGTTTGCAGATCAGTTGTTTTTCATGACATACCTAAGACTTAAGGTAACCATTTTATTGTTTTACTCTGCTACAAGTATATTGATGGTGGTTTTGGCCCATTTATCCTTCAAAAAAAAATTTATTCCAAAATAAACTCACAAAAATGGAAGAGTGTATTTATATTTACTTACATTTAAAAAGAAAAGGAATATTAAAAAATAATAGAATTTTAGAATATGTTTATTCGTATTGCATGAGTGCTACCACTGACATAAGTGGAGCTACTGGAGAAGTAAAGCACTGTTAAGCATTAGCAAAGACATCAAAATCGTTCCCTGAATGTATGGAAAATACACAGAGTCCTATAATCACTCGGTTTCTGGTAATGGCTCTGTATATGGAACAATCGGTGTTTAGTTATTTTATCATAGTTTTGAGCAGCACAGGATGACAATGCTGAAATCTCCCACATCTATATTTGGACCACACTTCCTTCTTTCAAATGTCACTATGTATTTTTAGATATAAAGAAAGGGGGATCTTTATTCTTTCAACATATTGCCAAACATGTGATGTTTAAACAGAAGACTGTGCATGCCCTTTTTAAATTGATCTTAAATGTAGTTATGCTTCTCTGCCAGTTCCTTCTGTGGAAAGGAGTGTTGGAGTCTAAGGACTTGGCCTCCATACAGGAAATATCTGTCTTGCGTCCAAGGCTTGGCCTTCCCACGGAGGAGATACCCCTGGACGTGCACACCTTGGCTCCAGAGGTGCAGCCTGCGCTGAGATTGTGCTGCATGTGCTTGCTCTGCACGTGTGCACGTTGTGTAAGCACTGAGTCCAGCGTCACTCAGCTTGTAATGTAGACTGAGTAGCTGGAACTGCATAGGCACATATAGGCAATATATAGGTGTACATGCATAGAATACATATGCACATCTACATATGTATGTACAGTGCAGGATGCCTAGGTCCCTATGACTTTGAAAGTAGCTTTGGATGGAAAGTATGAATCCTCTTTTTCTCTTCTGTGCTTACCCTCAATGATCAGGAGCTTTCTCCTCATGGCCTAAGAAGGAAGAAGGGCTATGCATTTACCTGAAAAAAAAGTCCTCTTAGTAGGAGAAGAGGTTATGGTAAGATTGGATGCTAAACATCTAATTTAAAAATAAAATTTGCTGTAGCTTGAAGAAGCTCTTCTGCTTTCATGTATTTGAATTCCAAAATGGTTTTCTTTCCTTTCTATTATTGTTTAGACTAATTTCTTGTATCTTGGCCATGTTTTTATCAGTAGCTTTTTCCATAAGATGGTCTCTATGTCATGTCCGAATGACTCACTATAGTTTTGGGATCTTTGTGACCCTTTTCCCTTTAACTTCCCCCAACACAGAATGCTTCTCCATTTGTCTTACTTATCTGAGAACATGTAAAAGAATATGATGCCATGTTCTTAATAATACTAAGGCTGCTGGGTGGAAGGTAATAAAAGGACAAGATCGAAAAGTGAAAGAGGTAGCATATATATATGGTAGCATATATAATATAAGGTGTATATATATATATATATATATACACAATACAAGGTAGCAACAGCTAGAAGAATAAAGTGTTTATTAAATGCAAAGCTGCTGCCTGACACAATATAATAGTATCACAATGAACTATGAACATATACACAAGACAGGTTTATCTTATAGGTTGCAGATTTTAATGTCACGATTTTACTTTGGTTTCATTTTACACTAAGTTTTCATAAATAGAGGTATGAATAATTTCCTTATGTAAAACATTTAGCCTGGCACTTGCAAGTCATTCTCTTTTCTGACAGAATACAAATTTTTCTTTATTCTTTATATTTTTATGTACCTTGTTGAATCATTCTCAGAATTCTCAGGGGCTCGGTTTGCTAGGTCCTGAGCTTGTTGCATGTTCGTTCTGCCCAGTGTGGAAACCAATGGTCATTTTTCAGTGCTGTGAATGCTCTAACCACAATAGAATAACAGTTTGCTGATCAGATGTCACTCTTCTGTTAATAAATGAGTAATCATCCATGCCAGTTTTATCACTAGAGCTTAAAAGCAGTGTGTATGTTTGTGCTAACTTGTGGCTTTCTTTGGTCTGCCGCATTCACATCATTCTGCACTTTTATAAATCACAATTTTATAAATCACTACTAAACACTCCCATTCGCTTTTTTGAAATTAATATGCTCGTAGTTATATTTCTAAGTTTGGAAATGCCCCATTGTTTTCTCTAGATTGACTACGTGGCCTTTTTCTTCTTTCTTATCACATCATTTCTTCTGCCACCCAATATGTTGATTTATAGTTACTTATTTTCTTTTTCCCCTTCTTCTGAACAGTCCTACTGAGAATAAGAATGAACTCAACTAATGGCTTTTCAGAAATGACTCAGTTTTCTCCCCTCCTTAATACATCTGGTTTACTGCTATAATTTTTTCTGTCTCCTCAATTTTCTCACCTGCTTATGACACAGAATCAGAGAGAGGTGGCAGGGGTGGCTTTTGTCACTTTTTCAGTGTCCTGGTTCTGGCACATTCATTGGAAGTTATTTTTGCAACTGCAGATATCACAGTAGTGCTCCTTCATTTTTTGCTTTTTCCATTCTGACTAAGTTTTAGGAAAAAAGGGTAAAGAGAATATCCTGGCTCAAAAGTACATAAAGAATCTGCTGATGGAGGGAAGATCCCCTGTTAGAATGGCTAAGCCAATTTAATGTCTCCTGAAACAGGTAGGTCTGAGGATATGATCCCATGCTGGCAAAATTTCATTTGCAGAGTGTTATGTTGACAAAAATTGAAACTAGAGTGAAAGCACTGGTCTAAGACGTTTGAGGTATAAAGTCTCTGGGGTAAAAAGTTGTATATATTATTTTTCATGTGTGGGCACTTGAACATCATGTGAATGAGAGTGACTCAGAGCTGTCTTGAATTTCCTGAATTGAATAAAATACCATCACATTACCAGTAATAGATGCCAGACATTTTTGGTAAACTTAGTTTATATATTCTGTGTTGAGGCATGTGTTAATGTAAATTCTTGTTAGATGGCAAGTGTTGTTTGTAGAAGAGTAATATTGTTTGGAGGTCTGCAGGCTTGATAATTAGGATAGTTGAGATTAAATGAATATAGTCACTGTGTTAAAACCATGATGTGCAGCTTCTAAATAACACCATTTCTAATAATGAGACATACTTGTCTAATAAAATTAAATAGCCAGGGGAATTTTCAAGTTATGAAGTTTATAAACATAACTGTATTATTATATAATATATATAATATTTATGTATATGGATATACTTTAATATATAAATATGACATAAAA
Source organism: Opisthocomus hoazin (assembly GCF_030867145.1). NCBI lineage: Eukaryota > Metazoa > Chordata > Aves > Opisthocomiformes > Opisthocomidae > Opisthocomus > Opisthocomus hoazin. Next base: position 45,436,998 of record NC_134421.1, on the reverse strand, counting down.
GTAAAAATAAAGAAGTCGTTTCTGATTTAACAAACAGTAGTAAACAGGTAATAGTAAAAACTGAGTTTATGCTAAGGCCTACACATGCGGCTACTGAGAAGTGTCTGGTTTTCTGTGAAGGAATTTCTACCACTGGAATTTTTAAAAATTGTATTGTATGAACATCCATCAGGAACGATGTGGGTACAGTTTGTCACAAAGTAGATCCGGCGAATGGATGAGGTGATTTCCTGATGACCGATCAAGTTGTTACTTTCTGTGATTCTGTGTAGGAGGCTCTAACATTTTTTCTGATTTTTGCTGAAGTGTTGGGAAATGTATTAGCCTGAAAAGCTTGAAGAAAAAAAAAATTACTCTGTATATGCAAGACAAACAATAAAGGTCAGAAGAATGTGTAAAGAAAGCAAGACTTAAAGGTTGCTTACGTGGTTTTTAAGCAGATTTTAAAACTGCAAACTTTTCATCTTTCTTCCTACTAATCTGCCATCCTGTTTAGGATCTAACAGCAGAAAATCTGGCTGCAATCATTTGCACGTGCTCCACAGTGTGTACTTGGAAAAAATTTGGCAGAGTAAAACCAGCTGCTAAAGAAGGGATGCAGTGCATGTCAATTCCTTAAGTTCCTGCCCCTTGCTAGGACAGTTACTCACTTGGGTGCTCTGCGCATCCTACCAGACTCCGTTCTGCTGTTTTGCTATGTGTCACTACTCCCATACATTAGTAACTCATGAGTCAAATTATAGACGATCACTAAATTGGCTTCAATATGTGTGGATTCTAAGGATTCAAATCAGCAGGTCCTTTATTTGTCATTTTAGTTTGTTTTCCTTTCTCCAGCTTTTGGCTGTTCAAGTGTGATGGCACTCCTCTCAAAACTAGTGGTACCCTATCAGTGAAAATGCAGTGCCAGTTTCCTTTAAGTGGTGTTTTTTGAAGCCCCTCCCTGTTTCTAATTTATTTAGGCATCTATGCTTACTCCCAGCAGATTTCTCAAGTACAGTTTGTTATAGCAGAAGTACCATCTTTCATTCATAAGGACAAACAGGCCTATCTCTTTGCATCAATATTCACACTTTGCATAAGCCCCTTTGCAGAAGATTTCCATTTTTAATGGTTTTAATTAGCATTCATGAAAAACTGTGGTTTCACATGATATAAAGGAACAGATTAAATTTGTTAAGTGGATAATAATAACATGTGAGTTGATTTGTCTCACTACAGTTTAAAAGGCTTTTGCTCAACAGGGCCTCCATGTTAATTCATTAAGCATGCTTTAGACCTTATAGAGATTTTTTTGGGATTTAATTTAACACAGATCAAACTCCCAGGAGGTTTCTTGTCCTCCACAACTCTGTGTGATAGAGACAGTAATTTAAAACCTATTTGTAGGTCTTTGTGTTCATTTACTTGAAAAAGGGATTAAAGAAACTCTATGAAATCATTCTAATAGAGCAGAAGCTACTGAAGTTCTTTAAGGCAGGAACCAAATGCATTTATAAATGATGGAAGAGCAGCAGCTAGGGCCAGGCTTCAGAGATCTAGTTTGTTTTCCTGGCTGCAGCAGTGGCATCTAGTCCCTGCTACCCAAGTCAATTGTACATGTTCTCCACTGATGTTTTAATCCATGATGCGCAAGCAGGCCCGTGAGCAGGGTCCCAAGACCTTGACCCATCCCTCTCACGGTGTTCATCAGTGGGCTATGAGATCAAACTACACATTACTTGTTCTCTGTACCAGGAACTCCTGGCTGAGCTGCAACCTAGTTTTAAGACATGGGATGAAAAACTGTGGTGTGGTTAGGGCAATCTCCTGGGAAGTTGTGGGTTGTAGGTTTCAGCCTCAGCAGGCTGAGGAGGTCCCCAAAAGCTTGTTTTTTTCAGTTCTTGAAGCACTGTAATAATTTATTAATATAAGAAATCACTGCTAGAACCATCTTCGCGCTTCTCTCAATGTCATTTTTCATTGAAGTCCAAGATTTCTAACCACATCAGATGTAGTCCGAGAATGCCTCACAGATCGGTTCCTTTCTGTCTGTTTTTGATAATGTTTTGGCTGGACGGAAGTGTCCAGCTTCTACATGTAAGGTGTTTCTCAGGATCATCTGAATTATGACCAAAAAGGGAAAAAAAAGTAAGTCAATTGCCTGCAAAAATAGTTGGAAGTGGAGAGAGTGATGCAGAGAGAGAGAGGTAATTATTGAGGAATACAATGGCAAAGAGCATAATAAACAGTCCAGAGCAAGATTCTGTGAATCATATGAGAACCATGGAAGGAGATCTCAAACAGGTGTGCAGTGTCCTCTTATTCTGTGCCTGAAATTCTCCTTTTGTGACATGTACCATCAGGCTTCTGCACTGAAAAAAACAGGGTCTTGAGGGAAAAAATAGCAGCATATCATCTTGTAATTAAATAATATATCCTGTCACATGCACAAAGGGTAGAAGAACAGCAGTTGCATATCCTAATTGGCATACAGCATTTCAGTTGTTCTTCCAAGCCAGAGACCAGGCTGAAGCTTAGTGGAAACAGGTTAGAACAGGACAAAACTCTGCTGTACTCAGGAAGTGCCATAATATCATGCTTTAGAGTCCTTTAAAAAGATGGGATTTGTTTTGGAATTCAGACAGCTGTGTGTCTGCCTGTGAGCTAGCTGTTTAAACTCCCTTAAACTCAATGGAGATCTGGCCAATACAATCAGAGCTGCCCGGAGAGTGATTCATCTGACCAGGTACTCCAAGGTGAACTGAATTCTCTTTGGCTGCTGCCTTGATATGCACTGACTGTGATGGAAGCTTAGATACCTAACACAGTGAGGGTTTCTACATGTAGGCACCCAGACTGTGGTCTCTTGATCTTAAGCTGAACCTCAGCCAGAGAGGATCCCCATGATACAGATGGTTTTTGAATAGTTACTACCTGAACTACTTCTGTAGCAGCACATTTTAAGGTACATGGTCTGCTGTAAAAGTAGATGAATGCTTGTTTTTTTACATTTTATGTTATGATTGTAATGCTGGCTCTCTATCCTCTTCAGAGTTCAGTAGAGATTTTCCAGTAGTGAGTAGAGTTCTGTGCATGCTAAAAGGCTATTACTGTTCCACTCCCAGCAATTCTCTGAAAGGTGCTAACATTATGTGACAGTACTCAGGCAGATCTCTATTTCGGTGCTGAGACATGGGATTGCTGTTCTTCTGTGTTGCTATTTGATAGTTAGGAAACCCAGGAGCTCTGTCTCCTTTGTTGGTTTGGTCAACAGCAAATAGAAAATCTGTGAGCTTGTGTTGGAGGGCTGCTGCTCCCTCAGATAAAATGTCAGCACTGTCTTTCCCAAGTTTGATTTTATACATCTCTCAAGTTAGTTGTTGCTGCTGTTGTGATTATTACCATTATTATTATTCTATTGCACTTAGCAGATTTTAGCAGTATTCCTGTGGGATTGTGTTGCATTCCTTAAAATGTATAAGTATGATCCTAAAGAATTATAAGGTTTTTCTCTGCCCAATGCTATGCCTTTCAAAAAAGCATTTATTTTGTCTTTGAGGACTGCTGCTAGGGACTCCCAGAGGGTTACTGGTGATTCCGCTTTGCTGCTGTTAATTCTTGGGAATATTTTAATCTCCATCAAGAAAAGAAAAAATAAAAGAGTAAAACAAGTGTCTTTTAAAGGTGCGCTCCTAGGCTGTAATGATTCAATACAGGGTCTGAGGCCTGCCCGGGACCTAGCAGAACATCTAAACAGTTTGGCAGTTTTTATGTTAGAAAAGAGAACTACATTCAGAAGGACCTCCTAGCATGGTAGCTATCAGAGCTGTTAAAACTGAACTTTAAAGGGAAAACTAATTTTTTAAAGCTAAACCAATTTAAATGAAGATTTTATCCAGAAATTAAAAATCAGAATACTTCAGCTTCCCTAACACTTAAACACATACATAAGAGTGAGAGTGCAAGTAACACAGTAACTTTACCAACTTCATTGTGGACAACTGGTGAAGAATCTTCCTGAATCTGGGCTTAGTATTTCTATGACTGGAACACAGTCTGTTCTGGAAGAATTATTACGTTTGACAGAAGAAAAGAGTGTTGCTTCAGACCATCTGTCAGGCTGTGCTAATAACAGTTTTTCTGAACACTGTGTTAAAATCCTAGCCATGGAAAGTATTTTTGAGTTTTTCTTTCAAGAACAAAGGAGCTTTAAAAAAATAAAAAGATACGATAAAACAGTGGAGTTCAGAGGGAAAATCACCCAATCCCATCTGAACTCTGTGTTGTAATACACTTTAATGCCTCATAATTTCATGAAATTATACTGTTTTTAACTACAAAAGCAGTAAAGATTCTACAAACTAGTCTTGTGTAGTTAGAAGGCTTTATTATAATATACAATTTATGAGTGTAGTTAGGAATTTTCCAAACACCCTCTATGTAAGTGTTTATACAGAATAAAACATGCCCTTTTATTACAAAAAAAAGACATATAACAAAATATTTACTGTCTTCTTTGCATTTTCATATTCATATTTTTGTCTCAATTGTTTATGCTGTTTAAAGACGGGAAATTTAAAATCACCGAGTGTGAATGATATTTCCAATTGACTCTGTAGAACATAAAAATTCTTCTGATTCAGCAGATTGTAAGGAAAGACCACCTGCTCCTGTTTCTTGAGGTCTGGACCCAGAAAAACATTCTATGAGTCTCCTACAGGAAAGGATTAGTATGTCTTAGACCTCTATGAAACTGGGTGTCACATATGCATACAAAATAGTATTCATGTTGGTAGTTCCTCATACAGGATCCTGGAGCAACATAAGTATGTCGATCTGTGCATAACTTTAAACTCATTACAGTGTTAGATAATTTGGCCTGTGCATGGAGTCTAGAGTTATGGTAATGTGGATGTACTTTTATTTAAGAGTGCAACTTAACTTAGTGTTTTCTTGGTTTCTAATTTGTAATTTTTGAGCAGTGAAGCGGTGAGATGGTGGAAGTTCGTGGAAGTTCATGGAATTAATGTATCCCCTTTTTCCAAACATCCCATATTTTGCAGAGGCACAGATGTGGCAGGCAACACTAACCTTTTCCAGGAGAGAAGACTGTATAGTGTTTCCAGTCCTTTTTTGGCTCAGTGGATCAACTACTTAGCAAGCCTTATAAATCATGGCACGACTCCTTCCTTTTGAGGCTCCTTGAGAAGCCTCTGCAATTTCCAGAAATACTGGAGAATGGAGGGGCAGAGCAGCTACTTAGGGGGAAGCTTTCGGTAAGCTGGACTGAAAGTCACCCCATCTAATTGTCATCAAAGAAATGTTAAACGTTCAGTCTAAACTTATTGTCTAGACTTCCTCTAGAGACAGAGGAGGAAAAAGGTAGAAAAACTTCTACTGAGATGAGTAATTTTATCCTGTGAAGTTTTAAACCAGAGATGAAATGAATCATTTTCTATGTCTCCATTAAGAAGCCTAGATGGCGAGCTTAGACCACACATGAACTTTCAGCAAGATGAATATAGTCTGGAAAAAGATGAGAAGGATAAATAAGGCAGAGCTTAACTCTGTAGAAGACGATAATGAGTGGGCTTATGTAGTCAATGAACTTTCCTTACTTTAAGGCATCAGGACACTTGGGGCACAGAGAAACCATATGGTTTTCTAACGGGGACAGGACAAAGCAGAGAAGTTGGGAACAGGGAGGGAAAATTTGAGTGCAGCATATGACAAAAAGAAAAGCTGAGGTTTTTACCTTGTCCACCAGACGAACTGTATGGGGTATCAAAGGGGAGTTCCAGTCCAGAGGAACCTCAGAGGACCTTAAACAGTCTGCAGATAGGAAAGACTAGAAGAAAACAGATGATCTGATATATTTAGTGATATTTCCCCTGCTTGAAGTCTGCAGAAGGGGAACCCCCAGAGAGCTTTAGTCAGCCCACCACGTGAACTTCAGGGAGGAAATATTCTCCTTTTACATTGTCAAACCTCCCTTGTGAGCAAGTTACATTTTGAGTGCTCTGAACACTGTTTCTACCAAAAAAAAGTCAGAGATATTTTACACTGTATCAATTCAGATACTCCGTCCTAGCTATAGAGAAAATCCAGCCAACCAGAGACCTCCTCAGATCTCAGTTTCGGAGGTATTGGGATGCTTTTGTGAATTTTAGGGTACGGAGGAGGTAAACCTCTGCAGATTATTCAGGGAAACCTTAACTGTGGTAACTAACCTCACTCTGAGACTTTGTTAGTCATTGACAAACACAATGAGCGTGCAGAACGTGTGAAAAAGATTAGTTCCTAGAAGCCGATATGCTCTCACAGACTCCCACAGATTTAGAATGGTTGAATATTATCTCTGCTTTGCAGACACGGATGCTCTGGCAGGCAGCTCTTCAGGGACTTGAAGGTGACACAGGAAGCCAGCAGTAAAACTGTGCTGTAAGCCCTCGTGACTTTTGTCCTAATGCCCTATCTGCTTATTGTGATTTGTTTGGCTTAATTTGCTTGAGGTCTAAGAGAAGAAGTACCAAACTAGTTCTGCTTCGCACAAGCCTTTCACAAGGTGCTGCCTCCAGCTAGCTGTACGTAGAAGAGGGTACATTCTGCTTCGGCTGGCGGAGTTAAGCAAGGATGAAACAAAAACAACCAGGGATCTCATCTGGCCTATGTTTAGCCAGGATGGCTACTTATTTTTAAGATATCTGTGATATTGATGTTCTTCTGTTTGATTTTTCTGCATAAGCAAGAGGCAACAGGGGCTGCATGTTGCCGTGGGTGGGAGAAGCCATCCCTCTTGCTGAGACAGGGCGAGCAGAGCAGGAACAACTCTGCTCTCGCTGCCCTTGTGTCATCTTGCTACTGTTGTCCCCCCCATTCTGGCTTCCCCATGGTGGCACAGCGTCCGCCGGCTTCTGTCCCTGTCCTAGCAAGGGGACCAGAGCCTGGCCCACCCCATGGCAGGGGCACAGAGGACACCACAGCCCCCAGGCACCCAGTGCGGCCCCCGGCGTGTGGCGGGGCTCCGGCAGTATGCCCGTCCCTCCGCAGCGCCTCCTGCCGCCCCTCAGGCTGCTCAGCCCACAGCTGGAGGCAGCAGTACAGACGGCCCTGGGAGCCCGGTTGTCCGCAGGGGAAAGGCTTGTGGCAAAGTGAGAATTTGCTCCCCACACCACCATCGCGGTGGGAGCATGGGCAGGCAGCGGGGCCAGGGTCACCCCAGGCCCGGCCCAGCCCAGCTGCAGAATGGCGGCCCTGCCTCAGCACCAGGGAGCCTCTGAGCGGTCCCAGCCCTGGGCCTGGCCCGCATGCAACCCAGTGGCCAAGAGATAGAGCTATGTAAGCGGGAAAGTGTGGAAAAGTTTTAAGATCGTGAAAATTCAGGCTGATTCGGGCACAAGCGACTGCAAATGATGGCAATCGAGAACTTCTCAGGGGTCAGATGCTCAGCTTCTGCTGATGCATAAGGGGACCAGAAAGCTGCTGTAATGGGGTCGATGAAGATTTTCCCTGGCATGGGGGAATCCCTTTGTTATTTACATGTTAATGAAGAGAAAGCAAACAACAGAAAGTTTTGAAAATATTTGACTCTATTCTCTTTTGCTCCACTTTTGGTTGCTTGGTTTTTGCTTCCCTGGAGCCTGACATGTTGTCGTTTTGTTGGTTTTTTTGGACAGCATTGACAATCTGGGCTACAGAGGAGATTACTTTGAGAGGAACAAGCTGAAAATTAGACACTTAATTGTCTTTCCAAAAACAAACACTGCGCAAACCCTCCAAGATTCCTGTCATAAAAAAGCAGAAGCCTCTCAGCAGCCTTCTCAGCCAGCTGACTTTTAAGACTGCTGTTTTTCCACTGTGAAATTCTTTAGAGCCTTTAACACAAAATAAAAAAAAAAAAGGGCAAACTTCCCTGTATCCGGTAGCAAATAGGATCTCACCTGAGTTACGGAACCTGAAACACCTAAGTATCCATAGGAAATGTGTGGCAACAAGAGCACCTGGCTTTGTTTCACCGTTTCTTGCATCTATTCTTTGTTAGTATTAGCAGAATTGTGCCTTTCATTGTCACGGCAGAGTCCTGGTGGCTTTGCTGATGTGCCAGGAAACCACTGGAGACTGTGGACCCCCAGTCAGTGTTTAGCATTGTTCCAGGGATGTGTGTGAGCTGCAGAGTAAAAGGTCACTCAGAATACTTGCTTTGGGTTTTTTTTTTTCTCTCTGGGACAGGAACTGCTGATCTACACAGCACTGACATTTTACCTGGTGCCCTGAGAGTCAGAAACACACTGCTAGAGTGTTTCCAGTTGGAGACCCACTGGTGCCTTTTAGAAATCCTTATTGCATCCCTGAAAGTGAGTGGCACCCAGCCCTCCGCTGCACGGCTCCGCCGTGGCAGCACTGACGGCTGAGCGAGTGCGAAACCTGAAAGCTTCACAGAGCCTGCTGCGTTTTCAGAAAAGCCAAAGCATTGCAATAGGAGTTCTTGCTCAGCTTACCTGCTTTAAGAGTCCAACATGACAGCTTTGTTTCCAGCCTTCTATGCTTTGTTGCGGGGGCCATTTTGGAGAGGTGGGAAAGGCTTAAAATGATATTTGCGATCATTCCAGATTCTGGTCTCACCTTACTTTAAAGATCCATTAAAGCTCAAATTAAGCAAGACTCCTGCTGCCAGCTCAGTCAACTGTGAATGGGTCTGTGCAACTGTTACACATCCTTTGAAACTAATGGAGCAACAGGAAAAAAATCTGCTAAGGCTTCTCTGTTTATATAGAAGGATTTTTACTGTGAGGATTTTCATTTGTTTTAAGGCTTTGGTTGCTTAAATATTTTCAGAGAAGAAAGCATACATGATTCTTAATTGCTTCCTGAATTGGGAAGCTGCTGTATCTTAAGCAGAGAATTCAATTATTGTGTTCTTCTTGAGGATCTATATCTTGCTAATCCTCCAGATAAAATGAGCTCTGGAGTGAAAGTTGTTAATCACGATCTCTTAATACCATACGCTTCGAAAGAAACGTACACCCTTTCAGATGGCCAAGAGCCCCTCAGCGACAGCGCGACGTAATGTGACGTGCTGGGGACATCTTGTGGAAAAAAAGCAAAATAGTAACAATACACCACAGGAACGTTACCTGCTGTTACAGGAAAATCAGAATCGGGACTCGCACGACTGAACAAAGGTTCACTCTTTCAAACCCTAAATTTAATGTTCCTGGACAGAAGAAAACTATTTTCTATTTCTAGAAGAGCCAGCTGTGCCTTTATAGTTAATTACAAGTTATTTATAACTATACAAGTAAATTATAATTAATTTAATTTTATTTTGGATGTGGGACTTTATTTCACATTTTTTCCATAGTTTTATTTGTGTGGCAAGTAACTTCTTTACATTTATTTCGGATTACTTTCTTGCAGTAAAACTAAGATAGTATTTACCAAATAATCGTTGCCAACTATTTTATTAATTTTGAGATGTCTGGGTGCAAGATGTCAAAAATGGTACATGCAGCTCGCTCAAATACCGCTTTCTTGTCAGAATAAAAGCTGTCAATGAAGTTTATTTGTACCTAAATTAATATAATTTTAATTTGCATCTAATCCAATATCTAATTTAATCTAATCTAATGTTAGCATTGTTATTACATTTCATCTTTGACATTTTATGTATGACCTTACAACTTAACTTGGTTTTGGAGCTGTACTGTCATATTAGGGAGCAAAATGCTTACTTTTACTACCCTCACCACAGATTCAGAATCCTGAGTCCTTGTCAGGAATAATTTCAAATCTCCAGGAAGTGACATATTGACTTATGTGGCCTCCAATGAAACTGATGTACCTTGAGGTTGGTCAACTGAAGGAGCCTGCGGGTTTTAGAAACTACTTGGAGCTAGCATCAAAACAATTACTGACCTGCCGTTATGGTTACAGACAGGCCAAAGAATATTGAATACACATAGTACCCATCTTCCCGTCTCTATTTGACTTCACTTACATACCCAGTTCACTTAGAAAGAAACCCACAGAGGTGTTCACATGCAGGCTTGTAATATGCCAAATCACTGCTTATACGAGCAGCCTGAGACTGATTTGAGGAGCCAAAGCCAAAGAGAACCACCGAGTCCTGAGCAAGTCTTCAGGCTAGAAAGTGGTGGGAGGGCAAGTGTTACGATATAATCATAGAATCACAGAATGATGGGGATTGGAAGGGATCTTTAAAGATCACCTAGTTCTAACGCCCCTGCTGCAGGGAGGGACATAATGCTAGAGTGTAGCTAAGTGGAGCCATGCCAAGGCCCCATGGAAAGTAGGACACCACTGATAGCTGTTGATCTACATTTTTATTGGTGAAAGACAGTTACGGGCCAACAGCAGCAGTGGTTTCAGACAGGGACATTGGGCAGTGCCTCTGTAAAGAAGCAGAGAAGAGTAACTTGTGTAACAACCACCTTAAGGAAGAACTGGGTTACTTCAGATCTGAAACATGAGACAATCAGGAAACAGAAAGAAGTTCGTCAGAGGTAGTGTTCAAACTCTTCTGTTCAGTCTATATGATATTTTTCTCAGTGCATCAAGGGATCTTTGGGTAACGGAAACACTGCCACAGCTTTTTATTTTAGCATAGAGGTTTTGAGGCAGTTCTTCAGAATGGTAAAATCTACAGTTGCTGTTAAAGGGGAAAAGTCACATAAATGTACACAAGCCCTGAGCCTTCCCTACTGGGAGGTATTGTAAAAAGCAGTAATCAGGAAGGTGGGTAAGTTAAAGAAGAGTTTTCCGTAAGCAGGGGAAAAATTTGCTGCCTTAATTCCCTAAAACTGTGGTCTTTCTCTCTCCTGATCAACACCATGATAATCTCCTCTCCCACAAAATGGACTACACTCTCTAGGTTTTCACCAGCCCTCACTACTCTTTTCCAGAGACTTGTGAGAAAAGGAAGTGATCAGGCACTATGACTACAGAGTTCTGCTGTAAGATCAGCAAATTAAGAGACTCAATATATGAATAAAATTTTCAGATATTGGAATCTATGGGGCCATGATAAACTGTTACTTTATCTGCTGTTTATTTACAGCAAATGTCCTCAGAAATCTTCTGTTCTGCATCCTGCATTTTATAAAGGCTGAGGGCATAGTAAAAGCCTCTTCTGAGGAAGAATCAGCTTTGGAAGTCTGGCTTATTTAGGTAAAACTTTAAGCTTAAGAGAAATTCAAGATTTGCCAAGATTATACAGCATCTAGCTAAATGACACAGTATTGAAGTTCAACTCTTACTCCATTGAGAACCAGTCCATTGGGGTCTCTAAGTAACTAAATGAGGCAAACTACAATTTTGGGGTATTTTTCATGTATTTCACACTGGCACAGTTCACATTAGAGTCCTGATGAAACTACACTTGGACAGGAAATCATTTGGACCTAGTGGTGTCTGCACAGTGGATTAGGGAAAAGAAACCCAGCTTCTGTTAGACCAGATAGCACCAGAGATTATTTTCCTGCTGTAACCAGAGTCCTCCTTGGATCAGTAGACCTTTTTAATAGAAGGAGAGTCTGTCCTTCCATTAAGTCAAAATAGGGACAGAAATCAGTCCCGTAAGCAGGTGGTTGTCTCTAGGTGATGAACAAAGTCAGATTTTGTGTTTCTAACTCTTGTATGAGTTAGTGGGGAAGCTGCCCATGAAATCTGAGACATTGAGAAGATAGAGGCTAAACAAGCTTTTTGGTCTATGGTGCTCCCTTGCTGGTGTTACTGGAACCAAACACTAATGGGTCTTTGTGAAACAGAAAGGCTTACATTCTCACCCTAGGACTGGGGAGATTCTAAACAAGCTGCACAGTGCATTCTTCCTTATGGAAGCATGTTATTTAAGTGTTATTGGCCTATAGACTTGGTTTCAGCATCTGGTGAACCAAGTCATTGAGGAGAATTAAGGTATTTGCCCAAAGATATATTAATTGTTTCTTGTTTCTATGTGGGCAGAAGAAAAGTATGTTCCCAAAGGTAAGGGTGAGTTTGATCACCTTCAAGATAAGGTACTGACTTCAAAGTCTGAAAGATGTAAAGTAGGATTGTTAGAACTGGTTTGTCAAAGTGACGCACAGTCATATAAAGCCACATGTAGCATAGGCAGGACCTACTGTGGGGTGGTGAAGACCCCAAAAGCAAGCGTGGTCTCTTTATAACATTCGACTTTTATGGGAGATCTGTGCCTTGGTCTAATTTGGTTGGTTTAGGTAATAAAAAACCCAGTATTTTCTGAACTCATTAATATGAAAAGTCTTTGCATGGCACAACATAAAAATCCGGGTCTGGTAAGTACAGGTTTTGACTAAACCTCCAAAAACTTCTCAGTCACAGATTTGTCAAAGTACCGTGCTGGTGCAGAGTACTGCTAGTGCAGGAAGACAACAAATTCTGTACTGGGGAAAATAAGAAAATCTTGCTTGCCAAGAAAGTTACTTGTAACTGTTGAAAAGGAGAGCCCTGAAATTTTTGATTCCTTAAAAGATGGGAAGCCTGACAATATTTTTGTCCAGGCTGTAGTCTTTTGTCCTCTGTTCTGTTTAAAACACTTATTTCTAGTATTTTACCTGCTTGATTTGAAAAATCTGGGCATTGTTACTGCAAATTTCTTCATGTTTCTCATGTCATTAAGTAGTTTTGGAGACACTGAAAAGTTTTTGGAAGAATAACTGAAACAGCAGTCTAGTGAAATCGTGATATAATAAAGTCAAGGTAGGGTAATTAGTACAGGACAATACTGGGGAGATCGGCCAAGTAGTGTGTTGAGGATTTTTCAGCCCTATCATTCCGTTTATCAGATCTGCTCCTAAAAACCTCCAATGATGTTTTCCAGGTAGCCTATTCAAATACTTCACTATCTTCATGCTTAAAAGGTTCTTACTGGTAGCAAAAGTTAATCCTTTCAGTTTTCATCAAATCTGCAGAGGGCATAAAGAACAGTGGGTGTCATATGAGCTGTAAACCCCTGTCATGTATTGAAAGAATATTCTTAAGTTTCCTGGAAATGTTTTACTTATTTATTTATTAAAACCGAAAATTTCTTTTAACATACCTTGCATGTCTTATTTGCTAAATCTCTTGTATTCTTATTATCTGCTGGGCTGTCTCCCAAAGGAGAGATAATCTCTGTATTACATTGCAGTGCCCAAAAGTGAACACCGCACTGTAGGTGACATCTCTCCTGTGCTGAACAACTCTCATGCCTTGTAGATGATGCTCCTCAAAATACTTGCTGGAATGTCCTTTTGCAGTGGCATCACATTCTTGACTTAAATTAAATGTCTGATTCGCTGAAAGCCCAGAGCCTTTTTTCGGTATTGCTGACGAGGCAGCTATTCCTCTGTTGTATTTATGCATTTAAATGTTCCTTACTAAGCACTTTATGTAGCCTTTATTGAATTTCATCATGTTGATTTTAAGCCATGCCTTTCATTTATTAACATTATTTAAAATTTGAATCCTATTCTGCTGAGCATTTGCAACCCGTTCCAGTTTGCACTTCTCTTCAAATGTTAGATATACGCTCTCTAACCAGTCATGCAAGGCATAGAGGAACATACTGAAAGCAGCCTACAATGGAGGTCTGCAGCCTGTTGTTGGTATCTTCTGACAGCCAGAGAGATAATTTTTGATAACTACCTTGTGAGTGCTTTCTTTTTCCTGAGTAGTTACACACCTATTTCTTTATGTTTATCTGTATGTACTCTGCATTTATCTATTTTGCTAGCAAGAATATTTAAAACAATGCCAGTAGCCTTACTAAGTGCAGTGCTTATTGAGTATCTGATCAAATCTCACCCTTTGTGAGTACTGAAGCAAAGATGATACTAACTTTTCAGCCTTTACTATCTGCTGTTCTCTTTTCTTCCTTGTTAAGCGATAGACATTGTTTTCCCTTTCATCTTCCCATTTCTAAAATATTTTCTTGCTGCATTTTGTATTTCTTGTTAGATGAAACTCATATCCAGTTTGATCTATGCTGCATCGTATTCCTTTATAGTCTGTTTTACATCTATACCTGTAGGTCCTTGTTTCTGCTTTTGTATTTATATTTATATTTTTCTGCTTTCCTTTTCCTTTTCCTGGCCCTTAAAGAGCTTTTGATGGAGCCATATTGGTCTCTTACTATGCTCCATATGTTTCCTTTGCACCACGACAGTCTGCCATTGTATCTTTAATACAGTCCCTTTCAGTAACTGTGAACTCTCTTGCAGCCCTTTTTTCCTTAGAATATCTTCCCAAGAGACCCTACCTTCCCGTTCCCTCAGTTTGATGAAGTCTGCTTTTTTGAACTCCATTGTCCTTATTCTGCTGCTCTCATTCCTCCCTTTCTTTAGATTTGTGAACTCTATAGTTTTGTAATCACTTTCACCGAAATTACCTTCTACCTTCAGCTTCTCAACCAGATCCTCCCTATTAGTCAGAATCAGTTCTAAAACAGCTGTAAGCTTCTGAGTACCTTCTTCCATCTTCTTAAAAGAAAGTTGTCCTCAACTTGTCCTGAAAGCCTACTGGACTTTCTTTATCCTGACATTATTTTCCAGCAAGTATCTGTGTATGATACAAGTCTCCCATTACTACAACTAAGGGGGCACCCTTTGGATGCTTCTATTCGTCACAAAAAAAACCACCTAAGAAAGCACCAAACCCCACTCTTCTACGTCCTTCTGACGAGGTTATTTCTAACAGGTCCCTGTTTTGACATTGCCTTTATTTTTTTCCTTTTTACCTTTTCCTTGAGATGCTCAATGCACCTCTCACCTCTTCTGGCAGTTGAGCAAGGATCTACATTTTTGATGTGCAGTGTGGCATCTTCTTCTTTTTCTACAGAGCCTGTCTTTCATAAACAAAGTGTACTCCTTTATCCCAGCAGTTAGAGGAAATAGCATGGAAACATGACCATTACGCAGCAGGCATAGACAGCTTCTTAGTCCAACTGGGACTGCTTCTGTCTCACATTCAATAGCTACCTTGGTTCTAGGGAATCGGAAGACCTGAGAAATTTCCTTGGTTTTGTCATACCCGTACCTGTGATTTTTCATCTGAATAAAAGGTTTTAACAAGTTTGAGGCTTAGTAAAGTTGGAAAATCAACTTATTCAGCAAAATACCTTTAACGATTTACAATATATGCATTAGTGGTGAGAATTCCCACCTTAAGTCTAGAGCTAACTGGTATTAACTGGCCAGAAGATCATATAACAAACAGAGATTGTAGTACAAACACCAGATCTTAGGGGAGGGAGACAGGGTAATTTTCCAACAGAGCAGGGCTGATTTTTTTCCCCCTCCTTGCAAAATTCCAGCCTATTCCTGCTGTAGTGGGCTGTCTTTAGCTAAGAGTAAATTTATTTGCAAAGCTACAGAAATCTTCATAAAATTGATGTAATAGTGGTTATTTGGATTATGAACAAGCAAACCACACCAGTCCACTGACATCGCCCTTCCCAACACTGAAAGAGTTTTTTATGTTTTCATGATGGAAAATACAGCCTCTCCCTGTCTGGTAAGTAGTTTTAATCCAACAGGTGATGCCAGCTACAGGGCTTCCCTGGGATTATTGCATGATTGTGGAAACGAATTCAGAACATTTATCATTGTCCCAGAAGTTGTTTCTGGTGTCTTTGAGTCACCTGCACTGAAAAAACACAGAATCACTGAATGGAAGGACTTGAAGGATCTCTGGGGACCACCTAGTACACCTTCCCTGCTCAGAACAGGGTCAGCTACAGCACATTGCCCATGACTATGTTCCTCTGGCTTTTGAAGATCTCCGAGGATGGTGACTCCACAACCTCCCCAGGCAACCTGCTCCAGTGTTTGATCAGTAAAAATGTTTTTTCTTATGCTTAATTGGAATTTCCTGTATTTCAGTTTGTGCCCACTGTCTCTTGGGCTTGATCCTGGACACCACTCAGAAGAGTCTGACTCTATCTTCTTTTACCACAGCATGCCTATGTCTCTTGCACTGAGGAGCCCAGGACTGGACCCAGCACTCCAGCTGTGGCCTTCCCAGTGCTGAGAAGATCACACCCTCAACTTGCAGGCCGTGTGATGCTGTTCCTGATGCAGTCCAGGACAGACTTTTAGCCTTCTTTGCCATAAGGGCTCGTTGCTGCCTCACTGTCTACCAGGTCCCCTAGGGCTTTCTCTCCAAAGCTCTTTTCCTGCCAGTCATTCCCCAGCCTGTACTAGTGGATGTGGATTTTCTCCACAGGGCTATTTACCTTTACTTGTTGGCCCATCTCTTCAGGTTGCAGTCGTCTGTCTGAAAGGCAGCACAACCGTCTAGTGTATTAGCCACTCCTCCCTGTTTTGTATCCTCTTCAGTCCTGCTAAGGGTGCAGCCTGTCCCACCGTCTAGGTCATTAATGCAGATGTCAAATCGTAGTGGACCCAGTATCGAACCCTGGGGGACACTGCTAACAACTGGCCTCCAGCTGGACTTTCTGCCACTTTGAGTCCGGCGTTTCAGACAGTTTTTACTCCACCTCACTCTGTGCTTGTCTAGTCTGAACTTCATCCTTTTGTCTATGAATATGCTATGGCAGACACTTTTGAAAGCCTTACTGAAGTCAAGATAGGCAACAACTGTTGTCTCCATGTTCATCAAGGTAATCACGTCACTATAGAAGGCTATAAGGTTGGTCAGACGTTATTTCCTTCTTGTAAATCCATGAATTAGATTGAATCACAGTCACCTTCCTGTGCTTAACTTCTTTGTAAATGGCTTCCAGAAGGTTTGACTCCATCAGTGTCACAGGGATTGAGGTGTGGTTGACGGGTCTGTTGTTCCCTGGATCCTTCTTCTTGCCCTTAATAGAATCATAGAATCATAGAATGCTTTGGTTATGTTCTTGAAGTTAGTAGTGACATTTTCTTTCTTCCGGGAAAGATAATCAAGAGTGGACTCACAATGACATGCTATTAAGTTACATGCACTTGTGTCCAATTTTTTTAATGTTCCCTAATCTGAGCCTTCTTCAACAAGGGCAAGTCTTGTTACTCTGGAAAAATGCCATAACAAGAGTTGCCAGAGGACAATGGGGAGACCAGTTTAATGGTATACAGCCCATATTCAGTTGGAGATATGTTCATGAAACAGCCCTTTCTTTTTTTTTTTTTTGCTAGAGTTCACTTTAATGTAGGCTATGTTATTTATTTCAGCCTTAATTTTAAAAATCAGATAGCAATACCCCACCTTAAAACCCAGTCCAATGATTTTTCTCTTTTTTATGAAAAACGTAAGCCCAAAGTCAAATGCATAAATTATATCCTCTAACAACATTCATATAAAGATAAGAGGAGTCATATTATAATATGAAGGTGTTTCCTGAGGAATATGGTAGAAGGACATTAACTTCATTCTGAACAGAACTGAATAAAACGTTGTTCTTTGTGTAGAAATACAGAACAAGACATACTAACAAGAGAGTACTCGATGACAATTCACTGATCCATATAAGTACAGAGGATATGTTAAAGTACGGATGTTGTCAACGTAATTCTGCCTACTTATTTGGAATATTGAAAAATGTAATTGGTATTTACATGTTTGTTTCTTTTAGAATGCAAAGTAGAAAGTTCTGCTATAAATTTAAGATTATTTGGATTTGAAAAATTTACACCAAGGGTAATGCAAGAGTTGGCTGACAACTTTTATTTTATCTTACTGTGCCCTTTTGAAAAACTCTCTACAGCCCAAGAAATTAAAATGAAATTCCAAGAAGAATGTTCTGGATCAGAACATCATATTCTAGATCCAAGAATTTCCTTTCTTTGTAGAATATACAGCAGCAGCAACCAGGAATAGTGAACTGGCTGTGGTTTCATTTTCTCCAGATAATGGAGTGGTTCGTACTTCTGGAAAATATCCAGTACAATGTTAAACAAATGAGTGAGATATTTCCTCAGCCTCAGTTCTCCCACCTGCTTCTGTGGGTGAATAGCCGTTGCTGGGATCTACAGATATAGGGAATGCTGCTTCTGTGTCACTGCAATCCTCTCCATCATTCCCAGAGCCCATGACTACCCCGAATACTCGGTGTTCTGGTAGCAGCATGCTGGCAGTCCCCATGGACAGGGGGTCTGCTCAGGCATGGGTGGCCCCTGCCAAACATGTGCCCAAAGAAGGCAGAGGAGCACAGAGGAGTGTTTTGCTGGGCAAGGAATGTCCAAACTTACAGCTTTCCCTGGGCTCATAAGTCAGGATACTGAGCTTTTCTCACCTTAAAAGGCAGACATAGCACTTTCTCTCCAAGAGGTCCCTGTTTGCCCTCTCTCCTTACTAGAAAAGCCTGAGAGAGGGTAAAAGAAGTGCTGACTTCATTACTTGGACCAAAATCTATGGGAGCAGAACCAGGCTCTCCATGGGTTTAAATAGGTTTGGATTTACAAAATATACACTTTCTACAGAAAGTATACATTACAGATTAAAATGTATTGATTAAAAATGGAATACAACTAAGAATACCATAATTTTTATTAGCTCTCTGAAAAAAACACACGCGGTTGTAAAGCAAATGTGCCAATCCATACAGCCTTTCTTTCCAGGTATATGCCTTATATATTAAAATCTTTTGCCCTTACGGTACCTTCTAACAATTTGCATATACTGAATGCACTATGTAGAGCAAAATATATGACTTACATAATGAATTGCACACACACACAAAAAAGAAGGTATGCAAAATAAACACATCAGCTAGATGAATACTAATTACTTATAAGCAAAATCTGGAGACACTCAGTATGCGAAACCAGTTATTGTAGTGAACACCTACAACTAATTTCCTCCAGGAAGAAAATTTTCCATTAACTTTACTGAATTTATACCGTTATAGAAAGGTTGTAACTAAATAAATATTACTTTAGTTTAATTGGATTAAAAATTAGAAATGCAAATTCTGGTGCACCATGTCTCTAACTCCTTGTGTCCCTTTTTATGGTAATACCCTTCTAATGGTTTAAGCCTATGAAGAAAAAACACTGAAGATTTTAACTAGCAGCTTTGCAGGGGGGCAGAAAGGAGCAAAGAAGATTTAGTGGTGAAAAGAGCAAATAAATAGGTGCTCCAAGATTAAAAAGAGGGTAGAAGTGCATGCTGAGCTGTTGAAAGACCTCTCTGTGTTTAAAGAAAAATATTGTTTGGTTCTTTCACCAGTGCATGATCAAAATAAGAGGTACAAATTAGTTCATGGCTGCTGAAGCTACAAAACATCATGCAGAGAGCTGTCTTTGGGAACGTTTTAATGAGGAGAAGAGGTCATCAGACTGTGACATTGCTTTTCAGAATTCTTCAAGAACAACACAGACTTCCTGTTCCAAATGTGGTAAAGAATAAAACAACCTTAGTAGTAATCGTACAACTTTTGAACCGTGTTCCTTGGAAATACTGTACAGTGCTCATTTTGTAGCTTTAGTTAGCTATCTCAAAGGAACTCTTCCATATTTTCCATGTGCCCTTATTTCAAAAGTACAGTGAAATGGTAGAGCTTCAACAAGGATTATATTTATAAAATAAAGTTTTATTCAGTCTTCTGAAGAGATTTTAATGTTTTCATTGCTCTAGGTGAAATGGTACACTGTGGCTCTGTTCATTAACATTTAGCATCAGTACAAAAATCAAGGATTACCACATACAGTTTGAAAGGACATCCAAAATGACTTTGAAATTAAATTCACTGCAATCTTAGTTTTGCAGCATTTCAAACGTGATTTTAAAGTGTATAAGTTCAGTTAATGGCATTCCAGGTCAAATATCCCCAGCCCAATAACAATTCCCACATAGAATATCATTATTTAAATTTGTGGCATATGTATATGCTGACTAGGATTGAAGAAGTCCACTGTAAATTTAATAAATAAGATGTATAATACCATGCAGTATTGGAAAAAAGCTTCCTGGAGGATATTTAAAAAGACTGTTAGCAGAGAGAAGATACTGGTAAATCAAATAATTATTCTAAGTTATGGGCATCATTAGCAGAAATCTCACGACTGGAATGGCTTCAGGATTGCCAATAATTATAAAAATGCCAGTAACTGGAAATTGACAGTGGTTTTTACTCCTGATAAACAATTGCTCCTGTGGAAGAAATAGGTATCAAAATCATGATTTCCAAACCTCTTTTTCAAATGTTTCTAACAGTAAGAAAGAATATAAATGTATGTCAAATAATATTCATGAATCAGGTGCTGTAGTTAATAATTTGGCTAAAAAGTGACTTACTTATCTATTCATTGAAATAGAAAGAGCTGTATTACAAACCAGCCCATTTTCTTTTTAGAATAGTTGTAATAAAATCTTATTTGGAAAAGCATCAGCAACAATGATATAAAGACAGTGTAGATGGACTATTCCTTGTGCCATAGAAATTCTGTTGTAATTCTTTCATTGAATATTCTTTTAAAATCACTATGTTAAGAGAAGAAAGGATAACATTAACCGTTCTGTAAGCCACCTGTCTCTTCATTTTTCACGAAATAAAGGGAGAAAACGAATTTGGTAACTCTCTTCTGTAATCAGAAAGGAAATCTTTGTCATAGTGGATTCACTCAGCTTTTTTTCAGGTGTAAAGAGCGCTAGCAACTGTCCACCATCTGAAGTATGTTATTCTAACCTCAACATTGAAAGTCTACAAAAAAAAAATATGTATTTGTTAACAAAGGCATGCTTTCATTGACAAATACATTTTATAAATAAACAAATCTTACAACTGTCAATATTAATGATTACAAGGTCATTGCACCCTGCAACATTCTCCCATGAATCATTTTACTTAAGCATTTACACTGATTTTATTTTCTGTGGTATAGTTTTCTTTCACTTTAGGTACTAAATAGACATTTGGAAATATATTAGTTGTCTGTTTCACCTCTAAAAAAAATCCCAAATTTTTCCCAAAAAGGCTAACAAGTTTGTTGGTTTTCAGTTTAAACCTTTAATCCTGTTTGAATGGATTGATGTCTTTTTCCTTGATTTACCAGATTCTTCTGTCAGTGATTACTGATAACTGGGAGTTTGGGCTAATCTGAGATTTCTCCTCTTCCTGTATTGTCATTCTAGTGCCCATTATTCTTCTCTTTTTTTTTTTTTTCCCCCCTTTCCAAGAATACCACTGTATTCTATTCAATAACCATTGCTTGTTGAAAGAAGATGTCTTAGATAGCCAATTAGCTGTTATGCATAGAGTTTTTAGCCAGCATGGTAGCACTATTTGTTATAGGACTGTAAGCAAAGCATTGAAAAGTAAATGTTAAAAAAGACAGAGGAAGGGAAAGGAGATTCTGAAATTCTGAATTTTGCTTTCAATTATCCCAAACTATATCTACAGGCAGTAATGACAAGTACAAATCAACATGATAGGAGAAAAGAATCTTTGATTCAGTGGATAAGCTGTGATGTAGAAATCCTGAAGCAGTTTCACTAGTAAGTATGCTTTTATAATTAGAGTATCAATGATTCTCTGTGTAATGCAAAGTGTTGTAGGGTCCTTTTATAGCAAATGTGGGTGGATCTTGGAAGCTTTTATGTAAGTGTCATAAAGCAAGACACTACACAGTGTTCCTGAATTAAATGCCATTAAATTCAATGAATAACTTTACTGGCTGCAACAGATTTCTACTGATGCAAACAAAGTAAAAATCTGCTCCTTGATACACATGGATGTAAGCTTTTAAAAAACGCCACAATTATAGACAGTCATAAAATAAATGAGTATAATCTATGAAAAAAATGTATATGTATATTTGCTGTAATCAGAGTTTAAACTGCCAGTCTTTTGTCAAAATTTTTTTGGGTAAAGAAAACAAACAAAACTCATAACAACATCCAAAAGCATGATTTCATTTATTCCGTCAGCATGAAGTGATGTTCTTCATTAAAGGCAAACAGATAGCCTCAAAATAGAATGATACGTAAACTAAAATATCTGTATGACTGTATAAACATCACAGTATATGCACATAACTAACATTATGTATTATTAGTTGTTGAGTATTTATTTGTATTACTATTAGTAATTTGCTATCTATGAATGTTTGTGGTTTTCATGCATATATTTTATCTTTTTAATTGAAACATATGAACTGTAGTTGTACCAGTTGTACAGAAAAATAATTGATAGTTCTGTCTAAATTGTTTTGGCAGCTTCTTTTCATCCAGTTTTGGTTTTTAGTGTGAATTTCTTTTTTTTAAGTAAACTAAAGTCGGCAATGTTTTTGAAACAGACTTATAGGACATTTTGGGCAAAATATCACAGTAGATCTTGAAAAAGGGAGGGCAATCCCTATCATACAGAAAAGGTTCATTGGAAAATTTCTATTCTAGAACACGATGTTTTAAACACAGCTTTTTCTATGAAGATGCCACTCTAAATGTTTGCTGGTACTAAAGCAAATGACTGTTGGTACCAAAGTAACTGCGCCTGTTTTAATATTGCTGGATTAAATCCAGTATACTCCACATCTTATTGGATTGTTCCTTAAAGTTTTAACTCTGTGAAGATGGACCATTCCAGTGAATGACTACTGAGAGGTGCTTAGTAAGCTGATGTATATATTTATGAACGTTACTGTGCACTGCATAAAATAGCATACTGTATTATCATGCAGTGTGTGCTCTGTGATCTCATCAGGACATAAGAAAGGTGTTTTATGAATGTGGGATGTACAGAAGGACAGTCCAGGTGCTGTATGCTGATATGGGCGTGGTTTAGCAAATGGTTAGTTCATGATGCTAAGAAAATTCCAGTGTTACTGCAGGGAGCTGAGAGACTTTATGCATTGTGGAGTTATTGTTTGGATGAAGCATAAACCTAAGACTGTGTTTCATTGCGATTGCCACAGATTACATGGCAATTTTAGCAGGAGTGGGAATGCTGAGCCCTAACCAAACTCCAGATGGATTGGTTAGATTCTACAATTGCAATAAAATTCATTCATGGAGTTTCTTACTTCCTAACCTATCACACACTGCTGCTTTTCTATGTAAAAAGCTGATACATGTCACAAGTTGTTTTGCATTAATATTGGTAATAGTGACTCACATATCCATAAATTTTATGGCTACATAATTCACCCATAAACCATACTTTGGCTCTGGGGGCTGTACATACAACCCTCTTAGAAGGCAGCGCTTTGTACAAAAAAGGGAGAGACCATTTCTAAAATGTGTTTCCATAAAGAACCTGTTAGCAATGGGTACTTGGAGACAGGTGAACAGAGGGGATCCTAAATCACAGCTTTCTGTAAAAGGTAGAAGCTGTAACTAATACTAAATGAATCTTAGGACCTCAGTAACAGGTGTTTCTTCTACTGGTGTTTATTTTCATATATATATATTTAAATCTTGGGGTTTATTCATAGTACAGCAGTGTATGTGTCATCAATCACTTAATTAGGTCCAGGGTTTCTAGAGTGCCAAGACAAGAGCACTGATCTCCTCTTCTGTCAGCAGAGAGCAGTTGAGTGGCATTTAGTCTTCTCTCAAGAGTAATTCTGCTTGTCCTAGGGACACTTTGCGCGTTCCTTCCATGCAGCCCTGTGGGTTCATGCTCAAAGACTGAAAGGTGAAAGAAAAGAGGAGAAAATCTTTCAGAAATCTGACAGAAGCAACCTAATAGACAGTCAAAGTGCAGTGAGGCAAGGGCAGCACAGTGCTTGAAGGGGCCCTGAAACGTGAAGGTAAATGTCCTTCTAGTCTGTCATAAGATCCAGTAATTTAGAAGGCAAAAGTTCCATTTTGTGGCAGTCATGGGAAAATAAACTGTATCCCAGATGAAGAACAAGAAGGAAACTCTCTGAATAAAAAGTATTGGCCTGTTATCCCTGTCAGTCCAGCATGGAAAGAATAGTACCGGGGGAGGATAAAAAGAGAGGAGAGATAAACCCAGAGGGAAGGCAAATAGCGAGACATATAAAGAAAGTACAAGATACTCATAACTGATGTTATTAGACTGATGCTGCCAATTTCATACTCAAACTGGTAGCTTAAGCATAGTAACTATGCATCAGTGGCAGCATTTATTAAAGCCTCGTCACTAAGATTTAAAATCCTAGTCGTAGGACTCATTGAAGTGGTTATAACTATGGGTAGGCAGAGGCTTTGATCCTCTGCTCTAGCACTTCGAGTCTCATGCCATGGCTGATTGCTGGTGAGTTGGGAGAGAAGTTCTACCTGGTGCAATGCACATACTATATCAACACCACTCAGCAGAAGAAGTTGGGTGGCGTTTGCTTTTATTTCTTTCCAATCTACTGCAGGACACTTTCCCTACCTATGTTAAATAAAAGTTTCAGACAGTTTTCTGTTTCTCTTTTTCTCAGACTTGCAGACACGTATCCTAGTTTTAAAAATGGGATGTGTGCCCTGCATGTAAGCCCTCGTTCACTCTCTAAGCTTTGAATAGGAGTAATGAGAGACTGGGTATAGCATCCACAATCCCTAAGCCTTTTCAGCTAGCTGTGGAGATCCTTTTCTTTTCATATGCCATGACTCTTCAGAGTTCAGAAGGCAAAAATGAAGCATGTGTAACAAGAGGAGGCTAAAAACATCAGGTTTTTGTTCCTCAAAAGCAGTTTGCTGTATTCACAAAATTATGTTTATAATCTTGTCCAGGTTAAAGTTTGAAAGTTTTTTGCAGATAACTTTCCAGCAAGGAAAATTACAAAATTACATATATCATTTTTACAACATCATAGATTGGAGTAGAGTTATGAGAGATCAAGTGTCCTGAGAAGGAAGCTCTGAATGCAGGAAGTATATATCAGCATTCACTCTGTAACATAACTCAGTACTGAATTTATCCATCCACCTACCTTATCGTAGCAGCACCTATGAGAGAAAAGAAGTCTTGAGCGAGGAAGAAAGATATCACAAATAAATATATTTGTCAGGATAGGGCACCCTTAGAGAATGATGTTATGCCTGGTGACTGTAGTTAGATTACATCAGAATACAAAATTATCTCAAAACATAGAGGAAGAAATACTTTGGTTGCATTGAAAGTTATTTAGAAATATCTGTGTACTCTGGTGAACCTGACAGCAACATCTATTGTCTAGATTGTCTAAAATTGTTAACCACATAGTTGTTTCTGAACTATTAACTGTTTGTGTTGAAATATTCTCATCCCTGGACATGGTTCCAGGCAAATTTCTATGTGCATGTGAAAATTTCTGTAGAAATAGCACCATCATTTCTGAGAGCAAGGTTATGGAAAAAAATACATCAGGCCAATGTTAAAACATTTTCTAACTCTCTGTTTGAAAAGTAGTTGTGCTACCATGAGGTGGAGATGGTACTTTACATTTGCCCAGCAGGCTATTGAGGATCAGAACGCTCTTATATATGTAAAAAACCCCATAATAATAAAAAAGAGAAAAATCTCAGTTTATTACTTTCAATAGTTGTAGATTGTACATAATCTCTTGGGGTTTGTTAAACTATAGCAACAAAACTCTTGTATCCCTTTGAGCGTTGTTGCAGCATATAGTTGCAGAGACTAAGGAACAATTTTCGTGCAACTGATCTTTCGCCTGCTGGAGGTCACAAAAACAGGATCAGAGAGATGCTTCGGCTTCATTTCCAGGACTCCCCTTGATACAGAGGCAGGGAGATGGAGAAGACAGAGGCAGGAAAGTCAGCTATTGAAAATCTGGGGAATGTCAGGAACTTAAAACTGACAGCAGGTATTCACACTGTGTATTTTAGGCTGTCTGCTTGAGGAATTTTTATGCTCTTCTTCTTATTTAATATGTAGCAACTGTGCTTCTGGTAGCAGGTCTGCTGCACACCTTGTTACAGATATCTCAGCAAAAATGTTAAGAATGACAGGATTCTTTCTTGCTCTCAGTTAATGTGGTTGGCTACTGCTAGGGTTGCCCACTGTCTAGAACATGATGAACTGTTATTTTTTCATATTCAAAGGTCACTCTTAATCTAGTAGAGTGCAAGACCTCTTTGGGACATCATGGCATAACTATTCATGTCATTGACAGTCTTTATCAACTCTATATGCCCATTTATTACAGAATCACAGAATCAGAGAATGGTAGGGGTTGGAAGGGACCTCTGTGGGTCATCTAGTCCAACCCTCCTGCCCAAGCAGGGTCACCTACAGCAGGCTACACAGGACCTTGTCCAGGCGGGTCTTGAATATCTCCAGAGAAGGAGACTCCACAACCTCCCTGGGCAGCCTGTTCCAGTGCTCTGTCACCCTCAGAGGGAAGAAGTTCTTCCTCATGTTCAGACGGAACTTCCTGTGCTTCAGTTTGTGCCCATTGCCCCTTGTCCTGTCGCTGGGCACTACTGAAAAGAGCTTGGCCCCATCCTCCTGACACCCACCCTTCAGATATTTGTAAGTATATATTAGGTCCCCTCACAGCCTTCTCTTCCTCAGGCTGAACAAGCCCAGCTCCCTCAACCTCTCCTCGTCGGAGAGATATTCCAGTCCCCTCACCATCCTTGTAGCCGTCCGCTGGACTCTCTCCAGTAGCTCATCGTTTTTCTTGAAGTGGGGATCCCAGAACTGGACAGAGTACTCCAGATGGGGCCTCACCAGGGCAGTGTAGAGGGGAAGGAGAACCTCCCACGTCCTGCTGGCCACACTCTTCTTGATGCACCCCAGGATCCCATTGGCTTTCTTGGCAGCCAGGGCACACTGCTGGCTCATGGTCAACCTGTCGTCCACCAGGACACCCAGGTCCCTCTCCGCAGAGCTGCTCTCCAGCAGGTCCACCCCAAGCCTATACTGATGCATGGGGTTGTGCCTCCCCAGGTGCAGGACCCTGCATTTGCCTTTGTTGAACCTCATCAGGTTCCTCTCTGCCCAACTTTCCAGCCTGTCCAGGTCACGCTGAATGGCAGCACAGCCTTCCGGTGTATCTACCACACCTCCCAGCTTGGTGTCATCAGCAAACTTGCTGAGGGTACATTCTAACCCTTCATCCAGGTCGTTGATGAAGAAGTTAAACAAGGCAGGGCCCAGTAATGACCCCTGAGGGACACCACTAGTTACCAGCCTCCAACTAGACTCAGCGCCGCTGACGACAACCCTCTGAGTTCTGCCATTCAGCCAGTTCCCAATACACTTCACCGACCACTCATGCAGCCCATACTTCCTGAGCTTCCCTAGGAGGATATCATGGGAGACTGTGTCGAAAGCCTTGCTGAAGTCGAGGCAGACAACATCCACGGCTCTCCCTTCGTCTACCCAGCCAGTCACGTCATCGTAGAAAGCTATCAGATTGGTCAGGCATGATTTCCCCTTGGTGAATCCATGCTGACTACTCCTGATAACCTTCTTTTCCTCCACTTGCTTGATGATGGCCTCCAGGATAAGCTGCTCCATCACTTTTCCCGGGATGGAGGTGAGGCTGACCGGCCTGTAGTTCCCTGGGTCCTCCTTCTTGCCCTTTTTGAAGATTGGAGTGACATTGGCCTTTCTCCAGTCCTCGGGCACCTCTCCTGTCCTCCAGAACCTCTCAAAGATGATGGAGAATGGCTCAGCAATGACATCCGCCAGCTCCCTCAGCACTCGTGGGTGCATTCCATCGGGGCCCATGGATTTGTGGACGTCCAGATCACTTAAGCGATCCCTCACACAGTCCTCCTCGACCAAGGGAAAGTCGTCCTCTCTGTAGGCTTCTTCTCTTACCTCCGGGGCCTGGGATTCCTGAGGGGCAGCCTTAGCACTGAAGACTGAAGCAAAGAAGGCATTCAGTAGCTCTGCCTTCTCCGCATCCTCCGTCACCAGGACACCCGCCTCATTCAGCAGTGGCCCCACATTGTCCCTAGCCTTCCTTTTGCTGCTGATGTAGTTGAAGAAGCCCTTGTTGTTATTTTTGACATCCCTTGCCAGCTTCAATTCCAGGTGGGCTTTGGCCTTCCTCGTCGCATCGCTGCACGCTCTGACCACATTCCTGTACTCTTCCCAAGTGGCCTGCCCCTCTTTCCACATTCCATGGACCTTTCTCTTCTGCCTGATCTCCGCTAGAAGCTCCTTGTTTAACCATGCAGGTCTCCTGCCTCCTTTGCTTGATTTCTTTCTCAGGGGGATGTACTGCTCCTGAGCATGGAGGAAGTGACGTTTAAAGAGCGACCAGCACTCTTGGACCCCCCTGCCTTCGAGAGCCCTGGCTCACGGGATTCCTCCCAGTAGCTCCTTGAAGAGGGCAAAGTTAACCCTCCTGAGGTCCAAGGTTTTGATCCTGCTTATCGCCCTGCTTCCTCCACGCAGGATCCTGAACTCCACCATTTCATGGTCACTGCAGCCGAGTCTACCTCTGACCTTCACATCCTCCACCAGCCCCTCCTTGTCTGTGAATACAAGGTCCAGCAGCGCTTCTTTCCTTGTTGGTTCCTCCACCACTTGCATCAGAAAGTTATCATCGATGCTCTGTAGGAACCTCCTGGATTGCGCCTGCCTAGCTGTATGGTCTTCCCAGCTGATGTCAGGGTGGTTGAAGTCCCCCATGAGAACCAGGGCCTGTGATTGTGAGGCTGCTTACAGCTGCCTGTAGAAGGTCTCATCAACTTCCTCCTCCTGGTCAGGTGGCCTGTAGTACACACCCACCATAATGTCACCCGTGTGAGCCTGTCCCTTAATTCTAACCCACAAGATCTCAACTCGTTCCTCATTTGCCCCCAGGCCAAGCTCAATGCATTCCAGTTGCTCCCTCACATATAGAGCAACTCCACCACCTCTCCTTGTTGACCTGTCTTTCGTAAAGTGTCTGTAGCCATCCATGACAGCATGCCAGTCATGCGAGTTGTCCCACCACGTTTCTGTGATGGCGACCAAGTCGTAGCCGTCCTGCTTTATAATGGCTTCCAGCTCCTCCTGTTTGTTGCCCATGCTACGTGCGTTGGTATAGACACACTTGAGATGGGCTGTCAATCTCACCCCTGACCCTGGCACGCCAAGCCTAGGCTCATCCCTAGTGAGCTGGGCGATGTCCCCTTCCCCCTTCGAACCTAGTTTAAAGCCCTCTCAATGAGCCCCGCCAGCTCATGGCCAAGGATCCTTTTTCCCCTGTGAGACAGCTGCACTCCGCCTTTTGCCAGCAGGCCCGACGCTGTGTACACCTCCCCGTGATAAAAGAAGCCAAAATTTGACCGATGGCACCAGTCCCTGAGCCACCTGTTAACCAGGTGAGTTTTCCTGCCCCTTTCAGTGCTGTTCCCTGCCACTGATGGGATGGAGGAAAACACCACCTGCGCCCCTGATCCCTCAACCAGTCGCCCCAGTGCCCTGAAGTCCCTTTTGATGGCCTTGGGACTTCTCCCTGCTATCTCGTCCCCGCCAACCTGCATTACCAAGAGGGGGTAGTAATCAGAAGGCTGCACCAGACCAGGAAGTTTCTTCGCAGCATCCCTAACCCGGGCCCCAGGGAGGCAGCAGACTTCCCTGTGGGATGGGTCCGGTCGGTAGATCGGGCCCTCTGTTCCCCTCAGAAGGGAATCACCTATGACAATGACCCTCCTTTTTTTCTTAGCTGAGGCAGTTGTAATACGTGGGGCTGTCTGACTCATCCTGGGCAACCCCCTGGATGGAGCTTCACCTACACCCTCTTCCTCTGTGGCCGGTCCCTCACATTCCAGAGCCCCATACCTGTTGCTTAAGGGCAACTGGGCCGGTGAGGGAGGCTGGGGGGAGATTCGCTTGCCCCCCCGAGCAGGGACCCGTTTCCATTCCCCCCCATCTCTTAGGTCCCCTCTTTCTGCTCGGTGGCAAGAGGGTAGGGGGTTCTCTGCTTTTCATGGAGCCACATCCTGCTGTCTCTGCCTCAGGGAGGGCAGGGTGCGGCTCCACCAGTCAATCTCCCTCTCACACTCCCGGATGCTCCTCAACCTCTCCACTTCCTCTTTCAGCTCTGCCACCAGGCTGAGCAGATCATTCACCTGCTCGCATCGAACACAGCAGTTGTCTCTGCTGTCCTCCGGTACAAGGACTCAGCGACAAATACTCTAAGGAACTAAAACTCCTGGGAGATTCTGAACACACTCCACCCTGGCATGTGCCTTGACAACTGTTGGCATCCGGACCTGATGATTTGAGGTTCTCTGTTTATCGTATTGTAGTCTCTGGTGTTTGTTATCTTATTAAAATATTCCTTTAAATAAATTATTGGTATTCTGTGTCCTGTAGTACTGAATCTGCCATTGATGCTGATGGCAGGAAGAGGTACTGATGTGGAATTTTCAAACCCCCTTGCTGACTGAAGATCACATGCCCAACTGAGAGGCAGTGAGACTTCTGCTAACACTTTTAGAATTACACCACAAGATTGTGTCAGCTAACTTTTTTCTATGTTCGTAATCCTCTTACAAAAAGTACCACAGTTTAGAAGTGAATTTTTTTTCTTTAGTTTATTCTGAGCTTCTCCTGTGGTCATTTCATCATGGACATGACGGTCTTACTTTTTAACTAATGAAAAGTATGAAGTGTTTTCTCTTCACCTTCTTCACTCTGTGCATGTTTTACACATACCTGTATCCTCTCTTGCCTGAGGTGTCTTTTCTCCAGGATGGAGAATTTTATCTGTTTGCTTAATCCTTGCGAAAAAGTCATGGTGTATCTTCAACCACCTTTGCTGTCATTTTTAGCATCTTTCAATTTCTGCAGTTTTGTTTTTAAACAAATAGAAAATCCATGACCTTACCTTTTATTCTGAGTGATTTGTTTCTAATATTGTGTCTGCTAGTTTGACTGCTGCTGACTGTTGGATTTGCCATCTTAGAGAACTGTCTTTTTTACCTTCAAAACCCTTTCCTAAGTGGTAACAAGTAGTTCAGTAAGAGCCTCTGCTGATAGTCTGTGAAGTTAGAAATGTGTTCCCCCAAGTCCATCACATAATTTTTGCTGACAGCGAGCTTGATCTGCCATTTTTTAACTGTTCAATCAGTGTCATGAGACCCTTCGGTTATACTACCTTCAATAGCCAGCAAATTTTGTTACTTTTCTCTCTGCAGTTTTTAGAGACTATTTCTGAATGTTTGGAGCATCCAGTGGTACCTCTGGGATTTTGCCAATGGCTTTCACTGAGAAAACTGACCATTTATCCCTACTTGTATTTTCCTTTTTTTCAGCCTGGTATTAATTTAATTATTTTATTTAACCTCTTTATCAATGGTCTGGATGAGGGGACTGAGTGCTCCCTCAATAAGTTTGCAGATGACACCAAACTCTGCTGGAGGCTAGGAAGGCTCTGCAGAGGGATCTGGACAGGCTGGATTGATGTGACGAGGTCAGCTGTATGAGGTTCAGCAAGGCCAAATGCCGGGTCCTGCACTTCGGTCACAACAACCCCATGCGACACTACAGGCTTGGGGAGGAGTGGCTGGAAAGCTGCCTGGCAGAAAAGGACCTGGGTCTGTTGATCAACAGCCATCTGAACATGAGCCAGCAGTGTGCCCAGGTGGCCAAGAAGGCCAACGGCATCCTGGCTTCGATCAGGAATAGTGTGGCCAGCAGGAGTAGGGAGGTGATCGTGCCCCTGTACTCGGCACTGGTGAGGCTGCACCTGGAGTGCTGTGTTCAGTTTTGGGCCCCTCACTACAAGAAAGACATTGAGTTGCTGGAGCGTGTCCAGAGAAGGGCAACGAGGCTGGTGAGGGATCTGGAGAACAAGTCTTATGAGGAATGACTGAAGGAACTGGGGCTGTTTAGTCTGAAGAGGAGGCTGAGGGGTGACCTTATTGCTCTCTACAACTACCTGAGAGGAGGCTGTAGTGAGACAGGTGTTGCTCTCTTCTTCCAGGTAACTGGTGATAGGACGAGAGGCAATGGCCTCAAGTTGCATCAGGGCAGGTTTAGATTAGATATTAGGAAAAATTTCTTTACTGAAAGAGCGGTCAGGCATTGGAACAGGCTGCCCAGGGAGGTGGTTCAATCACTATCCCTGGAGGTGTTTAAAAAACATGTAGATGTGGCACTTCAGGATATGGTATAGCAGGAATAATGGTGTTGGGTGAATGGTTGGACTTGATGATCTTAGAGGTCTTTTCCAACCTATGATACTATGATTTTATGATTCTATGATAATCCTGATGAGGAGCTCTCCTATTCTGTGCTGTAGTACTCTTTAGCCACCTTTGGTGAGGGAACTTTCTAAAAGCCTTTTGGAAGTCCCAGTGAACAGTGCAAGCTACCTCCAGTTTTTCCACATTCTCAATGACTGCCTTAAAGAAATATGAGATTTGTAAGGCTGGGTTTTTTTCAGGAAAGAAGTCATCAGCTCTATCAACTTATATTATTACAGATATTGTATATGTCTAACAATCTCTCTCTCTTCTGCAACTCTAACAGTTTTTCTA
Source organism: Opisthocomus hoazin (assembly GCF_030867145.1). Lineage (NCBI taxonomy): Eukaryota > Metazoa > Chordata > Aves > Opisthocomiformes > Opisthocomidae > Opisthocomus > Opisthocomus hoazin. The sequence goes on along the minus strand of NC_134421.1, from coordinate 45,404,670 downwards.
GCATGAACATCAGATCCATACATAGAGTCAGTATAAGAAAACCAACACTGATCTAGTTCCTCAGATGAAGCTGGCAGTGAATCTGAGGGCTTCATCCTCAGCTTTAGAAGGAGGCAAGGTAAGGTATCCACATGCACAGCCACCTCTGTTTATGTGGGTCATCAGCTGTTGGCTTACTGATGCTGCCCTCTCTCCGCGTCTTTTTACACTTGTGCTTTAGGCTAGCCACTTCTACACAGGATCAGCATGACACGCAGCCTTAATGGTGATATAGGCAGTAATATTTAGTTGTCCCATTCACAGGCTGTTAGGCTGACACCCAACACGTCTGAACACACTGCTGATAGAGAGTGGAGGCAGGAAGCCCTCAGTGAAATCTAGGGCTGATGGTCAGGCTCTACAGTCATAAGAGATCCAGGCATTACAGATCTTTATAATCAGTAGTCTCTATCCTGTCTCACCACCTCTTGCTTTCATAAGAAGGAACTCTAATTAATTAACTTCAAATGAAATAGTTTTCTTTGGTTCTAGGTTATTTCTCAAGCATTGCATTCTAATGCTGTCAATTGTTAAAGGAAGACTGGAAACAGCATAGATTGGCAGCAATGAAGCTTTTGGTACGAGCTTATCTTCAAAAACTTTTTTCTATGTGAATGGTAATCAAGAAAAAAAAAAGTTTATACATGAAATCCTGCTACTGTCTTACCTTTGAGACCTGCATTTTCAAAAAGCTGACGGCAGGGGACTGTACATTTTCTTTTGCTGCTACTCTTGCCTGATCCCTCTGCACTAGTGACCTCTACACTTATTTTGCCTTTCAATGTCTTAAAATTTAGTTTTCTGTGCAGTCATTCACACTGCACCGTGAAAAGAAGATACATATATATTTATAACAATAAAAGACAAAGAATTTCTTGACTGTTATGGGCTTGTGATATTTTATTAGCCAAGTCTACATTCACCCTCACCCTGACGGGTCTCCCTGTGGTAGTTCTGAGTTCTGCTGGTCTCGTGGACAAATGATGGAAGCATCTGACTTAGAGCCTTTTAGAATCAAAGAAGTTTAAGAGGGAAAAGACCTACTAGGTCGTTTTGTCCATCCCCTGCCAATACAGGATCATGACCTTCTGTACAATAATTTCACTAATGTTTTGCCAAGTCTCAATTTAAACGAATCAAATGGTGGGGATTATACCACTTTGGGACAATATATCCCTATTGCTTTGTATTCTCTATGAAGAATTTTTATGATATTCTACTTCATATTCTTAATATCACCATAATTAAAAAGATAACTTATTTTCTTCTTGTAATAGTTGTTTGCTCTTGGTATTCATATTTTTCACATACATCATGCTAAAGGTCCTGTATTCGTCACGTAATTCTTTCCAGCTTTCTTCATAAGTCGGCTCCTAAGGCCCTTATCGATATTTGCTGTTTACCTTCATTTAATTTCCTTCCACATTATTAAGCTTTCTGGTATAGGCTACTCAAAACTACATGTATTGCTCATTAGATTATTCTAGTCATGATTCTCAAGTGTTAATGTTCTACAGCAAGGCTTTTGCCTGAGTCATAATGTGATGTGTCTGGATATGTAATTCTAAATCTCCTGGGTGTCCCCTTTATAGCTTAATGCAGCTCTCTGACCAGTTCTCATTCTTGTCTTTTATTGTACCAATATGCCTTTTAAACACTGCTGAAATTCTGTTTTAGTGAATCATCTTCCAATTCTCACTTGTTCATTATCTTCATCATTTAATATTCCAACTCATCCTACTTATTTCCCCATGCCCTTTTGTAAAATGCAAAACTTTTATTTGCAGAATTTCTGTGTCTTATGTTTTACTCCAGCTAGAAATAATAATAAAAAAATTATGCCAGACTTTGAGTTACATAAACTGTATTGAATTTTTAAAAATCAGTTTAATCTTTTCTGGAACCACAAAGACTAAACTTGCTATCAATGTCAATATACATTTATTGCTTGAGTTTACTACAGATCAGAGTTAAGGTTCTCTGGATAAACTCACTGGATATTTCCAAACCAGTAAATATTTACCTTTCATTTAAAGATAACCCTCAAGCAAAATTCTTATGAGATTTTTTTGATTCTTAAATAACGAATAGATACTTTTAGTTTTCACTCAGCTTTCAATTTTTTTTGTTTCCAATGGAATTCTTCGACTTGTTGGTCTGACTAAAAAATTTTTAAAGCCTCAAACTACAAACAGAAATAAAAATATGAAAAATATATTACATGATTTTTTTTTTTTTGGTGCTACTTCTTGATCAATTCTGAAGAAAGAAGCATGGGAAAAGGAAAATTCCATTTTGATGAACTGCAGAAATTAAGTAGACTTAACTTTGTTTAGCTGTTTGTGAGCTCTTTTGCAAATCGTACAGGTTAAGTTTGATTTTGGTTTCAGAATATTAATTTAACCTTTTACTTTTTTAATTGCACAATTACTGAGATAAATGAAACTTTTATAAATGGAAATATACTTAAATTTTCTGTATGTCTTTCATACAAAACATTTGTTTATGTGACTGTCCCCCTCCTCTCCCACTAATATAACTGAGGGATCAGAAGTATGCATTCCTTAATAAATACAAATTCCTTCACTGTCAAAAGTTGCTCCAGGCAAAAATTTGGCAAGCAAAGAGTTAACAAAAAGGTCAATGAAATGTGAAGAAATCTGGTCTTCAATGCGTACAAAAATAATATTTGTGATTTTAGATGTCTTTTATGTTTCTATTGCTCAAAAATAGATTTTTTTTTTTGATTGAACATTTTCAGCCTTCCATTGACTGAAACAGAAGACTGCCTCAGGGCATTTTTGAGGGGGAAAACTAAAAGAAAACATGACTAAATTGTTTTGTTCAGAAATGCTACTCTGCATATCCAGTAAATTTTTTAATACAAAGACATAAGAGTCAATGGGGAGTTTTGCCTGCAAAAGGACTGCAAGACTGGGTTCTTAGTATGCAAGTGTGACCACCAAATAGGCATGATAAGTGCAGTGAACAGGAAGGGGCAATTACAGCCATCTTCTCAGTTTTCATATTTCAGAACTTTGCAGTTATTCACACTGGAGTACTTTGGCCAAAACAGTAGAGAGGGCCAGTGCGGGAGGAAAGAGAAGCTGTTGGCACTGCAGAACAGCTAGGAAGCAACATTCACCAGTCCCATGGTTGAGGCAGCCTGGTGCTCATACACAATAACAAGGTGACCTTCTGGGAACATGGGAAGATTTTTGTTTTTGCTGAGTTTTAGTATGGAGCTGACTATGCATGTACCTGCAAAGCAGGTCATTAATCCAGGCACCATGGATCAAAGGCTATGTACAAAAGGACTCACCATTTCGTTTTTATGGCTAAGGAGCAGTGTTATCAGTTAGGAGATACAGCATGTTTCTGTTCTTACTTTATTTTTGAATCAGCACAGATGAGTTAGCTAAACTGTTCCTCAGCTTTCCTTCTTGCTTGTATATATTAGAAGCAGCTGCTGTGAGAAGCAGTGCTGTAGTTTTTGTGATGTATTTACATCAGAGCCTCAGCTGAAGATGCTCTGAAAGAACAAAGCCAGATCCTTGTCCTGACATTTATTCTAGACACTCAAGCAGTGCTCTGTGCAGAATTGCAGGGGTCAACATTACTGGAATAAGTTTTAAAAGTTACGTTTATTTTGTGAGGAAAAAGAAGAGGGCATGTTGGAGTGTTAAAACTTACATTTTTATTCTATTATTACATTTATCCTCTGTTTAGTGCATATTAGCCAATAAGAAATGTATTGAAAAAGCCTTGTTGAAAAGGAAAAAAAGGTTTTCTTCTTCTCCACTGATGCTGCTGGCACTACCAAAAATGCTCTATGTAATGTTTTAAAATTTTTGTTATGTTCTTGGATATGTATTGACATCTTAGCTCATAACAGCTACGTAATGTCTATTACAGTTTAACAGGTTCATAGAATGCATTTTTAAAAAGACCCTAAGCATGAACTTGCTTAACAAGGGAAGGAATTCTAACCTTTAGAAACATAATACACATTTTAAAAGGTCCCGTTGATATACACTGGAACATTGGCTAAATCAATAAACTCCACTTTAATGGAGTAGAATAGAATAGAACAGTTCAGTTGGAAGGGATGTACAATGATCACCTAGTCCAACTGCCTGACCAGTTCAAGGCTGAAGTCGTCTGGGTTTTTTTTGGCATTGAATCTGGAGAGGGACATGAATGGTATCATGAAGGGTTTCTATGGGTAGATAAACATTAAAATGAAGACTAAGGAAAAAGCAACACCGTACCTGACTAAACTGATAGGCTTCTACGATGAGCTCAGTAGGCAAGGGTAGTACAGTGGATGTTGTTTAGCTTGACTTTAATAAGGTCTTTGAAGCTCCCATAGCATCTTCGTAGAAGTCCCTGCTCACTGCAAGGGGGTTGGACTAGATGACCTCTAGCGGTCCCTTCCAATCCAAAGCATTCTATGATTCTGTGATTCTATGATTCTTTGATTCTGAATTATTGACTGGACAGTAGGTGGTGAAGTATATTGAAAATTGGCTGAACTTCTGAGCTCAAAGTTTTGTGATCAACACCACAAAAATTGTCTGGAGACCAGTAACTAGTGCTGTCCCTCAGGGGTCAATACTGAGTCCAACATTGCTTAAAATTTTCATTAATAATCTAGATGATTGGACAGAGTCCAAGTTTGCAGACAACAGAGAATCAGGAGGACTGGTTGCTATACCAGATGATTATGCTGCCCTTCAGAGGCACAATCTGGAGAAATGAGGTGACAGGAATCTCAAGAAATTCAACAAATGGAAATGCCTAGACCTTCACCTGGGGAAGAATAACTGCATGCGGTAGTGCAGGCTGGGGCTGACCATCTGGGAAGCAGCTTTGCAGAGAAGGCCCTGGGGGTCCTGGTGGACCATGAGCCAGCAACACACACTTGCAACAAGAAAGGCCAACAGCCTCTCCTTGGGTGCATCAGGAACAGCATTGCATTGCCTACAGGTCAAGGGTATGATCCTTTCCCTCTCCTCAGCACTGAGGAGGCTACAGCTGGAGTGCTGGGTCTAGTCCTGGGCTGCCTGGTGTGAGAGGGACTGGGTGTACTGGAGGGAGTACAGCAAAGGGCCACAAAGATGGTGAAGGACTTGGAGCATGTGAGTTATGTGGAGAAGAGAAGGCTCAGGAGCTCTTCTTCATGTATACAAATACCTGATGGGAGGAGTAAAAAAGGTGGAGCCAGGCACTTCTCAGTTGTGCCCAACGACAGGCCAAGAGGCAATAGGCACGAATGGAAATGGAAGAAATTTCAATTTGTGAGGGTGGTCAAACACTGGAATAGGTTGCATGGGAAGGTTGTGGAGCCTCTGTCCTTGGAGATTTTTAACATCCAGCACGGCCCTGAGCAATGCGCAGTGTCTGACCTTGCTCTGAGCAGGGCAGTTGGACTAGATGATCCTCAGAGGTCCTTTCTAGCCTCACCCATGATGGAATTCTGGGATTCAGATAGTTCATCGTAATATACTCTGCTGTGGTCATAAGAGATTTTGGAAAACTTCTTTACTCCTCTTTTTTTTTTCCCCCCAGAAAATCATGTCATCAATAAACAAAAGGCAGCTCACACCATGGTGTACCACTTCCCTTGTTTTGCTTTCTGTTTATCTGATAATGCTTTCTGCCAGGGCCTGGGCAAAAGAACAGGAAATCTCATCTGTCACTCTGTTCATATTGCAAAAAATGCCCGCACTGCAGTGAATTAGCGATGGTGTTCAAGCCTCATTGTGTTTCCTGGGGTCAAAGGCAGTATACACCAGTATAAATGTGCTTTTATTTTGAAGGATTGGAAGCTGATCCTACAAACCCTTTCTAGCCTGAGTAATTCTGATACAAAGTTTTCTTCCCCAGAGCTGTTCACTTTTGAAAGGGTTACTCTTCACAGGAACCAATCCTTGCGTGGTATGTCGCAGTTTAGAAACTGGACTGTGAAAGTATTTCTTCTTCTAAACATAGAATGATAATGTGGATGGTTGTTAGCAATGCAATTCCTCCAGCAAATGGGAATGGTTACTGCATACAGAATCAGTTTTACCTTCATTACTTTTCAAGAGGTTGCTTAAATATATATTGTACCTGCTATAGAGCAAATAGGAAACAGAATGTGGAAAAATGAAGGCTTCTCATATCAGTTGTGGTCCTTTTTCTTAACCTGGCAGTTGTTCCTATTTTCAAGTGTTTGTTTCTAGTTTAATGAGGATACTAACTTTCATCCAGTGAGATGTGTGGGTCACTTTGTTAGCACACTTGCACACACCAAGGCAACACACCAGCTGGAAACTTTGACTTTTAGCTGAATTATTTTTTCCCAGCAAATAGCTTTCCTTTTGATATATTTTAATGTACTTGCACACTGAGAGGAAGAGTGGGTGAACAGAAAACAGACTGTTTTATTAACCCAGCAGTCACCTTTGAGATTCATACATGTCCACTTTTTTCTCACCTTTGTACCTAATCCCAAGAGACTGGTACCTGGCTTCCCTTGGAATAACAAAGTCAGTCACAAATCTCCAAACATGATTGTTAATTGAATGCCAACTGTTTCTTCTCATCTTTTTTTTTTTTTTCTCAGTAGTATGTTAGGGATTGTGTCCTTACGGGTGCCCTATATATAACCATAACATTTATGTTTAAGGATTTTTATTTTTTTCAATAGTAGAGGTATATTGTGCAAGAAATTAAATTGCTGCTTCTATTTTGTGTGTGTGTTTTATAGTGATTTTTTCAGCTCTGCTAATAGTGGAAAGGGAAGAAATAAAGCAATGCTGCAGGCACTGACTGGACTACAGTTTCAGCTCAGAGGAAAGCTACAGGATCAAGAGTGGACAGACAAGCACCCTCGAGAAGAAGCCCATGCACATTACTCACAGTGTCATATGCCAGTTTCACAGTATCCTGGGTTCAATGGATTTTTTCCGGTGGGAACACACTTTTCGTCAGACAAAGCTCCAGCAAGCTCAGAGGTACCTGTATTACCAACCAATATTTACAAAGCAGATTTCTGAGTGCTGTGTTATCTGCAGAAAGCTATTCTTAATTGTGACATAATTAGCTCATTTTGAAGTGCACCTAATAAATGAAATCCAGGAGGGAGGTGAAGGGTGAAGCTGTTGGAGTTAACATGTTCTAAAAAATACCTAGGGCTCAGACAAGCAAATGCCGGGATATTAACTAATTAGGTCTTGTCCTCATTCTGCCTCAGAATATGCTCCTTGAATCATTAATCTTAGAATCAGCTCTGTAATGATCTAGGGCTGACAACTCTTCCCTTTGGATAGTGGAATGTCTCTGGAGTTTTCTGTCCACATCGTGCCATATTTCCAGGCAGCAGACAGGCTGAGGTCCATGTGGGGGGGAGAAGGAACAGGGCCCAGGGGCTCCATGCTTGGTCCCTCGTCCCGTGGCAGAGCAGGCAGCTTCTCATGACATTGGGAGAGAGGACGCTGCCTCCTTGTAAAACTGTGTGTGGCACGTGTTTTTAGTATCAGCCATTTGGGAATATGCATTTTTTGTGCACTGTTTTTGACAGCCTGGAACGGACCTGATTGGTGGTCTCCCAGCTCCAAGGATGAGCAATGAAGGGGTTTGGTGTGGCAACCATGTTGTCAGCGGCAATGTTGCACAGGCTGCCCCCTCCTCAGCATCAGCAGGGCCTGCACAGGAGTGCAGAGGGGCTGCCCATCAGCCATGCTATCTCTTGTGAGCCGTGCATTGCAGAACGGATGCTTAAACCCCATCACTGGACAGATTAGATGACACCACCATATTTCTCTCTATTCGAATGGCAAGTAACTGTGGTATTTCAGATACCACATGGTGGCAGCTCTTGATAAAGGCTGATACTAGTTTGTTTTTCATTTTAAAAACTGAGGAATGCTTAATTGCAGTGAGTGGAGCAGCCAGGTAGCCATTTCAGAGCTGTTACATCAGGAATGTTCTGATAATTTGGTATCTGATGCCCTGACCCTCTCTTTCTCATTTAGCAGTAGGAAGGAAAATAAAAAGATAAGTAGAGATTCAGCTACTATATTTTAAACCCTCCTTTGACTGCTAATAAACTTTTCCTCCAGTTCTTGTCATCCCCTTTCTCTTCTGGGCTCCCTCCACTCTCCTGTTCCTCCAGTATTCCTTGCTGTAGCCTGGGGAAAAGAAGTTTAAGAAAAATAATAGTTTGTATTTATTTCTTACAGCTTTTCTGCCCCTGTGGGCATTTGTCTGCCTGTCTGGCTAATGTGCTGTAATGAATCTGCTCTCTGCCATACACACACTTATCATCCTATCAATCAGTGAGAGGAAATGCTGAGTATGGTGAGCACTAACAAGCACTCAGAGGGGTCAGTACACCAGTGCACTACAGTGCGTGTTACTTTCCCTACAGGCTGCTTCAACTGGGGGAACACAAATGAAGTGGTGTGTGGCTGGCACCATGTCTTCTTGCCAATCTTCCCGCTTTCCCAAACTGACCCTTTCTGCTTCAACTTTCAGGGCAGCGCTAACCCTCCTGTGGCTGCTGCTGGAGGGCAAGTCCCTCTCAATGCCTTTGGAGTCTCTGGGTTACCTGGGGCAGGTGGAGCTGCTGGAGGAGCTTGCTTACAGAGGCTAGCGGGTGATCAATGGGTGCTGAAGAGCCTGTGGGGATGGCACTTATTTGCAGATTGGAAATCACAAAGAAAAGAGAAGTGGGAAAAGGTGAAGAAAAAGTAGGGAGGTGGCTGAGGAAAAGTAAAGCAAGGGGGGATGAGAGGGAAATGGTGAAAGAAATGGGAGAGAGGGAAAATGGAAGGACTGTGGAAAAATGACAAGAAACTAAATAAGAGGAGAGAAAAAAGCCAAGAAGTAATGACAAAAAAGATGTGGAAAGTCATATATTACTAGAGAGAAATAATAGAAGTAGAATAAAAAAGTAGAGAAAGCTAAAAATATTCCTGTGCAGAAGTCAGGGCGGACAGAAAGCAACATCTCCAAGAAGTCTCAAAGAAGATCAGGTCACCAGAGGAATTTTTCAAATGCAGATTTCAGGTTTTAGACAAGAAATCATGCCAAATACATAATTAAGTAGCAGTGTTTTAAGTTATATTCCTATAGACAGGTTGACTTCTAGACATGATTTCTTTTCACCCATTTGTGGGCTGCCAGCACACCATTAAGAACTGACTGTCATTGCTCTGTAGCAAGACTTATGATTGAGTAAATTTTCTACCAGAGGCTGCACAGCAAAGCCAATCTGTCCTTTGTTGGCTATCTGGAAGGTGAAACGGGATTTCTTGGGAAGAACAGAGAGATTATAAATCTCTGAGGGGTCATAAAGTTTAAGGTGGGAACTTGGGGTTAACAGCACGTGAGGACAGACCATCCTACTTTTCTGAAAGTCCCACATTTTCCTTGCATGCACAGAAGTTCTGGTGTTGATAGCTGTAGCACATTTGCATGGCAGTCAAGTGATAAAAAAATCTCAAAACAGTTTTTCATTGCTCAGAGTGAGCACTAACAAGGAATCCATCTTCAGTGACGATTTGCCATAAAATGCCATTGAGAACACCGTCTTTGAGATCAAGGATATGAAAAAGTGGCACAAAAGGGTTAGTTTGGTATTTTAGCAAAACAATAGCAAAGGCCTAAGAGAGAGAGTCTGAAGCCTGAGGCCTCATGCTGAGGCCTCTTTTGTGACACAAAAACTGGATGCAGGTTAATATCTGTGTTGATCAAGGAGAGGCACCTATACTCTCCAGGAAGGCACATTAACTTATAGAAATACTGGAAGCAGTACAAGAGCTACCAGATTTTCTCCTGCAGTATTTGTAAGCCCTATAAACTAAGAAACTTCGGCTTTAGCAAATGTCTGGATTGGAGATTTTGAAAAAAATTCCAGAGGAAAGTGGGATGCCATTTGTGACTCAAAAAGTGTGACTTCTGCTCTTGAATGAATGCCTGATGAGGTAAAAGGCAATGTGTAGTGAGAAATGCCATCCTTCGGTCAATGGGCAGAAGCCAGGCTCCTATTCTCCTTGTTTACATTGTGCTGCCCTTCTCTCAGGAGCGTTCCAGTATCTTAGTCAAGGTTCAGCTTAGATAATGACTAGAAACACTCTTTAAAGTCAAATCTATTTTCTTTAGGAATGGCTTTTATCAAATATTACTTTTGGTGGAAATTCTAATGTCTTTTATTCTTCAAGCAATCAGTTAAAGCAAGCTAATTATTTAGCATTTCAGGTTGCCACTTATCTTATTCCCTTACTTATCCTTTAATGCATACATGTGAGTGGAGGTTAAATTATGTGATTAACATATACATTGCTTCTCCAGCCTCTCCTTTCTCTGGGGCATGCCTCTTTGTTGTCAATGATAGACTGTGTGTTCGCAAGTTCAGGACTGTGCATGTCCTATGTGCTTTTTAAAGACATTCACGACTTCTAGGTAAAAAGAGCAATATTATATTATATTATAGTAATTATCATTGGTAAAACCAGAAATGATCATTAAAATACAAACAGTGAAAACAAGATATATTCCCTGGTGAAAAGGTATTATGACTGGAAGAACTCTCTTGTTATGGCAGTCTTTTAAAAGAGTTAACAGGTTACTCATCATAAATAGCAAAAGAATGACTGATATTGGACTTGCTTAACAAAAATTTAAAGAAATATAATGTGGTGTATGGAAAATTGGCTTTGTCACACTAACTGTATCTGTTTTGATTAAATTTAAAGTTTGGGTGATAGAGGTAAGATTGCTAATAGGATATAGTCAGACTTCTTCAAGGTGTTTTATTAGTACCCATGTCAAATTAACTTTCCATGCAATAATTGGATTAATAAACTAAATAACTGACAGATGTGAAAACAGATTTGGAAATGGGGGATCATTGTTGACTTCAACATAGTAGCACAAGAATGAGTTCTTGACCCAACGCTACATAAATATATTATCAACTACTGAAAATGATTTATATGCATAAATGACTTCTTCGCTGAAGGAGTAGAAAAGAGTGCAGAAAAATGCCACTGGAACAGAATAGCGTGAGCTTTTCAAACAATCAAACTGTGTGCACAACTAAATAATGTATGTTAATGAGAAGTACAAAACCAGCACCTCCACAAAATGAAAATGCCTGTCAGGTCATAAGAAGATGGGGGACTTTATTCTGCCAACCTGTAGCTTTGTCAAAGACTTGGGACTCAGAGACCTCGATCAACCAGAAACGAGCTGCCAGAGCAGCATTGCAGCAGAATATTTAATCAGATTTGTATATCTAAAAATGTAAATAACTAACTAAATAAATAATCCTTGAATAGGACCAGGGATACTGGCTTACCTGCGTATTTGGGGCTGCTCTGACCATTACTGGATGCTGTGCCAATTCAGATCTCCCCAGATCCAATAGGAAACTGGTAAGAAGGTAAAGAGTAGACAAAGAGTCCAGCAAATTATCAAATTATTAAAGGATAAAAAGATCTAAATTATCATGAAAGATTTGGGGAGCACCATCTATTTAACTAGTGTAAAATGAAGTTTAAAGGCGACCTGCAGAAATTCTACCAACAGCTGCAGAGATACCAGACTTTGAGAACAGGCTCTCCAATACACGCAGCAAAGGTATACAGGGGACAGTGGTTGGAAGCTGAAGCTGGAGTCCCTGGATAAGAACCTATTCACCTGATTTCAGGCACCTACAAGGTAGGTATTTGATAAATACTTTCCCATAGATCCCGGTGAGGCCAGAGTGATGCTTGCCTGTGTATACTGGGAAACGCTCTGCATAAGGGTCTGTCTGCTAACCAGTTCAAAATCCCCACCCCACTACAACCTTCTGTATGAGCAGCTAGGGAGAATAATACTATTGCAGTAACCTGGGACACTGAGGAAGCTTGGAGGCAAGCTTCTCACAAACCTGTGTCTGACTACTCCCACAAAAAACATATAATTTGAAAGCATGAAGATCCTTTTCGGATCCAGGTATATGTCTCATCTGCCTCTGTAGGCTCTGTAATACCATCTCAGGGCTTTGCTCCAGGCGACAACTCCCATGTAAATGACATATTAGCAGTACACAGGAACATCATACTTAAGCTAGAATAGATCAGCCATCAATATAGCTCAATAATCTGTTTCAGAATGCCTTCCCTGGGATCTTCCCTATCTCTGAAACAAGTGTCTAAATCTGAACTAGATGCCTCAGTGACTTTTTGTAGGCAGTGAGGCAAGCTGGCCCTATTAAGATCCAAGTTATCTGGTTTATCTTAGGCGTTTATATTCAAGTAAGATGGATTGCACACTCAAAGTGCCTTTTAACTTCTTTTTGAGTGAGAAAAAGTCTAGATGATTAGCTTGGATGTAGACATCTTCATTTTCACATACACAGAAATTCAAATGAATTCCACCTCTGTCTTTTGCTTCAGAGAAAGGGAAGAAGTCTCAGCACTTCTTGATTCCACTTTAAAATTAGCTTATGAGCTGATGCTTGAGGGTTAAAATTTAATTTTATGTCAAATTACCACAGGTAAAGTAATTGAGGTTATTATGCTTTTTAAGTCTTCCTGAACTGTTTGCTGAAGCAGTTTCCAGCAGCGTAGCTGTCTGTGAGTTCACTGAATTCACACAGATTGTTTCGTGGCAGTCATTTGAAATGCGTTGCTTTCTAGTTCTACGGACTATAATGTTATAATTTTTAATGTAATACTTAAATTTATTGATATTAATAAAATACTTATATTTGGCATTGATAGTTATATTGTGGGAAAGGGTATATTGAGAAGAGGAAAGGTGGAAATAAGGTGAAGGGGGTCAGAAATAAGGGGGAAAAGGGAAAAGGGAAGGAGAGCAAAATACGTTTTGGAAGATCTGGAAAGAGGAGGAGCAGAATGGAGACCAAAAGACACGGGTAAGTGTGAAATAAATAGAGAGATCTGTGTAGGATCCTCAGGCTCACTCATTATTTTGTAGACTTTTATAACTTCACAGACTTCATCTTTTTAACCTTACAGGGTGTAAAGTCCACAGTCTCCATTCTTCGTCCCATATACCTCATCATTTTTTGTTATTTTTTTAGACCTTTTTATTTTTGCTGTGTCTATTCTTGCACACACCTCTTCACATCTGAGCACAGCTGTTGACCTACTTCTGTGCGATAATTCCTGTAGCATGGAAATCACTGATGTCACTGCTACCGAGAAAGTTCAGCAGGTCCATCACCTTCATCAGTTGAAGAAAGCATTAATAATGGATCAAAATTTGATTTTTCACTCAAAATGAGAATCACAGGTAACAGTTCTTGAAGTTGTCCTGCTGAACAGGACTTGAAGCTGTCTACTGTTAGGATGGTTCAGTCTAAAGAGTATTGTGTTTCTTTGTATGAAGGAGGCCAAGAAGTGTGGAAGACAGGTCTAAGAAGAAAAATAGTCTTGCTTTAATCACTATATTCCTTGATTTCTTCCCATGTATTCTCAGTTCAGAGCCCTGAGCAGCAGTGAGATGTTTGTCCACACTTGCACATTTAAGTATACCCAGGACATGTCCACACAGTCATCCTCTTAGCAACTCTTAAAACAGTTCTTGGCACAGTTTTGGCCTATGCCAACTATTACTCTCCCTCAGCGAGGTCTGGAAGTTACAAGGTCCTGGGAAAGATCATAATTGGCGTTTTGCAAATTGTGTTCTTGCAGTTTGTAAAGAATTTACTGACAAAAAGAAGGGCTCTTCCATGACTTCTGGGCTCAGTGCCCACAGCCATTCCCAAGCATAACAATTTTATGAATAAAGTTATAGATTGAGAGGGTCCTGTAAAACTTCTCTTTTGACAGCCATGTGCGGTTCAGTGTATATTTCAAAACAGGTGGTGCAAATCGGGGCAGAACCCATTTGCAAGGAGGGATAAGAAATTTTAATATTTTTTTTTTCCATGGAGAATATTAACAGGCCCCAACTGGAATTAACAAAGGTTTTGCAATTGTAGAGAGCTGTAGTGCAAACACTGCTGGCCCTACCTTGAGGGTGTGCAGACTTTTCCAATATTAACAAAAGGAGGCTCAGTTTCTTGTCACCTGCAATAGAGAAAATGAATCAGCTTCATAGACTTGCAAAGCAGATCAGCATTTTTTTAAATGCTGGCCCAGGATTAAAAGCATAACAGGACTTCCAGCTTCCTATTGACTTCAGTGGAAAGGAAGGAACCATGATGGGAGTTAAGGGTCTGACGTAAGTCTATACTTGACTTGACAGTCATACTATTCCTGAACTGACAAATGGCAGCCAAGCAAGAAGTAGTCAAGCTGAAGGGTCACTAGGGAAAAACAGAGCCTTGAAACAGCAGTGCTAGTATCTATGACAAGGGCTATAGTAATTGGATTTTGAAGAGACCTGACTGTTGAGATATTAAATATTATACACTGCATTAGTAATTACATAACAGATGATATTAATTATTCTTATGCAAGTGTTTGTCAAACCTGTACTACAGATTTAATGAATAACCAATGGCCTTTGTTATGAGAAGGAAACCCACACTTCATTTGTGAGATTAATCTTATTTAAAGCAAAAATTCTCCCTCTGAATAGCTGGTGGTATTCAGTGCAAGTTAGCATCTGCTGAAGCGAGCAGTTGAGCTTCATCTGACATTTATTAGGACAAATGCATAGAGGGTGTGCTATGGCAATACCGTTTAATTGTCAGGGCAATTAGTTGCCACTTTGGATATCAGAATTGTCACTGAGTTAAAAAAAAATTAAGGGAAGAAGTTATTGGTTGTTATGAAGACACAGCAGAAATGGTTTCTTTTTTAACTGGAAATAGTGTCTGAATTTTATATTGCTCATAAAAGTGATAATCTGATGGTGTAGACTGGACCCAGGCATAACAGGGAAAAAGTAATCATTTTAACAGTGGTTGGTCTACTTCTTGTGACTTCAAACCAACTCTGACTTCTATAAAAAATATGTAAATCACTGGATGCTAGGGGCAAAGTCCCTGCAGTGTTTATGGTTCCCTTACCCTCCTAGAAAAATCAGGATTATTTATTTTCTTTTCAACTATATTAACATATTAAAAATAAAAAACCCCTTGTCTCCTCATGCATTATTCTGTGAGCCTTAGTTCATTTGCTCCGCAGTTTGTGTAGATCTCCTTAAGCAAGTCAGATGGGCAAGTTGTCCAGCAGTTTGACTCTTATCTCTTACTATAGGAACTTTCTTATTTTGCAAAAAATATTCATATGGTTATATTATTCCAATATACAAATGAACTGGACGTTGCATGAGAGAGTCCTCTTCAAGTGCCTTCATTTATTGCGTTTTGTTCTCAAATGTTTTCTAAAGAACATTGCAATCAATGCTACTCATCTGCCATGTGAAGTTAACG
This sequence comes from Opisthocomus hoazin, assembly GCF_030867145.1. NCBI lineage: Eukaryota > Metazoa > Chordata > Aves > Opisthocomiformes > Opisthocomidae > Opisthocomus > Opisthocomus hoazin. The sequence goes on along the minus strand of NC_134421.1, from coordinate 45,389,243 downwards.
TAGCAGAGCCAGCAAAAATCCGGCATAGAAACGGGAGTCCATTTAGCTCAAGGCTCTGATCACAAGCGCAGTGTCTGGAAGCCTGTACTCTGGCAGCTTGTACAATGGCTGGCCTTTGGATTAATATAGGAATGCAGAGCTACAAGTCCCTTAATCTTCGTAAAGAATGGCAACCATCTCTAAATGGCTGGAGTCTCTGCGTTGTGTGTTCATCCTGTCCTTCTCCCCTTCTCACCAAAGTGGGATTTATTGGTTCCATATCTGTCCGGATCAACTTCTACAGCCTGTGTTCTTCATGTGTTGGTCGCTTCTGTAGCTGGATGGATCGCAGAACGTGATTAGGTGATTCTCTGCTTTATAAAGGGGAATTTTAACTCAAACTCTAGAAAGAAGATAGTGAGATTTTTATTTTGGATATGCTGGAGACATCTGGCTTATGTTGTGATCCAGCTGTGTAAAGGGAGAATTTTGCTATCATCTCTGCTGCCATTTACTAGCCCTGCAACAGTGGTCATTCATCTGATATATGTACATTTAAACTTTTCCCACCATGCCTAAAAGTTCAGTATGTTTTTACCATGAGGCAGATGATCCTGTCTAATTAAGTGGCCTGTCTACTTTCTAAGCAGTGCCGGACAGGATTAGATTAATTTAAAGCTACATTATAATTAATTAGCTTCTGTACATTATTTTCTGAGCAAAGATCTAGTATCTGTGAAGGCCAGCACTTCAAAAGTTGGGAAAATAATATTTTTTTCAGAGGCAGGACATTAAAAATGTCTGCTACAAAAACTGGACTGAATCCTTGCAATTTGTAGATCAATTGATTTCAGGTTAACTTCTTTTGTTGGAGTGAGAGACAAGGAGATTGAAATGAATGGAAACTCCAGATAGCCTCTACAGGTAGTGGAAATCAAACTGAAATATGATTGAAATAGTGTCAGGAAGTCATGATTTACTGTGATTACATGCAGTCCAGCAAAACAACAGAGGCTGAAGCAAATCTGATTCAAGAGATCACACAGTTTTTCCTTATTTTGAAGGTTTGGAGCTGAACAGAACATTTTCTTGGTACTCTGGAGTGCTGCAGTCAGTAGCCCATAGAAGATGAGGTGTCTCTCTGCATGTCCATGGTGATGTTTCTGCTCCTTTTATTGCCAATCCTGTTTCTTCTAAACCCTTGTTCATGTCTGGCATGTTGTGATCTTGACTACACCATCTTTCCTCATACTGATAGCTGTATATATTGCATATTTCCACAGAAGTTGTTTATTAGTGAACTTAAATACATATTTGCCTCTGAGAAAAGGATACTGACAGCTCTGTCTAACTGAGGTCAACGAACTTTTGATTCCACAGGGAATTGTAGGACATTCCAATTTTATCTTGGAAGTCAAATGTACTCTCTAAAATGGAAGGCATCTTCAGTTTGGGGCGTTGTATCATACACTGTAGAGGCAGATACTCCAAATGCAATGAAAATGAAGTGATTCATTGCCCATCAAAAGCAAATGTAAAATAAACCACAAACAACTCAGCATGGGTAAACTAACACAAGAATTCTCTTCCAGAGATACAGTTCCCTGCTGTTCAAATCTGTAGTATAGAAACGTAGCTTTGGTCCCCATGACACTTTTTACCTGTGAACAGGCATATTTATCCTTTCTCAGGAGACAGCTATCTGAATGCAATAATTTGCATCTGTGGGATTGCTTAAATTTCACAAAGCTGAGAACCGTAGAAATTTGGTAATGCAGAAAAGTGTGACAGAAATGGCTGTGCTGCTCTTCAAAGGAGAATACCTATCGTGAATGGCAGCAGCTTTTTCTAGTGTCCATAAACATAAAGGAAGAAAAAATACTGTTGTTCTAAAGCCATGATAGTTTTCAAAGCAATGCAGCCTGCAGTGGTTGTCAAGAAAGCAAAAAGCCCACAGTAACCCCCACATCTCTAGCATTCCACTTTTCACTTGGTTCACCCAGGGCTGCATATTTGTTTTGAGATTAATTTTGTACTTGCAGTATACATTTGCCAACTTTTTTTTTCCTATTTAAATCTTCAGTTCCAAAGCTATGTTTTAATCCTATTACTGCTAATTGAGTGAATTCTGCAGTCTTTTTGAGTTAGGTGAAGTTCAGGTTGTAATTGGTATCAAAGAAAGGCACAATGCAAGAACTGAATATTAATATTTAACTCTTGCCATTTTATTATTTCCACTTGAAAATCACAGCAGTGGTTAAAAGCCCTTTTTATGAGTTCATGAGTGTAGTGAATTGGAGACTATGGGATGAGATTTTTCATTCATGCAGCAAGATTAACAAAAATTGCTTTGTAAGAAGTGTAAATGAAATATTATACTGGTGCCCAGTAGTACTGGTTATAGCTACAGTTTTCTCAGTACTCCCATTACGAAATTTTGCCTGTAGGTTAAGTAGCTGCATGGTAGAATTTTGCTCAAGGCTAATACAGCATGCAAGATTCTAACCTAGGAGCTATTTTGTTTCAAATCTTCCATTTAGGATTTTGCAGATAACTGGAAAGTGTGCCAGTTTTGGATGACATTTTGAATTTGAGTACTTTTTAAATGACTGTGATTTTAAAGCAGAACATCTCATAAGATATGTGCGCAATGGTGGATTAATTGCTTATGACTAAAAATAAGGACAAAGACCACCCAAGACAAAGACCACCCCTTTGATTTCAGATCCCTAAACAAGTACATTTCCTTGCCGAAAATAAGTTCCTCAAAGACACAAATAGTTAATTTGTTCAAATGTCAAAGAAATTAAAAGAAAAATGGCCAATGACTCAGTGGTTTTGGAAATAATTTTTACCCCCTGATTAAAGAATATTTGGAAAACTAGTTAATGAATAATTTCTGTAAGTAACTTTTTTTTCTCTATTATTCTGATTTCTTCATTCGGAATTACAGGCTTTAACTTTAATCATAACTATAGTGCATATTCACAATTATACCCTGGGGACTGATATAATCAATGATTTGAGATCAAACTGGATAGAGACCACAACACAGGAACCATTCCAGCAGCATAGTATTAGCAACTATATTTCTCAGAACTCTATCTTGCTGAAATATCATGAATACCAGAAAAAAAAAAAAAGGTGCCTGAGAGGAATAAAAATGATAAGAAGTAGTGCTGGAAGTCAGAGTAAACAAGCAAAGAGATTAAAACATAGAAAGAAAACAAAGAAGAGATGAAAAATTAGACAGAGAGAAAAACACCGAAAACAGCAGAGCCAAAAGGATACAGCTGGAAATACTGTATCTTTACTATTCCCTTTATGTTAGATGTGATAAAATGTGATAATTGTTGCTTATTTTTTCTGTTGAAATTGTTGTCCATCACGAGAACATTGCAGATCGTCTAAACAAGTCATTTGGCAAAAATGTACAACTAGCAATGACAGCAAAGCTAGTTCCAGAGTGAGATACTTGATTCTAAGCCCTTGCTCTGTGCACGGTGATTTCAGGCCAATGTACAAACAATCAAAGCTTTGTCTATATATATTTCAATTTTTCCACTAATATTTTATATTAATTTACTGCAGAGTTTGTTGCATTGAAAGACCTTGAGAGGTTGGACCAAAACTGGGGTGCGTGCAGGTCTAGTAACCTTGTGAGGTGCAGTAATATGACTATAGTCATAGACAATCCCTTATGCAGAGCAAATCTCAATTGCTTTCTAAAAAAAATGGGAAGGGGTTTGGTTTTTTTTTTTTTTGACAAAAGATTATGAAACTAGAACTGGATTGGAACCACATGGTAAGTATAAGTTTGTAACTTTCATTAGTGCTGTTGTGAATGATGGACTTACTGCTAAAGAAGAACAGACTCCACATTTTCTTCATATCTGAATATAAATAACTGATCTGTGTCCTGCCTTTTTAAGATTGAAAGAGGCAGATTACAGTTACAGGCCAAAGGGTGTAAATGACTAAAAATAGGCTGCATTAGGTCTTGAGATAAGCTATGGTATCTAACACATAGAGAATGAAAAAAATTGGAATGTTGCTACAACAACCTCCAACTGTTATAGCAAGAATTTTGCCTTGAAAAATTAAATGGGACTGAATAAAAATAAGCAAAGTCATCTACTTTATGCTACTGAAAATGTGAATTGTGTGGGTTAAGTGATAATATCAACATTTAAAATACTTTTCATACAGAGTGCTTGAAGCATCATCCAATGCATTCAAACTCCAAACTTAGTCCTGTCTCTAGATTTTTCCTTTAGTAAGTAAAAATGCCAACAACATCAGAATACAGACACCTCAGTTCATACCTTTTGGGGGTTGGGGCTCGCTGCCTCCAGCATCTTTTTCTATCTATATATGTTAAGCAATTTTCTGGCCCCCACTGACATTTTGATAACATCATAGAAATTTTAAAGTTTCACCCTCCATGGTCTCACTGTAAGGAAGGTGCTGCATTTTACAGGTGAAAATTTAAGATTCAAAGACATAAATTCAGCTCCTTGTAGGATAAGGCTTAGCTTCCACAAATACCTAAACGGACCCAGGTTTTCAGTCATGTAAATAATAGGTGTCTAATTAAAGTTAGTTGCCCAAGTCTCCCTCTGTGATGAATGGTAAGAGATAGGCACCTCCGGAGGAATAAAAAAAAAAAAAAAAAAAAAAATCCTGCCTTTATGTAAAGTCTGTTAGAGGTATCTGAAAGTGATTCACTTTCTAGAGGTCCTTTCTCTTGCTATTGTCCAAATGACAGACTTTTTCTTAACTTACACTAGAAAAATATCTCTTAGAGGTGAATGTCACTTGTGATGAATGCTCAAAATTATCCAGGGACCCATGTTCAGGTAGGAAATTGCACCAGACTCTTTGAAGTCTTTGTGTAGCAGGTAACCACTGAGCCATTCTTCTTGCAACCCAGATGATCTTCCTCCAGAGACTCAGTCCACTTCTTTTACATCCAAGTGAAGCATGAAGTCTTTTCTCCCCTTCAAGTCAGTAATACGTACTTCGTTCTTTCACAGCAGGATCAGCACCTGTTACAACAAATACTGCTCCACAAATGTCTGTGCGATGCTCAAGCTCATATTTTAGAATAGTGATATGGAGAACTTTATGACCTGCCTGACAGCACGCTTGTCTTAAAGGCTTCTGCTCTTCTGGTGCTGACCACTGGTAGAAGATGAAGATGAACTGGTAGATGTGATGGCTTCCAATACATAACGCAAAGTATTTCATGTTAGATGCTGTGTGTTAGCTATCTGGAGTATTCACAATGTCAAAAATTTTTCTATGGTAGTTCTGCAATAAAACAAATGTAGCTTCCCTGCAGGGTGGCTAAGGATTGCCATCTGCAAACAGGAAGACCTGGGACCAATTCCAAAGCCCTCTGAAAAGAATTTGATTTTATTGACCTTTACTTTGAGTCTACAAAAGCAGCATTTTTAGGGTTACCAGAAGAATCATTCTATGCTTAAAAAGAAAAATAACTCTGGAAACATTTTGAAAGCATTCCAGCCAGTGATACTTCGAAGAGACTTGGTCCAATCAGACACTCTGCTGATTTGTATTTAAACCGTTATTAAAAAAGCATGCTATGGAAGGTATTATTTTGGATCGTAGGTAATAAAAGTTAAGGGGAATCCAGCTCTTTAAAGCCCCATGTCTGTGCGAATAAAATTGAACACAAATAATAGGAAACAAACCCAAACAAATCCAGAAAATCTTTCTGTACTATAATTTGAAATCTTTATACCAAGTCAGGCCTCCATATGTACAGGGCTATTTTAAGCACACTTTCTACCAAAACAAGTGCTGATGACATTTCAGAAGTGATTCCCTCACTGCTGTGCTACAGTTAATGGGCCACTCTTGTGATAACAGTAGTACTGCTTCTAAAAATGTGATGATCCTCTGCAGATAGAAACCACTTTCTTGGCATTATAACCATTGATTCAAAAAACAATACTAAAATGCTTCTCTGTGGAACATGGATTGGGAAGAAACGAGGTTTAACTGGACTTTATTCTCAAAAATAACAAAAGAATAAAAAGAGAATCTACTAAAAGGGATAGGCTCTTGCCAGTCATTTTTTCTCATTATTTGGTATTACCAAACATATGAATATACATATCACTCCCTCTGTTCCTACATATATATTTTTACAATATATTCTATATGTATGTGTAAATATATGTAAGTGTATACAAAAGTCAAAAGCTGTGAGGAGTGGCCCATTATGACTCCGTTGTATAAGATGCCATAAATATGTATGTCAGCAGTCATTTAGGGCCCCCAAAAGTCTGCTGCCTAAGAGTCTAATCTCTGGCTGTTCCTGATGGATCAACAATGGTTTCATTACAGAAATAAGGATTCACTCGTACGTAGTACCTGGTACTCAAACAAACAAGTAACATGAGATTGCTGTTCAGGTGGTTGCCATACAGTATTTACTACATTTGAACTTGTATTCAAGAAAAAGAAAGCAAATGGCTAGAACTGACCCACTGGTTCTTGTTGCAGAAGGTAGGCATTCAAAATTCAACTCCTAGATCAGATGCTTAGATGAGGTACATTAAGCTGAGATTCTCAAAAATGCCTGCATGACTCAGAAACTCAGTCTCCATGAGTTCAGTTAATTAATGAGTGCCAAATTGTGCAGCAAATGGGTGAACATATTATTTTCTTCATTCAACAGTAATACGTAAATTTCTCTGATGTGTCAACAACATTCATGTTGTTAACCTGAACTACACTACCAATTAGTTTTTTCTACACTTATTTCTTTCACAGTTCAAAGATAAAAGTGGATTTTCTTTGTAGCTTTATAAAGTTCCTCTAAATATAAGCATATTCTTAGTCTCACGCAGTTTCCTTGCTGCTATTGTTGGCTGTATGCAGCCATTCTGTTCACTGGATTTCTTTGCAGCTCTTCAGTTCGTCATATATATTAGTTCTTTCAGAAAGTATTTCTGAAATACTGACTGAAAAGGGAATTTTCATGGGTGAAGTATTAAATGCTGCTTTTCAAGACTTCAGCAAATATATAGCTGTAACGCAATGTTTTTCAGCAAATAGGTCACTATAATTTCAATTGTTAGTCAGCAACTAGATTACACAAGGCATTAATGGTATGTTTGAACAAATCTTAATACTTCAGAAACTTAACAGTTGGAAAGATTTGAGTTTCCATTCACCAGCTTGAAAATCCAGTTAATTGTAGATCAATCCATATCTGGTTTTCAAGGGGGTTTTTGTTTTTTTTTTTTTCCCCTCCGGTATTTTTAATATCTTTGTTTTACTCCCTCAGATTTTTTCTCCTATACCTGCCCTTGTCTAAAACGTTTTCTACCTTTTCTGACTGCCATTTGCTACATATTAAAACACTGAAGTTATATTCTTCACCATATCTATTCTTAGCTTTCAGTTAATATTTGTACTAGAGAGTTGTTCCACAAGATGCATTATGAGAAAATGCAATGCTTTTTCAAAATAATAATATTTGGTTAAAAAAGTATTATTACTTCTGTATTGTCTCCTCTTCATATCATTGTAGATACATAGTCTTATAGCTTGTAGCTTTTCCGGGATTCAGAGGATACCGTGGTGACTGCGTAACTTCTTTGAAATCGGTTGAGAGTTTTGTGTTTTTGATAAAACCCTCTAAAACATCTATAAAACCAGATTCAATAAATACATTTGGTTTTGATTTTTTGTAAGGAAGTATACTGTGGAATTCCAGTTTTTCTTCTGTTGTCTCCCACAGGGGTAAAGTCTGTGGTGCTTCTTCAGGTTGTGAGGCATTAAATAAATAAGAAACTCTTCAACATGCCTCATAGTGAAGCAGTATTCCAGGAGGTTTAGTTTCAAAGTGACATCCATCACTTTCCCAAGGCAGCAATATTTGATCATTTTTAGCATGGCTTCCTAAAGAAATGTGGCATTTTTTGACGGCAGTTGCCATCTGTTTGCTCATCATCAACCTTTCTTTCCTTCCATCTCAATAGTTCTTGAACCTGCAGACCAATTTCAAAAGAAGTGCCTTGAGGTGTTGTGGAAATCCACAGGTGGGTAGGGAAAAAAGCATAAATTTTACCACAGAGAAACAGAGTCATGAGCCAGGGCTCTCAGGCTCATGTAGGTCTCTGGCTCAAGAGCCCACATGCAGCCGGCTCCCTTCCCAGGCAGCAGATGTCATTGACCCAAGGAAGGTGCAGTGTTGTGATCATGCGAAACAATCCAAAACAGGGTAACTGGGAGCCCTGGGAAAGAAAGATTTAAGGGAAATGTAATAGAAATCCATTGGAAACAGCACAGTATCAGTTTCACTATTCATGGACCAGCTTGTTAATAGGCAACAGTCAAATTGTGTATATGTAACATTATCATGAGATGAGGAACAACTGCTACATTATATTTACGATATTACTTCAGCTCACACTCATTTTAAGACTGATTGTCCCTGTCTATTTCTGTACTGCAGGTTGTTAAGGTAGCATTGCAAATCAATGATTTTGACTGGTGTGTTGAATTTTGAACTGGTTTCTGTATGTAGTTGCTGTGCCTACGATGTTCCACGTGAAACTAGACGTCCTTTTCCTCTGAAAACCTGGGGTGCCTCGATTACTTCATCAGTCCTGTGCAGTGCAAAAAGTTCATGGAAAATATCTAAAGATAACAATTATAATAATAATTCCTGTGATTATTATTCAGGCAAAGTTCCTAATCAATGGCAATTGCCACTGTTTACATAGGATATACTGCTTACTAGCTAAGAGAAAGGATTTAAAAAGAAGATGCAGTTGCCAGGGAAAATGCACGGTTTCAGAATTGTGTTACTGAAAGAAAAAACATGCATTAATGTGACTAGTTTCAGAATCATAGAATATTCTTGCTGTGTTTAGCAGACAGCTCACTTTGGACTGCAGTGTTTTCAATGAATTTAAAAAGAAGGCTGATGTAATCCTTAATGTATCTTATTTATTGTATTACTGAGGACATATTTGTTACCACTTTGGTAAAACAGGCAGTTTTAGCCTAATATTACTCAGTTCATACAAGGTTCAGTTACTCAGGCTTAAGTCCACCAGGGCAACATAATTTACATATAGTTAAGAATCTGGTTGAGAATAACTTCAACTTTTTCTCCACACAATTTTGTTGCTGTTTGCACTTTTCTTCAAGTTCAGATCAATTGCTCTTGTAGAGAACTGACCCCTATTTCTGTTCTCTGCTGTATTCCATATCTTATGCTTATACCATGGCTCTTGGAGGCCCTTTTATTAAAGTGTTCTGATTTAGGAGTTAAATATTAATCTGTAAAATGCAATAAGCCTATTCCCATACGAATTTTTGTTCTTCCTGATTACTCAGAGAGGAAAAATTTCATATTTCATGCTGATTTATTTATAGAGAAAGGAGTCTAGAAGACTTCCAAACTTAGCTACCACACATGAGATGGGACTTCTGAAAGACCTCTGCACTGGGCTGCTCTTGTGGAAATTGTGAGGAATTGCTATTGACCTCAGCAACAGAGCACTTTGAGAAGCCTCAGCTGTGACTGAAAGAGCTTGTAGTCA